>NW_026067958.1:2265708-2278370 GCF_014885135.2 Alexandromys fortis | reverse complement strand
GGGCGAGCAGGAGCTGTGGCGATTGCTGGAACAAAGCCGTGCCTGCTGACCTAAATCGGGCGGGCGGGCGCTGGAGTGGCTAAGGGCAGGCGATCGCGTTCGGGGCCGCGTTCGCGTCCCGGGCCGCGCGGCTGCGGGCGGGGGAGTCGGCAGCCTGCGTGGCTGACCTGCTGCGGACACAGTGGGTCTAAAGAGCGGGTGCTGTGCCCCACGTGGGTGCCAAATGCAGCGGTTGAATTAAATAAGCACCAAAGATAATAGGTATTTGAACAAGTTTAATAACAAAACCAGACTCACGAAACCAAGGTTCCAGCGGAGTAGCCGGCGGAGACAGGAGAGGAAGGGAAGGGGCGCACAGCCTCTGCCCGCCCAATATATCAGTAAACATACGCCCGAGGGCAGCCCGCCCCCAAGGGGAGGGCTTATCCCTACAAAGTACTACACACACAAACATATAGAGACCCTCAGAATTTAATCATATTTGGAAGTAAGGTCTTATTTATGATGATGTCATATTGAAATAGAATAGTCCCTGTGGTGGTTTTTATAGAAATGGCCCCATACACTAATGTTTTTGAGTGCCTGGTCACCAGGGAATGTCAATATTAGGAAGTGTGACTGTGTTGGAGTGGGTGTGGTTTCATTAAACGATGCATATTACTGCGGGTGGGCTTTGAGGTCTCAAATGCTCAAGCCGGAAGGCCCAGTGTGGTTTTCTCCCGCTGCTGTCTACCAATCCAGATGTAGAACTCAGCTATCTCCCCAGCATCATATCTGCCTGTACCCTACTGCGCTTTCTGCCATGATGATAATGGACTAAGCCTCTGTCCTGGTTAGGGTTTTATTGCTGTGATGAGTCACCATGACAACAGCAACTATTACAAAGGAAAACTTTTAACTGGAGCTGGTGTACAGTTCAGAGATTTAGTTCATTATCATCATGGCAGGAAGGGTGGTAGCATGCAGGTAGACATGGTGCTGGAGAAAGATCTGAGAGTTCTGTATCTGGACCAACAGGCAGCAGGAAGAGAATGCCATACTAGGCATGGTTTGAGCATCTGAAACCTCAAAGCCTGCCCCAGTAACACACTTCCTCCAACAAGGCCACTCCAACTGTAACAAGGCCACACCTTCTAATAATGCCACTCCCTATGGACTAATGAGGGCCATGGTTTTAAAATATTTATTTATTTATTATGTATACAATATTCTTAACTGTGTGTATGCCTGAAGGCCAGAAGAGGGCACCAGGCCTCATTACAGATGGTTGTGAGCCACCATGTGGTTACCGGGAATTGAACTCAGGACCCCTGGAAGAGCAGGCAATGCTCCTAACCGCTGAACCATCTCTCCAGCCCCCAAGGCCCATTTTTATTCAAACTACCACAACTTCTGAAACTGTAAGCCAGCCCCAGTTAAATATTTTCCTTTATAAGAGTTGCTACGGTCATGACTCTTCACAGCACAGAAACCTTAAAAAGACAGACCCTAAAATCGGTGATATGCAGTATTTAGAAAGAAAGAATAGGTATATAGAACAACCTCAAGAAAAGAATCCTTAGGGTAACACAGCAGATATTAGAGTGATGTCTGCAGTCCATGGAACACTAAGAATTGCTAGAAATCAACACGGGGTGGGGAGGGAGGGCGGGAATGGAACTGTCCCATAAACTTCCAAAATAATATCAAGAGGCTTCTACCTTCCTGGTAGTGAGCAAATAAGTTTCTGTGGTTTCAAGGCACTCAGTGGTAAATTTTTTCAGCCATACTGGGAATCAGATGAATAACAGAATTTTACATAGAAGTTAAAATTAACAAATTAAAACTATATGCAGCAATTTGGGTAAATCATAAAAACATTGCTGTCAAATCGGAAAAGACTTTATGGCATGATGCAGTTTATGTAGCCCCAAGGGAAACAAGAGGGAAAGAAGGAAACTGTCTGCTAATAAGCTAGTAGAATTGAGTGGACAAAGTGATTTTGAACTTCATTATAAAAATGAATGATCTGCACTGAAAGTCACCACCCAGTGCACATGAAATGCCTTTCCATTCAGTGCACTCTCCAGCAAAGTGGAAGCGTAAGGGTTCAAACAGACAAGTCTTGAAAAGAACAGAGGCAAGATCCCAGACTTCCTGGCTTCAACCTTACTGCAAAGGTATATGATCAGACTAAGAGGTATTGGCATAAACTTAAGAACCAATGAGTTAAATAAAGATCCTATATACAGACTTTTGTAGTATGATCAAATAATGTTCTACAAAGATCCCAGAAACATTTGCGGGGGCTAGGGGAATCTATAAATAGTGCTGAGAAAACAAGATACCTACCTGCATTAAAAAAATTAATAGAGGTTGGAGTGATGACCTTATATCATATAGAAAAATTAACACAAAGCAGATATCAAAGACAAACAAAAGAGCTAAACAAGGAAAATACTGGAAGAAAACAAAGGGAAAGTTTTATGGCACTAGATTGGTCATGATTCCTTGAATATGGCATCAAAAACAAAGTTAAAAACTTAACGTGTTGCCAAGCAGTGGTGGCATATGTCTCTAATCCTAAAGCTTGGGAAGCAGAGGCAAGTGGATCTCTGAGTTCAAGGCCCACCTCATCTACAGAGTTCCAGGACAGTCAGGGCTGTTACACAGAGAAACAGAACAAAACAAAACAAAACAAAAAAAAAAAAAAGCTTTAAGACCAAGATTGACCATAGACTTGATTTGACATTTCTCCCAAGAAAATAAGTTGATATCCAATAAACACATTTTAAAACTACCTAAGTTCCTCAGAATCGGGGAAATGAAAACCAGTAAGATACCAACATAAACTCATTCAAATGATTGTAGTAGCCGAAAATAGCATGAAAATATAGAGAAAGTGAAATCCTTGTTGTAGTGAAGATGGGAAATGGTTCAGTTGATATATAAAACAACCTGGTAGTTCCTCAGAAAGTTAGCTTGTTACCATATAACCCAGCCATTCCTCTCAGGAATATGGTTTGAGCTGAAAACAGGCCCAGGCGTGTACACATAAACCCAGTTCACAGCAGCACCAGTTGTTATAATTTTGAAAGTCGTCTGGAAGGATTCACACCATACAACAGGGCACACATGGGAAGGTTATTGGAAGAGGAGAGAAAAGGGGACAGAGAGGAGGGCAGAGACCAGTTCCTGAGGACAAAAGAGGCAGAAGAGAGAAAGACAGGAGATGGACAAGTTCCATCTTTTATAAGAGAACATAGCAAATGTGCACAGGAGGTGCTCTTAGTGGCTGCAGCTAAGGATGTATCCTGTCAGGACCCTAAAGGCAGGCCAGTCCAGATGCCTGAATACTAGCATTCTCCCTTTTATTTATTATAAAAAGGTGAGGAGTTAGAAAGGGGTAGCAGATGATGCGGGAATGAGGACGCCGTGTTCTCGTGACTGCTTCCTGCTGACCTGGGGAATGTAGATCATCTTTGGGGTCCCTGAGAAAGCTGTCCTGGGGTATCTGGCATTTTCACTTCACTGTCCAGGCTCTATGAAACCATCCAGCACCACTTGGACTTGGCAAAATGCTGTTCAAGGTGGATCCAAGTTGACTCCCTGGAGCTCACAAGAATTCCTAGAGTTTATTGAAAGGTAAGTTTTCGACATATTTAGCATTCCCACTGTTTGTAATCTGTACCAAAATCCACATTACAGAAAAGGTAGTATATTCACATAGTAATAGTACCTTGCCAGATTAATAGCTTATCAGAATTCCACTGATTAATGTTAAAACTATGAACTTCTAGAGTCTTAATATAACCGTAGCATAGAGAGAGAGAAATGTGGAACATGTTTCATTCTTTTAAACATCTGAAGTCAGTTTTCCTTGTCACCACTTAAGCTTTCTTTAAATAAACAAACCTTAAAACACTTGATCATTTCTCATCACCACAGCATCTCCTGGACCCCCTCTTTCTATCCAATTAGCCAAGAAACAGGTTGATTACTGAGGGAAGTCATTGTAGTGTTAGTACCTTTTAAATAAAAGAATAGTAAAGAGTTATATTAGAATCTGTTCTGTGAGGCTCTTTTCTGAATCTGGGGGTCGTGGATACCTCTAGTGTGCTGTTGGTTCTCACCACTTGGACATGTTCTGTAGTCTTGTGCCTCCAGCTCTGTGGCTAACAGTTGGTAGTTCTGTAACAATAGCTGATTAGGAATGGTTAGAGATTTTCGAGTGTATCATTCATAGGGAAATTGATGAAGCAGGCTGTGGTTATTAAAGATAGGAGGAGGAGACAGGTCAGGAAGGAAAGCATCCACTTCCAAATGCGGTTCCCAATCCAGTAGAGTTCACTGAAGTGAACTCTGAGGTGAAGCCACATTCTTCTGGAATTGGGGACAAGGCAGTTGATATCAGTGTCTTCTGAAGCTTCAGGGAACAGGGCCCCAGGCCTGAGGATTGTCTCTATCTCTGACTCCTATGTTGCAGCAGACCTAGACAGGACATTTAGAGGGGGAGAGCAGACAAGTTTGGAGCAATGAAAAAGAAAGAAAATGGAGAATTTTTCTCAGTTTCCCAACTATCTTCTACAAGGTACTAAGGCCAGATCTGATTTGATTTGAAAGGTGTGGTCAGTGCTTCTCCAAAAGATATGCCAGTGGGAGTGAGGAGGTGTATGACACCAAGGATGGGGCAGAATGGGAGAAAGAAGATAAAAAGGCTTGAATATGCTAGCATCCCAGGGATCCAAGGAGGATCAGATTGAGTGAGCACAAGCTGTTTAGTACACATCATGCAAGAACAGAGGCCAAGTGCTCTGAGCCCAAGAAAGACACAGTCTCCTGGTACCCTGTTGCGGGAGGTCCTTCTGCTCCTCCAACCAATAACTGCTGAGATACCAGCCCATTGGGGCGTGGTCTCTCTCCCTTTAAAAAAGCGGCTACTTCCCTCCGCTCTCTCTCTTCACTTCCTGCTCCATAGGCGACTAGACTCCCTTCCTGGTTGTGCAGAGGGCTGTTGTCTGGGACGGTGATCTGTAAGTTTTTTCCTCTTTAAATAAATACCACCCTATTAATCATAATTCCAAACTGGTGTGGCATTGTTCATGACTTACGCCTTCAGTACCAGGACTTCAGAAAAAGCCAGAAGCTGAGGAGAGGATTGTGCTCAAGAAAGGAAGCCTGACATCCAGGGGAATGGTCAGAAGTGGGTAGCCCTGCCAGAAACCCAATTGTTGGTTTTGAATGGAAGGCAAAGCCATCAGTGAATGAGAAAGCAGATGTGTTGCAGGTGGAAGAGAACGAATCTGTTGAGGGTAGAGCAGGTGGGTAGGGTCCCAGCATGAAGTAGTTACTTTCAGTGGGTCCTGCCACTAAGTAAACATGCCACAAGCAACAGAGTTAGTGTAAGAGGTGTATTGGGGGAGGGGAAAGCAGAAGAGTGAAAGGGTGTTACCTCCTTCCACCTATTGGATAACTGGCAGAATGTTGCAAAGGTCTCATAAAAAAAAATCAGGAAATGCTGGGAAGCAGCCATTTGGATTGATATCTAAGGGGTATTGAGACCAGGTCTGATGACAGTTCCCATGAGTTTACCTCCCTTGAGGTAGAGAAATAAATCCAATAGTCTACAATTCTAGGATCACAGAAAATCAGAGGGAATCAGATTACATAGGCACAGCCTGTCCTGTGATGCAGAGAATGGGGGCTGAAGGCTACGAGCCCAAGAGAGCCATGGTTGCCTGGTATAAGGACTTGATGAGGCCAAAAGGCGAGAAACCATACTCAAGAGACAAGTCCTCACTTGTGGAAAATGGCCAGAGGTGAAGAAGGGCAGCCAACCAAGCATGATAGTGTTGGATGGGGGGACCCAGTGATTCGTTAGTTGGAGAAGTGAGGCTTTTGTATGTGGACCAGGTTCTAGGATCCAGATGCGCCTCAGCTCCAAGAGGGCCTGCTAAGTCTCATGGCACCAACGTTGTTTATTTAAAATCGGCTGGATAGGAGTTATGCCGTACAACAGGGCTCACATGGGAGGTTTATTGGAAGAGTAAAGAGAAGAGGCAGAAAATGGAATAGAGAGGGGAGCAGAGATTGGTCCCTGGGGACAAGAGTGATAAGAAAGAGAGAGAAAAAGAAAGAGAAAGGAGGTAGGCAAGGCCTGCTTTTTATAAGGGAACATAGAGACTAGATGGGGTGCCTTTAGTGATTGCAGCTGAGGACATATCCTGTCAGGACCTAAGGTTAGGTTAGTACAGATGCTTGAATACTAACATCAGTGACAATAGAAAAAAAAAAGGAGGAACTACCCTATATGTCCATCAGTAGATTAATGGATAGACAGACTATGGCGTGTATCTGTATATAATAAAATACTGTTCAACCCTGAAAAGGAGTGATACATCCTACACTGTGGATATTTACCTGTTTTATTCCAATCACTTCATGACCAGTCCTCTGCATCTGTAAGATGGTCCTAGGACGAGGGCAACAGATGCCTAGAATAACAACAGTACTACAAGGTCAGATAAAACACATATTTTTGGCAACCATGCTGTATACCACCATTTACTTAACTCCATTTTTAGACATTTCAGTTTCAGTTGTTTTCTCTAATTTCATGGTGTGATTTCTCACTCATTCATTTCTGTTTTCCAGTCTCTAGAAAGAGCTGATAAATTTTCATATTCATCCTGTATTAAAATTTCTGACCTACGATGTGCTCTCTACTCACATTTAAATGACACCAATCAATAGGGTGGGGTTTTTTTTTTAGTTTAAGTAATAAAAAATAAGTACTTTGCTTTTCTTTTTTAATTTATTTTATTTTATATGCATTGGTGGTTTTGCCATGGGTGTTGGGCTCCCTGGAACCGGTATTACAGACAGTTGTGAGCTGCCATGTGGGTGCTGGGAATGAACCCAGGTCCTCTGGAAGAACAACCAGTGCTCTTAACCACTGAGCCATCTCTCCAGCCCCTACTTGACTATTCTTTTATGTTTTAATTTATTTAATTTTATGGCCATGGGTGATCTGCGTGCTTGTATGTATGTGCACAATATACATGCAGTGTCTGCAGAGGCCAGACGAGAATGTTGGATCCTTTGGACTATAGTTACAGATGATTGTGAGCTGCCAGGTGGGTTCTGAAAATTAAATCTGGGTCTGGGTGAGAGGTGGGTAGCCCTGCCAGAGACCCAATTGTTGGTTTTGAATGGAAGAACAGCCAGTGCCATTAACGATCTCTAGCCTTTTCGCTTGTTTTAATACTTGAGAGGTTTTTTTAAAAAAAAAAATTATTTATTTATTATGCATACAATAGTCTGTCTGTGTGTGTGCAGGCCAGAAGAGGGCACCAGACCTCATTACAGATGGTTGTGAGCTACCATGTGGTTGCTGGGAATTGAACTCAGGACCTTTGGAAGAGCAGGCAATGCTCTTAACCACTGAGCCATCTCTCCAGCCCCCTACTTGAGAGTTTTAATTTAGTATAACAAGCATATCAACAGATAAAAGCAAACCAAAATACTTCTGATTGTCCCCAAAACACAACAGGCTTATAGTAATGTTGAATTGATCAGTGACTAATTTGGAAGAAACAAAGTTGAGAGGATGAACGTTGCTACTAAACAGCTCTTGTGTGTACCATGGCAGACTGAACTCACTAGTTCTCCATGGGAATAGTAGTTTCTATTCAGTAGCAGCAGCAGTGTTAGCTGTTTCCACATGCTACCACAAAGCAGCTCTGAGCTTTATCTGCAATAAAACTGGAAATTATTTTCTCGGGTAAAAATCCTTCATCTTGATTTATAGAATTTGCAAACTTTAGCCAGGCAGTGGTGACACATGCTTTTAATTCCAGCACTCCAGAGGAAGAGGCAGGTGGATCTCAGAGTTTGAGGCCAGGTCAGCTTTGTCCACAAAGCAAGTTCCAGAACAGCCAGGACTACACAGAGAAACTCTGTCTTAAAAAAGCAAACAAACAAACAAAAAGCAAACCTTATCCTTACAATAATATCATGTAAATTCTAACACTACCTTAATTTTATATAAACATTCAAAAGATTGCCACTTTCAACAGTTTGTCTTGACACAGATTTTCTTTTCAACATTCACAACATTTAGGTCTGTAACCTCAGGAACTGCCAATGAATTACTGAGCCAAAATTGGGGAGCCTGAGGTCCCCCATGACCTTAAGGTTTTCTTAACTTTTGTAGCTTTCTATTTCTTCCTGCTGGAAAATAGGGCATAGAACTAGAATATTTCTAATTGAAATGAGTCTATTTTAAGCAAATATAATTACTAAAAATGTTAACTTTCATGCTTTAAATAGATTCTAGTGCCCTAAGAATCAAGTGCCATTCTATTGAATATTGTAACCTTTGAAAAGTACTGAGATGCACCCCTGTAAAATAGAAGAGAAAAAAAAACAACAGATTTTTAATTTTCCCTATAGCATTTATCAATCATTTGTCCTGATTTTTTTAATCTCTTTAATTTCTTTTGGTTTCAGTTTCTTCCCCAGTAGGATAATACAGAAAATTTTCTGCCTGAAGATAGAATAGTTGTTCTCTTGAGATCACATTTAATTTTAAGAGCTATAAATCTATAAATTAAAATGTCCTCTGAGACATGAAAATATTCTCTGGTAGACCTCTGACTGCACAGCCAAGAGCTCTGAACACCCCATCACTGATCTTGGGTGTGGGTGTAGTTGTTGTCGTTCCCACCGTTCCCACTTAAGAAGGGTTGCCCATATTTAGTGTGTCTCCAACTTTTTCCTACCTAGTAACAGTCTATTTTTGTATGAATTCTTTTCTGTCCCCCAAAGTTCTGCCTTTACAACGTGTTGCCGTCGAGAATGTGTGTATGAGAATTCAAGGTGGTTGCAGTCTATACTCAGAAATAGTTTATGAGGGGACTGTCAAAATATAATGCAGTAATTTCAATAAAACCTTAAAATGTTATGGAGGTAACTTAGCAGGATTAATTTAGGTGTCCTGGGGAGTTAGGAAGGCTTCTCAGAGAAAGCAGTTCTGGAGGGGAGGGAGTACCTGGGTAGGTAACTTAGAACTGTGCGTTCTAGATAGAAAGAAGCTATCCCAAAGGATCAGAACTGTGAGATGGCTTGAGTATTAGCACCAGTAGTTTTAGCTAGCTGAAGGTATCTGAGGCAGAGGTCAAGGTGAGATAAAGCTAGAGAGGTAGGCCAGATCCAGAAACCTAGTCTTTAGATGCCCCATGGAGGAACTTAGGTTTTTTTCTTTTCCTTAGGAAATGGGAAATATTGGTGGATTTTTAGTAGTGGGAAAATTTGTGATCAAATTTGTAGATCTTGAGCAAGTTCTATGACCGCAGTGCCTCTTCACAGTGGATAATCACATTTCCAAAGTTCTCTTGAGGACTGAATAGCAGGATGCATAGGAAACGCATAGAACTCTGCATAGTGACTATCAGCTAATAGGCCTGCAGAGCTGTGTGGCTTCTCATCCACCCCATCAGAGCCTATCTCTCTGCCTCACTTATTTATCACTAGACCTCAAGTTAAAGTTTACTGTGATTATAATGTGCATATTCTTGCTTTTTTATCTCTTAGTAGTGTTAAACATTTTTCTGTAGTTACGGCTTTTTTTGTTGTTTTGTTTTGTTTTCAAGACAGGGTTTCTCTGTTTAACAGTCCTGGTCATTCTAGAAGTCACTTTGTAGACCAGTCTGGCCTCCAACTCTCAGAGGTCTGCCTGCCTCTTGCCTCCCAAATGCTGGGATTAAAGGTATACACAACCACCGCCCAGCTGTTGGCTATTTATATACCATCTTGGGAGAAATTTTTGTTAAGATTCTTTGCCCATTTTTTTAAACTTCATACATCAACATTGTATCTACATCTCTACCACCCTACCTTCTCCCCAATTTATGTCTTTTAATATTTTTACATATATATGTGTATGTGTGTGCTACATGTGTATATATAATCTGAGTCTACTTACTGTTGCTTATACATTATACATGTATACATTCTTGGCTAACAACTAGATATTGAACATCCTGAGTACTAACCCATTCCTGGAGGAGGTTGATTTACATCTCTCAGAGTGCATAGCTTCTCATCTAAGTGTGGCATTTCCCCTGCCCATGTCAGCATGTCAGCTAGTAGTGTCATCGTTCAGGTCTTATTTGGGCAATAATATTGTTGTATTTGTTTCTTTTCGTTTGGTTTGGTTTGAGTGTTTTGTTTTTTGTTTGTTTGTTTGTTTGTTTGTTTCTTTAACAGGATTTTTCTGTGTAACTGTCCTGGATCTAGCTCTGTAGACAAGACTCACAGAGATCCACCTGCCTACCTCCTAAGTACTGAGATTAAAGGCAGACACCCCACCATCAGCTCGTTGTATTCTTAATATTTATCATTATAACAACAGACAAATAGAGCTCTCACTCCTCATCAATTGGTAGAGACTATTAGAGAGACCTACAACTGGTCAAAATGCAAAGAAGGGACTGTATGGTGCCCAATCCCAACTGATACATCTGCAGTGCAACCCTATAACCAAGGCTCAGGGAAAATTGCAGAAGAGGGGCCAGAAGGATTGGAATTGCCCAGGATGCATCTTGCTAGATAGTGTCCTCTAGGCATGGCAGGGAAATATACCTTTGTCCCTTTTGAAAGTTTCTTAGTAGTAAGAATTTTTTTGGGAGGGAGGGGCTGGAGAGACGGCTCAGTGGTTAAAAGCATTTATTCTTACAGAGGACCTGGGTTCGATTCCCAACACCCACATGGTGGTTTGCAACCATCTGTAACTCCATTTCCAGGGTATCCAGTGCCCCCTTCTGAACTTCATGGGCATATATCATGCACATGGTGTATATAGATCTGTGCAGACTAAATATTCTCACATAAAATATATAAATCTAATTAAAGTTTTGGTTTAATTTCATGTGTGGATTTGGGGCATGTATGTGTGAAGGTCAAAGGGGAGCTTTGTGGAGTCCATTCTTTCCTTCTATGCTTTACATGGGGCTTGGGGATGGAACTCAGATGGCTAGACTTGCACAGCAAATACCTTTACTGCTGGTTCATCTCATCAGCTCAAGAGAACTTCTTATGCACTCTGGATATCAGACCCTTATCAGGACTGATGTTGGAGGAAATGACACTTGTTGGTTCCCAGATGGCCCGGCTAGCTTAGACCTAAAATAATCACACAGAAACTGTATTAATTAAATCACTGCTTGGCCCATTAGCTCTAGCTTCTTATTGGCTAACTCTTACATATTAATTTAACCCATATCTATTAATCTATGTATTGCCACATGGCAGTAACTTACCAGCTAAAGTTCCCAGCATCTATCTCCAGCGGCTCCATGGCTTCTCTCTGACTCTGCCCTTCTTTCTACCAGCATACAGCCTAGCTTTCCCTGCCTAGTTCTGTCCTTCCCTGCCATAGGCTCAAAGCAGTTCTTTATTCATTAACCAATGAAAGCAACACATAGACAAAACAAAAGGACCTCCAACATTAACTGAAACTGTTGTTTTCTTTTTTAAAAAAATATGTTTATTTATTACATATACGGTGTTCTGCTTGCATGTATACTTGCAGGCCAGAAGAGGGCACCAGATCTCATTACAGTATGGTTGTGAGCCACCATGTGGTTGCTGGGAATTGAACTCAGGACCTCTGGAACAGCAGGCAGTGCTCTTAACCTCTGAGCCATCTCTCCAGCCCCTGTTGTTTTCTAATAAAGAAAATTAGTATCTCTCATTCCCACAATTATAAACTTGAAGGCGTAAGTCACGAACAATGCCACACCAGTTTGGAATTATGATTAATAGAGTGGTATTTATTTAAAGAGGAAAAAACTTACAGATCACTGTCCCAGACAACAGCCCTCTGTGCAACCAGGAAGGGAATCTAGTCGTCGGCAGAGCAGGAAGTGAAGAGAGCGAGCAGAGGAAGTAGCCCTTTTTTTTAAAAGGAGAGAAACCACGCCCCAATGGGCTGGTATCTCAGCAGCTATTGGTTGGAGGGGCAGAAGGACCTCCCGCAACACCTCCCCCTTTTGTTTAAGTAAGAGAGTTCTAAACCTACTACGAAATTATATACAATAAGTACAAATATCCTATTCTAACTAGCTTAGGTCTTGTATAATAAATAACTTGGCCAAGTTGTGAGAGAAAAGTAACTACATTATCATCCCTCTTTTTTTTTTCTTCAAAATAATCCCTGAGCTTATAAAATTCCTCCCCCAACCTCCCAACCCCTAAATGATGTCCCTAAACCCAGGGGCAAACTTTTCTGGGAGAGGGGACGTCGTCCTCTAGAATTACTTCCAGCTGTCATGGGGGCGATGTTCTTTCTGGGGGATCCTGTGAAAGTAAAATGATGGTTAAATTTCAAGATCAATGTCTTTTAAAATTGCAAGTAGTCTCTGAGTATTTTGTGTAGGTCTGGCCAGAATGTTGTACAAGATGTGCACCATTTCAGCTAACCAAGTTGGTATCGTCTTGTGCAGCTGGTACCCAAAACAGGTCTTGTAGTAGCGCTATCAGTATCATGACATCATATCAACCAGGTAGAGTTGTTGTTGTGGGCCCCATCTTCTTCCTGGAAACTTCAAATGTCACTTCAGGAAAGACTCATTGTTCATTGTAAAAAACTTAAAACATTAATCATATAGACATATATATAT
>NW_026067958.1:2180183-2260530 GCF_014885135.2 Alexandromys fortis | reverse complement strand
CAGGGTTGGCCTAGGAAATGCAACTTGGGATTTCCTAAACTGGGAAATGCAAGTTGCTCAACAAAGTAAATGTAATTAAATCAATTCTGTACATGGAACCATAAACCCAGAATCCAGGGGTAGAGAAGAGTAACCAGGAAGCCCTGTATGCCTCCACATGACAGAGTCACCCTGAGGGGTTGTAGCTTTCGGCAACCGCGTGCTCTGGTTCGCACCGCTTAAGAGCTGTACTTGCAAGGGAGATTTAAAAACGACTCAGAAAAGAGCAAACCACACAGGCAGACTACGTGGGCCTGTGGAGTTTAAATCTACGTGGAGAGGCAGATGATAGGGTGCGTGGGGACTTGAAGTCAATCTGAGGTGTCTAAAGGGAAAATATAAAGAACTGCAGCAAGAAAAGCCAGCGCATGATAATTTATATTAAACTGCTGGCTCCATGCACAAGGCACAGGCCACAAGGCTGCCTCCGCGGCTGAGGAAGGGAGGGCTCGCGCCAAGCCGAACTCGCCGCCGGCAGCCTAGCGGGGGAAGGAGAGGTCCTAAAAGCCAAATGTTCGGGCACCAGATGAAGGCGTAAGTCACGAACAATGCCACACCAGTTTGGAATTATGATTAATAGAATGGTATTTATTTAAAGAGGAAAAAACTTACAGATAACCGTCCCAGACAACAGCCCTCTGCGCAACCAGAAAGGGAATCTAGTCGGCGGCGGCGGCGGCAGCGGAGCAGGAAGTGAAGAGTAGCCCTTTTTTTAAAGGGAGAGAAACCACGCCCCAATGGGCTGGTATCTCAGCAGCTATTGGTTGGAGGGGCGGAAGGACCTCCCGCAACATAAACTTACACTTCCTTTCAACCATCCCTGAATTTGTATCTAGCCTCTTCCTTTTCTTCAAGAGGTAAAAGAAGATAGGCTGTTCTACAGGAAACCATGGAGTTGGCCTGGCCTAGCTTCCTTGAGTGGCATTTCTCCTAGGTTTTTCAGGTTAGAGCCCATGGCTTCTGGGGCACTGTACCCTCCGGTTCCTGAGAGATTGAGGCACTCCCTCAGACAGTGAAGTCTCAGGCCTCTTAGTGTTCCTCTGTATGTTCCCTTGGTGGTCAAGGAAACATGAAGTTTGACAGGACAATTGGTCTTGGACATTAATCTTATGTATTCTGTATAGCTTTCAAACTTCATTGTGTCCTGGCAACTACAACTGTATTGATCCTGACAATTACCATTATATTCTGTTGTTGATAAAGGTAAAAAAAAGTCTGATTGCTCTCAATAAAATTGCCATAGCTTAAGTTTTGTGACTTCTCCAACTGGCCTGGTTTCATTCGTCAAGGCCATATCAGATGACCTTGCCCCAGAAAGTAAGCACAGACACAGTGTTTTATACAAATTACAGACCCCACTTACAACTGTATTGGCAAGAAGTATATTCATCCATATGGCCATGATCTAGGACTTTGTGACTCCTGCAAGAAATTTGAAGTGATTGAACCAGGACTAGATTGATTCTCTTACACCCTTTGGTATGATCTCACCCAAAAAGTATATTAACCAGACTGGCCTGTGGTTGCCATCAGGAAAAGATGAAGGCCATGGCAATTAAGGATGAATCCTAAATTTTCTAAGTAAATATTTATTATCATCTTCCCTTGGTTATGTAGAAAGTAACTAAAAGGAAAAGATTTCTTTCTTGGGTAAAGATGAGGCAAACACGAGAGAGGGATTCAGAATTTTTGTTTGTTTTGGGGGAGTGTTGGTGTAGGAGGTCCTTCTGTTTATATATTGCTTTCGTGGGTTAATCAATAAAGAAACTGCTTGGCCTGATAGGGCAGAATTTAGGTAGGCGGAGAAGACAGAATTGAATTCTGGGAGGAAGAAAGCAGAGTCAGAGAGCCACCATGGACCTGCCAGGTCAGACATGCTGAATCTTTCCCAGTAAGCCACAACCTCGTGGTAATATACAGATTAACAGAAATGGATTAAATTAAGATGTAAGAATTAGCCAATAAGAAGTTAGAGCTAATGTTTAAATGAATGCAGTTTATGTGTGATTATTTCGGGTGTAAGCTAGCCAGGCACTTGGGAGAAAGGACCCACCCTCCTCATGCAACAGAGCGTAGTTCTATTTTTGGTGTTATATGGCTCTGGTTGTCCTGGAACTTACTATGTAAATCAGGTTGGCCTCAAACACACAGAATTCCAATTGCCTAGATTCAATTTTTGGAGTTGATGTTTGAGGAAGCCTCTTCAGCGTTCAGCAATCCCAGATGTCAGTAGACAATAGGGAACATGGAGATTGCATCCAATATTTTTGACTCCTGGCTCATTGTTCAGTGGTTTTAGCATTGAAAGGTATACTGTTGGCTGACTGCAAACCATCTGAAAGGCTAAAACCATGACAAGATTACTTTCAAGAGCTACAGGAGTGTGGTGTAGCTTAGTTGGCCTGATGAGAATGACAACTATAGTCACCTGAGAAAGATTCACAGTCACAGGACACCATCATAGCTCCAAGAGAAAAATCTTAACTCCACAATAAATCAAATATGCCAAAAGTGAGCAGGGAAATGTCCCAGGCAGAATATTCTCCTTCATTACAAGGTAACTGTCAATTTTTGGCAAGAGCCACATAGAAATTAGTCTTGTTGATGGATTTATCGCAGTAGTGGAGCACTTGCTTAACACTGAAAGCAGCAACAAAGGAGCGGAGTCCTCTTCTGTGTCCAGTCTTTAGTGGAGGATATATTGCTTTGTCCAACTCAAGGAAACAGAGGTTGCAATGGGCTCCATAAGCAGCTTCATTATGAGCCCTTGCAGGTGGTCAGAGGTAGCCACCCACAAACCAGGAAGAAGGGCCTCAAGAATTTATCTTCCTAAGAGTGAAAGTAAATCTGAGATGTTTTAGTTTTAATTTTGTTGCTCTTAACATACCATTGGTTTACACAGAAGTTTGTCAAAGGCACTTTAAAATTGGAAAATAAATTATATAGCTGAAAACCAAATGCATACTAAAACTGTACAAAATATAGAGTTAGAGGAATACTATCTACACTATAGCCCGATAACTGATATTTTAATCAAGTGACAGAATATTAAAATATTTTCTTAAGTAAAATTTGTAAGACGTTGAGTTGAATTAAACTAAAAGTGGTTCAATACAAACATTTAACTATGAAGTAGGAAAGGACCTTTTACTATTCAGATGTGGAATGCAGTAAGTAATGTACATTTTTCTTTCAATGTAGTTGTAATTTTTTAGCCAAATAAATTGCATAATACTTTACATTGCGTGTTTTATGGTCTAAAACTGGAAGGGGAAACTGCATGTAGGTTCCATAAAATAACAACAAGCTTTCCCTTGCCACCTCCGAGTCCTGTAACCAGGAATATTAAAGATTTTCCAAGGCACCAAGTCTTTGAACATAGCAGGTTTTATGACAGAAATCCATCCCAAAGGAGTATTATTTTGATAATACAATTTAAATTTCCCTATTCATTCTTATGCATATATATTTGGGGGTCATTACATAAAATATTGAATAATTTGAAAACTTACTTTTTATTTTGTATTCAGTATGGAGATTTATTCCCAGAGTGGGGCTTTTCTGATGCAAAATTGGAGTGCTTGTGTAGTCACAACAGCTGTCCCTCACCATGTGGTGTCTTCCATTACTTTACTGCAGCCATGAATTTTTGGCCCAGTGTTTCGGTAATATTGGACACACATGGTTTTAAGTGGCAAAGCAGTATGCTTATGCATTCATTTGACTTTCACAGCTACAGTTGGCTCTGTGTTAGAACAGGGAGAATACATTCACACCACGGCCACGGGCCTTCATGACTGCTGCAGTAGCTGGATCACAGTGGGCTCTGTCCCTTCTAAAGACACCACTAACTATTGCTGAGGAATCACACATTCGCCAAAGTGCCTTGCAGCTGTGGGAGAGGGAATAATGAGCAGCTCAAAGGCCACACTCAGATGTCAGCCCATGAGTTATTATTATTACCCATCTTTTAACAATAATTGTAAAAAGCATGGCCATGAAATAACTAAAACTAAAAGGAAGTTTGCTGAGGCAGTCAGTGATTTCTTTTTCAGATTCTCAGTACAGGTATTTGATTTAAATAAACTGTCGCCTTCCCAGGGAAACAGTAGTGCTAGACTCATTAACAAGAAATGAAAATCTGATTGGTTTTTAATGTCAACCATTGAATATAGGTAAGTTTTCAGAAAACCAGTCCATTAAAAATAGAAGTTTTGCACAGATTTCTGTTAAAACTAATGTGGATATCAGGTGATTTGCTGTGCTCTGAAGAACACTTCACTAGTTTGATTCTGGTCTGAGTCTGTTTCAGTGAGGATCTTAATGTTCTTCATGACTTGATTTTGCACTTTCAGCTTATATTTAAATTCTCCTCAAGCTTTTGCATTTTGTATACTTATTAGAGCTTTGGATTTTAATGATAAGCATAGTATTTTCTTTGAAAATCTAATTTGTTCCTCTAAATGATATCTAAATAACTCATTTTTCCTTAAATAAGGCAAAAAGAAAGGAAAACCCTGCCATGTAATTTTTAGCTTAAGTGATACAGTTCTGATCTTCATTAAATATCAAAGAAATTCTAGCCATACCCAGTGTAGACTACCTTTTTATCTTAGTGAGTTTATGCATGTATTGTAGGGGCTGCACTGATGAATATGTTCGAGGCTCTCAGCCCTTAGTGGATACAAAATAGAATGATTGATAAAATCCTCCCCACTATTGGCTATTATTTACTGACTCTTAAGTGGCAGGTTGTATTTATGCCAATTTATCTGCTTCAGGGAACATTCTTGATAGCAGAACAAAGTGAATAAAAGTAGTTTGCTTTGCAAATGAATGCAAATAGGAAAGGCTTTCGGAAAGCCCTTTAACAGGGGCAGTGCACTTTGATTATGAGTGAAGCTGCCATTTGGACATGGTGAAAAGAGCATGCTTGAACCATTGATTGGGGAAGACAGTAAAAAGTCAGGAAGGGCCCAGTTAGGCTTGCAGTGAGGCAGGCGGATGTCAGTGTGGTTAGAGCACAGTGGGAGAATGACAAGGAGGATTAGTGTCAGGGAGAGGCTTTGCCGGAGCTATGGAGATAGTCCCTGGGGTCACTCACCTCTAACTGTTGTTCTGTGCTGATGGTTCTGTAATGCAAACCGCCTGATGTATGCCTGTTCATTATCGGAAATGGTGATTAGGAAAGGTATTTGTTTCTAAGATTTTTCTCCCACTACCCCCACCCCGCTTCTCTTTCTTTTTAATTAAAGGAAAATGAGGTGGGCTTCCTTCATCTCCCATTGTTTAATGCCAGAGTGGCTACTGCCTAGAATATAGTTGTCATATTGATGTTTTTTTTCTTATCCAACAGTGATTTATGTTTCTTTACCCAATTTTAGGTTTTGACCATTGGTTGTCATTAGTAGTGAAACTCAGGAATATGTTGCTGCTAGAATTTTTGTACAGTTTCATAATCTTTGTAATCTTTCACTGTTCCAACTATTAAAAACTTTACATGGACTGGACGGTTCACATCTTGGTGTAAGAGTTTCTTGGTGTAAGGTTTTACTTGTTCTCAAGTTTTACAGAATGCTAGCATTTGGCAAATTCAACAATTCTAAAATTGAATGCTGCTATTGTTACATAGAATGAGCGAGAAATATATCCTTGCACAGTTCTGATTCTCAATGTTCAATCTATTCAGATTTTCATGTATACATCTAAGAGCTGTTTTGTTTTCTTTTATAGTATTTTTTACTTCAAAATTTTGCTAGCCATATGTGAGTTGTATGAGCAGTACTCCATTTTGTGGCAAGAGTTTCTTAAAGGCTTTGATAATGGTTTTTTACTTTAATGTAAAATTGGTCTTTTTTAAAGTATCTCCAAAACTTGGTTTTGCATTATGTAGTACTTCCATTTTCTTATATGCATATGAAAATCTTGCAAAGACTGCTGGGACTCCATTCTGCCAATAAAGATGCTGCCTCAGACTTTGACTAAACTTAAATACATGTTTAGTACTATTGGTCATTGTAGAAAGGGTTCTGCCAATAATTGTTTCACAGGCTTGTTAATGTTTTAGTAAGCATTTTTCCAATTATTTTTTTCCTTTAATGTCTTACAGGCACCTGAATGGACAGAAGAGGACCTAAACCAGCTGACAAGAAGTATGGTTAAGTTCCCAGGAGGGACCCCAGGTCGATGGGAAAAGATTGCCCATGAATTGGGTCGATCTGTGACAGATGTGAGTTCACTGAGATTTGCATTGTATGGGGAGTGACAAACCAGAACAACCCAACTATGCAGAAGACAGACTTAGATGGGTCCTGGGTTATCTGTGGAGAAAGGACCTGGGAGTGAACCATTAATGAAATAAGCAAGAAGCAGATGTGCGTCCATCCCCTGCTCCGCAGTATAACAGCTGTAAGAAGAATTGTAGTATTCAGAAACTTAAACTACTGAAACCTAATCATAGGAAACAGCGTTAGGTTCTGTGTTTCTTTTGACCCTATAATCGTGGCAAAAACAGTTTTCAAACTGATCAGAATTAGAGAGGTGATATTTCGGTCTTAACACTGATATACAGATTGTTCGTGTATTTAGACAGGTGGTTTGGGTTAATGAACTAAGCACTAGTCTTCATGCAGATGGAATGTTTCTGACCATTCATTTTGGCGTATATGTGTAGACAAAGTACTGACCGGGGACCTTTTGACATAGCAAGTTAGATGTTTTCATTCGGGAATCTACAATAGGGCAGCTAACATGTGCCAGGTCTTCAAACATCTAATTAGAAGTGAGAAAGGAACTCTCCTGTCTCAGTTATCAAACTGATATTTGTGTAAAGCATGGTAATACCCTTTACTAAATTTCTTTTAAATACATCCTATAAGATTAAAAGTTCTTCTAGAGTTGCTAAAAGCAAAGATTTAAATTTCCTCTTTAATTATCTTAGCATGCCTTTAGGTCTTCTTTACAATGAGCACACATTTTAATAAGCACAGTAGTAAAACACAACTACCAAAACAATGAGATTTGTTATAATTGCTGTAACTTATTATCCAGAGTAAACTTTTTATTTAGAAACAAACATAACAAACATATATATTTAAAAAGTACTGTCAATTTTTTTGTATTCCTCTTTTCCTTTTGGTTACCATTTGCACTGAGTTTACATTGCATATATATTTTTAAGTGTGATCAAGGGACAAAAGCTGTTATCTAGTAACATATCATTTCTGTGATTAGCTCTTGGAGAACCATAGGAATTCCTTTTCTTCTAAGAGCTCTGCTGGAATATGGATTTCATCTTCTCATTTTAAGGTATTTTGTAAGGAGTGTTATAACTAACCACATTAAAAACATTCCAAGGTTACTGATATTTTAAACATTATATTTTTTAAATTGCTAAAATAATTTTTAAACACTCTAAATATACTATTTTAAAGAGCCCCAAACTTTTAATTTGATTGTATAAAGGAAAGCAGTATGCTAATTAGTATCTTCTTAAGAGGCAAAGAATGACAGCACAGGCCTTTAATCCAGTCCTCTGGAGACAGAGGCAGGTGGATGCCTGTGAGTTCCAGGACAGCCAGAACTGTTAACACAGAGAAACCCTGTCTCAAAAAACAAAAACAAGCAAGCAAACAAATAAATGTAGTAAAGAATGAAGACTGAAAAATGCTGGAGTTTTCCAGAGTGTCACCAGCAGAGCCTCGCAGAATTAATTCTATTCTTAGTTTATAGGAGTAGCATTTTTTTTTAACTTTTGCAAATTTATATTGTGTGTTTTGCTGATTTCTTGGAGAGGCTGATTTTATGTCTGCAATACTTTTTAGTATGAAGTGGTTAACTGTGACTTTTTGAGTATGTGTTTGTACACACTGCATGATGTAGTCTGTTTTAAAGTACCTTAAATAACTAATAGAACTAAACTTCCATGGCCTCCCACATGCCATTGTAACTTTTCTCCTGTGTCATTATTTAATTTACTACACAGCTTCACTGTGCATTTCAATAAGCAAAGAGAGACAGAAACATTCTCTTTTTTAAAAAATGTGGGTACAAAAATTAATTATGAATTATGAAAGTCTGCTCTTTAGCATATGCTTGTCCCCAGCCAGCTTGATTAACTCAAATTAACTTGTTTTGTTAATCTATGTTCTGTCATGTGACTCGGTTACCTTTGCTCTGTACTGTGTATGTGACTTCTTCAGAGTCTCGAGGCATCCCTCACAGAATCCACGCGCCTAGATTTCTTCTCTTTCTCTTTCCCTAGAAATCCTACCTATCTTTTCTGCATAGCCACTGAAGCTCTTTATTAAGTCAGTCATAACAACACCTCTTCTACACAGTGTAAACAAATAATTCCACAGCATTTTCCTCTTTTTGTCTAAATGAAAAGGAAAGGGTGTAACTGTAACACAGGAAAAACGATACAATAAGAACAATCATCAGGTAAGAATTACATTGACAGTTTTCAGTTCATTTGTATTTGTCAGCTTTGGAAAAAGTACTGTATTATCTATCCTATCTTAGTGAGTCCAAACTTTTATACCGAAAATACTTTTTGTTATAACTTGTATTTTCATCCTAAAAATATCTTTTTAGATAAACAACTTACACCTTTACATTTCTCAACCTTATAAACTGTACATCTCTTATGTGCGTAAACTGGAAGTGCAGGGCAAACAACTTTCAAAACTATAGAAATGATAGAGATAGCTGGCTACCTGGACTGAGGTTCCTCTACAATGTTGGGGCATCCATCTTTGGCCTACAGGCCTAGAATATCTGACTGACTTCTGTGAAGCAGGAATTTTGAAGGACTGTCCTATCTTAGCAAAGTTTGGCAGTCACCTTTTGTGTATCCTTTATTCTATCCTTTCCCTATACCCTTTTTCCCTTTCAGAAAGAGATCCTTGAATCCCAACTCCCTTGCTTAGTTTCCTCCCTCATCATGACCAGCAACAATTTGCAACCAACCACCCTAAATGATGACAAAAACCACCAACCCCATCTCTTAGGAATGTGGGTGTCATATTTTCTAAGCTGCTTCCTATTGTCTGAAGGCAATGACATTTTTAGGGTACCCTGAGAAAATTGGGGAAAACAAGTCCTGGGAGAGCTGACTGCATCGTTTGTTGTCAGTGCCTGTGTGATCTGACAGTATAGCGGTCATCTGAAGACCTGGCTGGAGCAGTGAGGCTGGGCCATCTCAGCAGCTTTGAAATTCTAGATGTAGAGTCTTGGGGAAACTGCAACAGATCTAAGTGGCTAGATTACTTAGGCTATTTGTTTTGTCTTTATTAACATCCGATTCTTTTGTTCTGAAAAAATAACCAAATTTTAAAGGTAACATACATATCTGCATTAGCACAAGTATGGAACAGGGGTGTGTACAAGGCAGCCAAAGATGATTTGTCAGCTAGAAGCTAGCTCTACCCTCTGATTCAAGGTAAACTTTATTGGCACAGCAGAGTGGCAGTGTGAGCAATTCTGCAACATGCAGACAGTCTGCTAACTTTTTTTAAAAAATAATTTGTGTTTATTCTTTGACAATTTCATACACAAATAATTTGTGTTGGTCATATTGTAGTATTTTTTTTAGTTTACTTATTATTTTATATGTATGGGTATTTTGCCCGTATATGTCTATGCACCAGATTCATGGATGCCTGGTGCCCAAGGAATCTAGAAGAGTACAACAGATCCCTTGGGACTGGAGATGGAAAAAGATGTGAGTTGCCATATCAGTGCTGGAAATTAAACCCAAGTCCTCTGAAGAGCAGCAGTGATCTTAACTGCCAAACTGTCTCTCCAGATCCCCAGCAGACTTGTTTCAGTGATGCCCAAGAATGACTTCTGAGCCAGACTAAAGTAGCTGAAGTGGTTTCAGCTGGTACAATTCCTTTAGTAGACTGTTAAGTGAAAGTTAATCACACTTTAAAAAGGTCACTTATACTTCTTTTTGGCTTGCAATGTTCATTAGATTTGTTGTGTATTTGATTGTGGAAGAGAAACCATCTCCTCTTACCCTATCCACTGACCTAATCTGGCCGCCAACCCCAGGTCTGCGCAGCTGCTGTTTGACCTGGCTCCCTTCTAAGTGTAGCTTCAGGCTTGCTGCTTTCCTTCCAGTAACAATTGACCTTTTACAGGGAAAGGTGAGAGTGTGGTTGTGCTGGGGTCTATATGGCTCTTGATTTAGATTGTTAGATTCTAGTAAATGTCCTATTTTTATTCCTCAGTTTAAAAAAGAATCAGTATACTACTTGTCATAATTAAAGTATTAAATTATGCTGTGGATAAGTACAAGCAGTATTTTAGTTTAAAAACTTTTTACATATTTTTTAACTCAGGTAAACTGTAAGGCCAATTTATTGGAGCTTAAATATTTTAAATGTTAATTACATGCTTTTGGCATATAATCTTAGTAACCACAAAGGATGCTCAAATTGTAAAAACAACAAAGGAAACAAAAACTGTCTGGCATGTAAAACCACCTTTAATGTGATTATTAACTGCAGGCTTCTAAGTTGAGGTCAGGGAGCTTCAGATTTCTTGCTCCTGAAGTAATATTCTCTTGCCTGAAAGGCTGTAAGCCGACCCTGTTGTTCTGCCAGTCACTAATCTCGCACATTCTGTTTATGATAATAGACCAAGTGAAATTTACTGCTTGTTTAGAAAAGGTCCAGGTAGGCAGCAAAACAAAAGCCAGGTGGCTAGATTTAGCTTTTGTAATTAATGCAAAGAGTAATATAAGACCTGTGTAAGGCACACCAGTGAAGAGAGGAGTTCAGACAGTAAGACCGCATCATCTTGTCACACAGCTAGAACTAGCAGAGAACTGGCACAGAACATACCTAGTGGGAGAATTTAAACAGGGTTATGCTGGTGGCTTTTTCAAGGTCAAGAAGCCTATGGTTATCAGCAAATTAAAAATATAGTTTTACGTTACTTTAACAACATATTGGTATTATTTTTAGCATCAGCATAGCCCCTGAAGTTGTAAAAATGATGAAGGTTCACCTTTTGATTTCATCGCTGTGCTGCTAGCCTCCTGCCTTCTCTGTTCTGTGTCAAGCCTGTCCTCTCCTCTGTCCTGCCCTTTGCCACCGCCCAACCTTCAAACCCACTTCACCTTAGAATGCCTGAGCATCCTCCTTGCTTGATGAGTCACTAGCTCATTTGACCTATAACTTTCAGTGACTGCATATTAATATGTAAAATATTAATGTTATTGGATATCATTCACACTTATGTTATCTCATTTGACTAATAACTTTCAGTAATGATATATTAATAAGTAAATATTAATGTAACTAGATAGCATTCACACTTAAGTTAAAAGTTTTTTCTTTTTTCTTTGTTTCTTGGGATTTGTGGTTTTTTTGTATGTGTGTTTGTTTTTTTAACATAGGGTCTTCCTCTGTAGCTTAGGCTGAGCTGGAACTCATCATGTATCCCAAGCTTGCTACAAACTTGTAGTAGTCATTCTGCTTCAGCCTTCCAAGTGAATGATGAGATTGCAGGCCAATTACTTATCACTCTTTTTGGCATGATGAGAATTCCACTGAGTATTGTATAGTAATTAATGCAGAAGGTTTTTATTTCTTTTTTATTTTTTTTAAGATTTATTATGTATACAACATCTGCCTCCATGTATGCCCGCACACCAGAGGAGGGCGCCAGATCTCAGTACAGATGGTTGTGAGCCACCATGTGGTTGCTGGGAATTGAACTCAGGACCTCTGGAAGAGCAGTCAGTGCTCTTAACCTCTGAGCCATCTCTCCAGCCCCTTTATTTCTTTTTTAATAAGTAAATTTGGCTTTTGGTTGTTAATTTACTGTTAGTCGTTGATACGGGATATCCTGGGGTAATTTTTTTCATTTTAATTTTTGTGGTTCTAATTTAAGGCAGGGCAGTTGTTTGGGGCTGGAGAGATGGCTCAGTAGTTAAGAGCACTGCCTGCTCTTCCAGAGGTCCTGAGTTCAATTTCCTACAACCACATGGTGGCTCACAACCATCTGTAATGAAATCTGGTGCCTTCTTCTCGCCTGCAGGCATACATGCAGGCAGAATACTAAGAATACTGTACACATAATAAATCAATCTTAAAAAAAGACAGTTGTTTCCAGAAGTCATGTAACTTTTTAAATGATTTTGAGGTTTGTATTGAAGTTATTTACTCTTTGTGTATGCGTGCCATGGCATGTTCGGAGGTCAGAGGACGTGTAGTAGGAGTTGTTCTCTCTACTTTCATGTTGAGGGTCTGAGATCAAACTGAGGACTTTGGAAACACAGAGCTGAGCCATTTTACCAGGCCAAATGTGAAATTCCTCTTTTTCAGATATGAAATCTTAACAGTGATAACTTAATAAATAATTGTCAAAGTCCTTTCAAACAGTTGGACTTCACTGTTTACATGAATCTTTTTGCAATTAAGTATGTAAAAGAAAATGTTGTAGACTGATACAGCAATATCAGCCTTCTTCATTTAGTTTGTTTGAGACTATTGATGCAGTCTCATTATAGCAGCTCTTTAGTATCCAGATAATTGAGAAAATGCTGAATTATTTTAAAAAGTTGGAGGGACAGGAGTGGATAATGCATGCCAACATATGCACATTCACAGTAAATAAATGACTACATAAATAAAATTTTTAAAGGACAAGATACAAAGAAAATATCAAAACGAAAATAAGGATCAAATAAAACAACAGAATTGTTGAAAATTATCTTTAGGGAAATCTCCTAGAAAGAAGAATTTAAAAAGGCAAACTTTTTTTTATTGATTTTTGTTGAACTCTATTTTTCTCTGCTCACCTCCCCCTTTAACTCTCCCCCAATTTACTCAGAAGATCTTGTCTTTTTCAACTTTCTACTTCCCATGTAGATTAGATCTATGTAAGTCTCTCTTAGTGTTCTCATTGTTGTCTAAGTTCTCTGGGATTGTGGTTTGTAGGCTGGCTTTCTTTGCTTTATGTTTAAAAATCACCTATAAGTGAGTACATGTGATAATTGTCTTTCTGTGTCTACGTTACCTCACTCAAAATAATGTCTTCTAGCTCCATCCATTTTCCTGCAAAATTCAAGATGTCATTTTTTTCTGCTGTGTAGTACTCCATTGTGTAAATGTACCATATTTTCCTTATCCATTCTTCGGTGGAGGGGCATTTAGATTATTTCCAGGTTCTGGCTATGGCAAAGCTGCTATGAACATAGTTGAGCACATGTCCTTGTGGCATGATTGAGCATCCTTTGGATATATACCCAAAAGTGGTATTGAGGAGGGTTGTTTCCTAATTTTCTAAGAAATTGCCACACTGCCATCCAAAGGAGCTGAACCAGCTTGCATTCCCACCAGCAATGCAAAAGTGTTCCCTTTTCCCCACAACCTCTCCAGCAAAAGTTGTCATCAGTGTATTTGATCTTGGCCATTCTGACAGGTGTAAGTTGGAATCTCAGAGTTGTTTTAATTTGCATTTCTCTGATGATTAAGGATGTTGAACATTTCCTTAAGTGTCTTTCAGCCATTTTAGATTCCTGTGTTGAGACTTCTCTGTTTAGATCTGTACTCCAATATTTTAAATTGGATTATGAATTCTTTTGGTGTCCACTTTCTTGAGTGCTCTGTATATTTTGTAAATCAGACGGCTGTCTGATGTGGGGTTAGTGAAGATATTTTCCCATTCTGTATGTAGGCTGCTGTTTTGTCTTATTGACTGTGTCCTTTGCTTTACAGAAGCTTTTCAGTTTCAGGAGGTCCCATTTATTAATTGTTTCTCTCAGTGTCTGGGCTGCTGGAGTTATATTTAGGAAGTGGCTCCCTGTGCCAATGCATTCAAGTGTATTTCCTACTTTCTCTTCTATAAGGTTCAATGTGGCTGGCTTTATGTTGAGGTCTTGATCCATTTGGACTTGAGTTTTGTGCATGGTGCTAGATATGGGTCTATTTTCATTCTTCTACATGTTGATATTCATTTGGCAAAAATAAGTGTTCGAAGATGTGTGGATTGATATCTGGGTCTTCTATTTGGTTCCATTGGTCCTTCTGTCTGTTCTTATGCCAATATCAGACTGTTTTCAGTACTGTAACTCTGTAGTAGAGTTTGAAGTCAGGGATTGTGATGCCTCCAGAAATTCTTTTATCGTATAAGATTGTGTTGGCTATCCTGGGCATTTTGCTTTTCCATTTGAAATTGAGTTCTTTCGAGGTCTGTGAAGAATTTTGGTGGGATTTTGATGGGCATTGCATTGAATCTGTAGATTGATTTTGATAAGATTGCCATTTTTACTATGTTAATTCTGCCTACCCAAGAGTGTGGGAGATCTTTCCACTTTCTGGTGTCTTCTTCAATTTCGTTCTTCAAAGGTTTAAAGTTCTTGTCATATAAGTCTTTCACTTGTTCGGTTAGAGTTACTCTAAGATATTTTATGCTATTTGTGGCTATTGTGAAGGGTGTTGATCCTCTGATTTTTTTTTCCCCAGCCATTTTATCATCTGTGTACAGGAGGGCTACTGATTTTTTTTTTTTAGTTAATCTTGTATCCTGCTACATTACTAAAAGTGTTTATGAGTTGTAGAAGTTCCTTGGTAGAATTTTTGGGATCGCTTATGTAAACTATCTTATCATTAGCAAACAATGAGAATTTGACTTCTTCTTTTCCAATTTGTATCCCCTTGATATCCTTTTGATGACTTATTGCTCTAGCTAGGATCTCAAGAACTATATTGAATAGATATGGAGAGAGTGGACAACCTTGTCTTGTTCCTGATTTCAGTGGAATCGCTGGGAGTTTCTCTTCATTTAGTTTGATGTTGGCTGTTGGCTTGCTGTATATTACCTTTATTATGTTTAGGTATGCTCCTGGTATTCGTGCTCTCTCCATGACATTCATCATGAAGGGATGTTATATTTTGTCAAACACTTTTTCGGCATCTAATGAGATGATCATGTAGTTTTTATTTTTCAGCTTGTTTATATGGTGAATTATATTGGCAGATTTTCATATGTTGAACCATCCCTGCATCTCTGGGATGAAGCCAACTTGGTCATGGTGGATGATGGTTTTGATGTGTTCTTTGATTCGATTTGCCAGTATTTTATTTAGTATTTTTGCATCAATGTTCATGAGTGAGATTGGTCCATTTTCTCTTTCTTAGTAATGTCTTTCTGTGGCTTGGGTATCAGAATAATTGTAGCCTCATAAAAGAGTTTGTCAATGTTCCTTCTGTTTCTATTGTGAGGAATAATTTGAGGAGGAATAATTTGAGGAGTATTGGTATTAGTTCTTTGAAAGTCTTGGAGAATTCTGAGCTGAAACCATCTGGTCCTGGGCTTTTTTTGGTTGGGAGACTTTTGATGACTGTTTCTATTTCTTCAGCAGTTATAGGTCTGTTTAATTTGCTTATCTGGTCTTGATTTAATTTTGGTAAGTGATATTTATCCAGAAAGCTGTCCATTTCCTTTGTTTTCCAATTTTGTGGAGTACAGGTTTTCAAAATATGACCTGATGGTTCTCTCTATTTCCTCCGTGTCTGTTGTTATGTCCCCCTTTTCATTTGTGATTTTGTTAATTTGGATATTCTCTCTCTGCCTTTTGGTTAGTTTGGATGAAGGTTTGTCTATTTTGTTAATTTTCTCGAAGAACCAGCTCTTTGTCTCATTGATTCTTTGTATTGTTTTTTTTTCTACTTTGTTGATTTCAGCTCTCACTTTATTTCCTGCCATCTAGTTCTCTTAGGTGAGTTTGCTTTTTTTTTGTTCTAAAGTTTTCAAATGTTCTGTTAATTCACTAGTGTGGTATTTTTCCAGCTTCTTTATGTACGTGTTTAGTGCTATGAACATTCCTCTTAACATTACTTTCATTGTGTCCCACAAATTTGGGTATGTTGTATGGTCATTGTCATTGAATTTTGGGAAGTTTTTAATTTCCCACTTTATTTCTTCCTTGACCCATTGTTGAATCAGGTGAGCATTGTTTAATTTCCATGTGTTTGTGTGTTTTCTGGAATTCGTATTGCTGTTGACTTCTAGTTTTAAACCATAGTGATCTGATATTCCAATTTTTTTTGTATTTGCTGAGGTTTGTTTTGTTATCTAGTATTTTCAATTTATGAAAAGGTTCCATGTGGTGCTGAGAGGGTGTATTCTTTTCTGTTTGGGTGGAATATTCTGTAGATGTCTGTTAAGTCCATTTGAGTCATAACATCTGTTAGTTCTCTTATTTCTCTGTTCATTTTTTGTTTGACTGGCCTGTCCAGTGGTAAGGGGGAGTGTTGAAGTCTCCCACTATTAGTGTGTGGGGTTTAATGTATGATTTAAGCTTTAGAAGTGTTTCTTTGACATATGAGGGTGACCTTGTATTTGGGGCATAGATGTTCAGTATTGAAATTTCCTCTTGATGCATTTTTCCTGTGACTAATATGAAATGACCTTCTTTTTCTCCTTTGACTGATTTTAGCTTGAAGTCTGTTTTGTTAGATATTAGGATAGTGACACCCGCTTGTTTCTTAGGTCCATTTGATAAAAAGGCAAACTTTTAAAATATGAAAAAGAAATATAAGAATTAAACCCTTGATCCAGATCTGATTGAGTCTCAGTAAAAGAGAATCCAGAGGCAAGATTTTTGGTACAACAAAGCAGTAATACCTGGGGCCACTTTGTAAAGTTTCCAAAACTAAATGGATATGTGGGGAAGGTCATGGGACATTTATAGGCACAAAGAATACATGAATTCTCAAAGATCTCCTTGGTATGGAGCACAGTCCTTTACAGTAGGCATGTCAGAGTGACAGCTCGTCACTAGACCGACTCTGGGAGGTGTCCATCCTCCATCAGAAGGGGACATGAGCTCTAGGCAATAATAGATAAAGTCCTGTAACAGCGGTCACGTCATTCACCACACTGTGCAATGTGTAGCTGGCAAGAGCAGGATATGCAAGTTGGAACAAGAGATTGAAGATTTTCTGACAAGGATCAGTACTCTGGGAAAGGGGTGTTTTTAGAATAGATAGTATAGCTTAGAATTTTGGCAATGTGTATATATATATATATATATATATATATATATATATAGTGTGTGTGTGTGTGTGTGTGTTTGAAATGTGTGTGTGCACGTACAAAAGAAAGGCATCTAGAAACTCCAGAAAATGCAGAACCAATAACCACCACCACTTACCAAAAAGGCAATTCCAGTACAGTAAGTGAAAAGCACTTACAGGTCACGGTATTGTGACAGCTTACAGAATGACTTTTCACACTTTAAACATAATATTATACACATAGGTTTTCAGTGTAAAAAAATCTACAAATTGCAGAAGATTCTTGTGTGCTGCTGGAGCCTGTCCTGGAACTTGCTCTGTAGACCAGGCTGGCCTCGAACTCACAGAGATCTGCTTGCCTCTGCCTCCTGAGTGCTGGGATTAAAAGTGTGTGCCACTACCAGCCGGATGTTTTTTCTTAACTATTTTGAGGAACTGTTCTTGTATTGTTCATTTTTCTTCTGTTTCTTCATGTATATTTATCCTTGTCATCAATCTGAAGTATTTCTCAGTATCCTCTGTAGAGCTGGCTTAGTGGCTACGTGTTCCTGTAGTCTGTTTTTTCTGTTCTTTGTTAAGTGGGAAGAAAAAATAAAGGAAAGAAAAAGAGATTTACTTAATGTGAAACATTGGGAAGAGGGACAAATATGTCCATCTTCAGAATCTTGAAATGAGATCAGAGTTTAAATAGATGGCCAAAGATGTACATCTGAGCACTCATGGGTTGGGGTATGGGTCTACCCACCACTAGTCTGTTTTATCACAGAGAATTTTTATTTTAAAATGATGAGAAGTAGTTTTGTTGGGTCCAAGTTGCAGTCTCTTAGAACTCAGAATATACCCTTCCCAGCCCTTCTTACTTTAAAAGTTTCTGTTACAAATGAACCATGTATGTGACTTGGCCCCTTTCTTTTGCAGCTTTCAATACTGTTTCTTTATTCTGTATTTTTAGTGCCTTAACTGTAATATGATGTATGGGAGGGTGTTTTTTGATTCTGTTTATTTGATGTTTTGTATGCTTCTTGTATCTAAAGACATGTAGTCTTTTTTCTGGATTTTGGATTTATCTTCTATTTTATTGAAAATATTTTCTGTAATTTTGTCATAGAATTCATCTTCGTTTTGGTCTTTTCCTGGTGTCCTGAAGCACTCCCATGTTCCATCCTTCTTTTTTAATTTATCATTGATGTTGACTGAGTGATCCAGTTCCTAACCCTGTGTTAAACTCCTGATGTGTTTTTTGTTGGTAAAGCTGTCCACTGAGATTTTCATTTCTAGCATCATTTCAGTTGGGCTTTTCTCAATATTTCTATCTCTGTTGAGTTTTTTTTTTTCTTTTCGTATCCTAACTGACTTTCTTATTTCACTCAGCCATTTGTGTGTGTGCATGTGTTTTCTTGGAATGCATTTGTGTTCTTTTTCCCTCCTAAGCTCTCTCTCTCCAGCTCTATTTGTCTTATTATTTTTAATTATGTCTCTGTGTGTACACACACACACACACCTGTGAAAGCAGGTGCCCCCAAACCAGAAGGGTCAAATCATCCTGGAGCTAAAGTTATATGTTGTGAGCCACCTGAGATGAGGGTGCTAGAAATCAAACTCAGATCCTCTGGAAAACAGTACATGCTTTTAATTACTGAGCCATCAATCTAGCCCCCCAGCTCCGATTTTCGTTGCTTTAGTTTAGTTATTTGTATATCCTAGATTTTACTCCTCTGATAGCTATGAAATTAATAAAGACTTCTTCCCATTCTGTGTGCTTTCCCTTAGCTTGATTGTTTCCATTGTTGGGCAAAATGTCATTTCCAATTGTCGGAATTATTTCCTGAGTGATTACAGTTCTATTTAGAATTCCTTACCTGTATGTGTACTTGAATGATTTCCCACTTTCCTCTAACATTTCAGAGTTTCAAATCCCCTATTAAATTCACTCGGTATATAAATAGCTTTGACACAAGATCTTATACTGTAGCTCAGGTTGTCCTTGACCTCACTCTGTAGCTCAGGATGGCCTGAAATGCACAGTCATTTTCATGCCCTGGCCTCCCAAGTACTGGGATTTACAAGTGTAAGCCTCAAAAACTGGAAAATACTAGTCCATTTGCACACCTATTTTACAGCTGTTTAAAGCGGTCTAGTATAATTCACTGCCACTGAAATTAGGGAAATTATTTGTGTTCTGATTCTGCTGTAGAGGGGCATTTTAGAACAAGACATTTAATTTCTTAGGCCTTGTTTTCCTTGATAAGTAGACTGGCCTGAAGTGCCATATTTAGTGAGGCAAGGACTGGACCTCACTGGGAGTTGCGAAGGGATAGATAGCTAAAGGACAGATGCACATATAGAAAAGCTGGGATCAGGTACATTGTGCTTGCTTTGAAAGTGCACACCAACAACCCCAGCAGTCCAACAACCATAACAACTGAGGATCTCGGCACATTTATTATATATATATACCATCTAAATATGAGTATTTAGATGTTCTCAATAGGAGGTCTCTGTACATGAGCATTCCCTGGCTTCGAATATTCTAAAGGAAGAAGGTTGACAGTTTGGGTACACTCTGATTGCACACACTGCCTATATTTGCACTCAGGAGTCAACAGTGCACATTCCTAAGGCCTCCTCAGTCTTTTGTTTATGACTTCCATGACACTTGTTCCTTCATGTGGCTCTTACATGAAAATAATCAGTTTCCGAGACATGTGGAAAGTAAGATGTCTTGCTTTTTATATTTTTAAACAGGTGACAACCAAAGCCAAGGAACTGAAGGACTCAATCACCTGCTCCCCAGGTGAGTTCCCACCTTACCATTCTTATTCATATATCCAAACAACTGAAAGATTAAGTCACTTTCTCCCCAAGTGAGTTAGTATCTACCTTATCACTAATCTGACACAGTTTCTTCGCAATTAATCCCTTTTACAATAATGTCTTTAGACATCAATGATGATAGTTTGCTCAGAGACCTCTCCTGATCCTGTTTCTGTGGTTAGTCATAGACACCAAATCAGTCTGGTCCTGCACACACACAGTTAATGCTGAGAATTTGTATTTAATAAGTTTAAAGATTTAGAGTGTTCACATACATACCTGGGGATCCCAACTCCTCAAAAAGGATGTGCTAGCATTAGGAAAGACTATAATCAGCTTCCTCTCTCACCAAGTGATTTGTCTGGGCACAGGGACAGAGAGTGGCAGTGGTATTTCACAGCTTTCTCCATAGACTGTGGTGTGGGAGAGCTGCTGCAGTCAGAGGGAGAGACTGCCATGATCTTCGTGGGACCTGCTGTCTGCCTCCTGAGCAGCTGCATGGTTCTCTAGGCATGACCACACCCAGCTGTCCTCTGAAAAGAATTGGGAAACTGTGAGGCATACAAAGTAGTTCTTTTAACCACAGTTCTTTGGAGACAAGCCTCTGTTACTACAAATTGACAACCTGTCTGGGTTAAATGAGACCCTGTGTTTGAGAAAATGTGTTTGTGTGTGTGTGTTTGTGCATGTGAGCACCTTGAGCATGAATAAATGGGACAAAATTGCAATCCCAGCAGCCTTTGTATAGTTCTTGAGTAGAGTTGGTCCACTCAATAAGACAATATGCTGCTGGTCGCCATTGTTTGCTTACAGACTGACATACAGACATACACACACATATATGTCTGGCATACAGACATATATATCATACATATGATAATATTTTTACCTTTATCTTTATATTGATTTTTTTCCTTTGGTATGTTTCATAACTAAATGGCATTATTGATTGGTACATGGATATAGACCATGAATTAAAGTAAGTTTATTTTTAAGGCTTACCTACATCTGACAAACTGTCCTCCAGAAAGGCTAAACGCACTCTAATGTCGTAACCAGTACCACAATTAGCTTTTGTAATGAAAGCTAGGGGCTGGGAAGACGGCTCAGCTGTAAAGTGCTTGCCTCACAACCATGAAGACCTGAGTTCCATCCTTTACACTTACGACAAAGCAAGGTACAGCATCATGTGCCTGTAGTCCCACTGCTAGGAAGGGGAAGACAAGAGGACCCCTGGGCTTGCTGACAGGCCATTCTAGCTGAACTGGTGAGCTCCGGGTCCAGAAAAAGAAGAAAATAAGATTCTAGAGGAAGACACTTGGTGATGACCTGTAGCCTCCACATCCATAGGCATATGTGCAAGCATCCATACACACACATGCACACACATACACACAAAAATAAAATAACTGAAGCTTAAATTAAGTAGAATTAAATGAGATTTTAAACATGGTTTCTTAGAGACATACAAAGTGGGTCATAGTACTGCAGAACATCATATGAGAGCCCCTGTTGTATTCCAGTGCCAGTATTCCAGTGCCAGTATTCCAGTGCCAGTATTCCAGTGCACACTGTTGTGGGGTTGCTCTGCCTCTCATTCTTGCCAGTTTAGTCACTGAGGTTCACAACTTGTTCCCATTTATGTGTTTCTATTTGGCCGTCTTCCTTTGTGAGGTAAAGGTTTAACCTTTAAGTAATATCCTTTCCCTGCTTTTACAAATTCACCTTGAAGCCAGAGCTAGTAACACATGCCTTCAGAAAGAGGCAGGTGGACCTCTGGGTTCCAGGACAGTCAGGACTACCCAGAGAAACATGTCTCAAAAATAAAATAAGGTCAATTCACCTTGGGCTGGGTGATGGCTTAGCAGGTATAGACATTTGCCACCAGGCCTGCGACCCACATGGTGGAAGGAAAGAACCAAGTCCCATGAGGTGTGCTCCTGGCCTCCATCAACACACAGTAAATAAAAAGTAGTGAGAGCTGCTAGAATGCTGTGTCTGTGTGCTCACCTACAGGAGAGGCACAGCGCTAATAATTACACTAATAGAACTAATGAAACCTAGATTGTAGAGATGAGTATCAGGTTTCCTTCTCTAGAAAGTCCTGTTCTTTGATCAGAGCTGGATATATATACCCTTAATTCCTCAGAGCACTGACAAGGACAAAGACAAGGAATCAAACTAGGTCCAACTCCCATCTCTTCCGCTTTCTTCCCTCGTGTGTAAGATTGGGGTGAATAGTGTAAAAGGTAAAGCAAGCAGTGCGTGTAAAATGTGGGGCACATTGGTGTATAAGTGGTAGACACTGCTGGTCGCCTGAGTTCACCGTGGCCTGTTTTTCCTGTGTTCCATGGCCCTTTCCTAGGAATGGTCAGGCTCTCTGAACTGAAGTCGAACGTGCAGAATTCCAGGCCCATCAAGGTAGCCACAGCCTTGCCAGATGATATCATCACCCAGCGGGAGGACTCGGCAGGGGCCCTGGAAGATGAGGAATCAGAGACTGCAGAGGGTGAGCAGGAGACAGTGGCCACAGAAGTCCGACCTCGGAGGCGGAAGTCAGCCAAAATGGCTGAGGTAGTAACCAGAGTGGAGCCAGAGGAGAAGATGAGAGGAAAAAGGCAAAAAGACTTTGATATATCAGAACAAAACGAATCCAGTGACGAAGAGAACAAGAGAAGAGAAAGAACCCGTGCTACAGAGGAGACATGGACTCAGAGTCAGCAGAAACTTCTGGAACTGGCCTTACAGCAATACCCAAAAGGAGCCTCTGACCGCTGGGACAAAATAGCCAAATGTGTGCCATCTAAGAGTAAGGTGGGTGACAAGGGACTCCCCTCTGAAGTGGCTGTACCCATGCTTGCTCTCCTGCTTACACCCATCCTTCCCGTGCCCCGCTGGCTGCAGGAACTTGTATTTCAGTTGTCTTCAGTCTCTGTTCTTGGGAATTTGCACACTGCTGAGGCGGAAATGAGGTCAGGGTGCTATCCTTTCTTCTCAAAGAAATGCCACCTGTAAAATAGATCACAGGCTGGCCAGATGGCTCGGTGGACAAGGGTGCTTGCCTACAAGCCTGATAACCGGGTCAGTCCTTAGAATGCACATTGTGGAAAGAAAGAACCAACTCCCTCAAGTTATCCCAACTTCCACATTCGTGCTCTAGCCACATATGCACAAATCTGCATATATGTACACACAAACAAAATAAATGTAATGTATATTCTATTACATATATGTAATATAGAATGTGTATGTGTGTGTATATATGTACACACAAACATAGTTTTTATTTATTTATTTTTTTAAGCATAAACTCCCCACTGTAACCTGCTAGCCTACTGAAACGTTGATTCTGCTCAGGAAGGACAGTCTGAGTGGAACAGAGCTGGCAAAAGATTGACGCTGCACAGAAGGCAGCATGGGGTTCTCTGGCCCTGTGACTAGTCTAACCCAAAGGGCGAGTAGGGCCAACCCCTACGCTGTTGTGGTAACTCTCAGTCCTGCAGCGTCAAGAATTTGGAGTCTGTGGTGGCACCTCACCACCCAAAGGCTGGTATTGAAGTTGCTATACTTGTCTCTTACATTCAACTGACTCTTGGGACGTAGACCATTTATAACTGGCTATTGCTCTAAGCAGCTGCTAATATGTCCCTTCTCAAATACAAGCAGGAAGAGTCCTGCTGAGAGCCACACTTGGCTTCCTTGTCATTCATGGAGCTCCTAGGTCTTCCCAAAGCCAGCCTTTCTCCCCAACATAGCTTCCTTGCAGGCTGTGCTCAAGTGTGAGGCACAGGGAGCACAGAGAAATCACATGGATGCCCATTTGTGTACTTATTTTTTTAATTGAAGTTCTATGTTGGAAAACCTAGCTGTGGCCATGCATGTCCCTGCATGCGTTGGTGTAGTTATCTGTCACCTACTTTATGATGATGAAGCTGATCTCTGGGAAGGAGAATAAACCATTAGCAGTTGATCTCTTTAGGAAGCACAAATTCTCCCGGTCTCTCTAGTCAGTTTCCAGAAGTAATTATTTCACTGAGTCTCTCCAACTTCTGTCAGACTCAGCCATTTACATGTGTGATAAATTGAATTTTGCTCAAAATGAAAGCACCAGAAGGGGATTGGAACCTTCCTGTTTCCACGAGAGAGGAGCAGGGCCGCAGAGTCCCACGGGCGTCGCATATGGTCTAATGTTGCAGGTGCTGCCCACTGACCCTCTGCTGCCAGCCTGGCTGATGGGAGCTCAGGTCCTATCAGGAGATGCTTTTGCCACCTGCGTGCTCAGAGCTCAGGACACCAACACTGTGCTCTTCAGGGCGAATGTCGAGGCTGGCACAGCTGTGCTCATGCTTTGACGGCATGGGTGGGGAGTGTTGGGATGTAGGGAGGCACTAAAAGAGGCTAGTCCAATACTGCTGCCCTAAAATCCAAAAGAATGGCCACCCATCCCCTGTCTCAGGCACCAGATTAAGGACCTTGTTTAGAACAGCCATCATTTGCCCCGGATCCCGAGTTAACATGCTTGCAATAGCATGATATTAGTGTTATTGAAACCAGCAGAATGGCTTCTGAAATACACACAGTGCCCACCTAAGGATAGTGAGGCCCTTTCCACCGTCTTGTCTGTGCTTAGTTCCATGCAAGGGATGGCAGCCATGAGAGTTCTGAGGTTGCCATCTGTAGCCTGTTGGCTTGGGTGTCAGGTGGGAATGGGGAGAGTGTGAGGAAGACGTGGTCATCTTCTGTGCTAGGGAAGTTCCACGTTTCTTGCTATCTCTGAAACGGGATATGCTAAGGTAGTGGGTGCTGCCGTGCTGGGAGCAGGTCCCAAGCTGAGGTGGGGACGAAGGCACTGTCACCGAAACAGCGCCCCACTATCACCCCACGCTCAGCACCATCACCTTGGTCAGCCTTACAGCAGGTCTTCTCAGCCCAGGTCTGCCTGGGGCCAGCTAGGCTTTCCCAGGATGATCCAAAAGGTTCCAAAGGAAATGAATACAAGACTTCGTCATTAGGACTGGGCACTAGCCAGCAATTAGGTCACGTTGAACTGACCACACCAGAGGCACTGACCCATGGAAGTAACTGTTACCACCTCTTTTTTTCTTCCTACAGGAAGACTGTATTGCTAGATACAAGCTGCTGGTTGAACTGGTCCAAAAGAAAAAACAAGCTAAAAGCTGAAGCTTCTGGAAGATGATTTTTCACCATCATTTTCCAAATGACTACTTCAGAAATCTCATGCAGAAATTTGCATTTTGTACCTCAGTATTTCTAAACGTCATGTGCCTTAGTTTAAAAAAAAAAATCAATCAGTCCTGGATGCCGTGTGGTGCTGTTTCCAGCCTTGTGTCTCGGGGAAGGGTAGGTCATTCTACAGGTTTAACTTGCTCCAACTGCAGAGTTTACTTCGCTGAAGATTTCAGTGTTCTATCTCTCTTCTGTCGTTTCTCTGAGGGGCAGATCTCTCTCTCTCTCTCCCTCTCCCTCTCTCTCTTTCTCCCCTTCCCCCAACAAACTTCCTTCCCATGTTAAAAAAAAAAAAAAAGTGTTGTAGTGCCAGGCAGACAGGAGCCTGTGAATGAACTCACATGGAGGAATTCCAGACTAATATGTTCTCTTAATACTGTACCTGAAGTAGCTGCTTGAGGCGCCGTCCCCAGCACTCAGGAGGCAGAGGCAGGAGGACCCCTGGGAATTTCAGGCCACCTTTGTCTTCATAGTGAGTTCCAGGACAGCCAGAGCTACACAATGAGACCCTGTCTCAAAAAAAAAAAAAAAAAAAAAAAAATTAATTCACTGCTAGGACTGAGCAGTAAGACAAGGTAACTTACAGATTTATACCAACCTGACCTCAAGCTGGCTGACAGACAACAGTGAGAGGCCATCTTAACTGGCTCAGAAAAATGTCTGAGTTAACAAGAGCATGTGCTAAGACAGTGTGCAGAGAGTTATTCCTAGAGCGCTTGCACAAGGTTTCGGGGAGCCAAGAAAAGAGTCCAGTTTCTCAGTTGGATAGGTTACTCTCTGCTGTCCGGTTGTCTCTTGAGTCTTCTTGCTCGTGGAACTGTCACATCTGCTGAGCATGCTGGGACATGCAGCAGCCTAACCTGGAAAGCAGGGAGGGCCCCAGGACACATGTGAGGGAAATGATTTGATGTCTGTAGACATGTCCTTTTCTCTAAGGGTTGAGAAGTAGTGGCAGAGGTGACCTCTGCCCTGTAAGCAGACACACTGAGGACGTGGAGCTAGGTAGACCCTTCCCTTCCCTGAGCTCAGACAACAAGGGAAGCCTCCAGGCTCTAACCTTGTGCGAAGTGCATATCATACTCAGTTGCAAAAGAGCAACTGAACAACTTGTGTCCTGGAACAGGAGTTTCGTCCCCTCGCTCTGTGGAAACGGGACCATGGAGACATGGAGAAGACACTTCTGCCTGACAGAGGTGAGAACCCAGGAGGGCTGGCCAGTCTTAGGCCAGTAGCTTTTCCCCACGGCTTCTGCCCTGGAGCTGATGGCCTATGAAGTGGCCACTATACATTCCAAGCGGACTCCATCCCACCATCCAAGGCAGACAGCATGCGGGAGAAACACAGTAGATTGTCCTGGCTGAGGGCCGGCATCAGGCCTGCCTCCCGTGCAGCTTGTGACATCTCTGAGCACCCTTTTCAGTCACAGTGCTTTGAACTGTGTCTCTGTCATGCCTAGTACACATTCCTGGGTTTCTGTATCCAAATCTGTGTCCTAGCAGGACATAGTGATACACACCTGTACTCTAGCACCCAGGAACTGCGAGTGTGACCTTAGCCTGGTTCAATTCTAGGCCAGCCGTGGCTACATAGTAAGACCCTTCTCAGAAGCACTTTGTAAAATACAACTGGTATTTACTTCCTTCACACTCCTTAAGAACATGAGGCCCCAGCAAGGCCTTCCTAGAAAGAGCTGTTCCCCACAGGAAGTGGGAAGTGCTGGAGGATAGGGTTGCTGGAGGACTAAGCAGAAAATGTGCTAGACTTCTCTCCCCCAGAGGCAGGGAGAGTACCCCTATGGGGTTGTGGTCCAGAGCAGGAGGGACATCCAAAGGGACACACCTGAGGACCAGTCCAGCCAGTTATACCGTCTGTGGCCTCTTTTTTAGCCCCACCTAGCAAACCCTGGGATCTGCAGGCCCAGGAGCGTCTTGTGCTCAGCAGGACAGGAAGTTCTTGCATTCCTGTCACCTCCCAGTGCAGTTCATCAGCTCCTCAGCTTTCTACTCCCTGACTGGGCGTGTAAGCCAGCAAGTCTCCTTCCACCTTTCCACCTACCTTGTGTTTGTTTGTTAGGCTAAGGAGAAGTTGGTTGTGGCCACTACCGTGTGGAATCTTTTTACCCTTGTTAGATGACAGAGACCTGCCTAGTGTCCCCATGAGAGGAACTTTCCAACCTCATCTGCAGACCCCATCCTTGATCCAGCCCTGCATCATTCTTCATGGATGTGGAATTTCTAGACATTGCCTCTAGATTATAAGATGTTCTTGTGTTTTCAACAATGAGTGCATCAATCTGACACCCTGTGAGACCCATCCACTCCATCAGACACACGCTGGGGTCTGTTCCCAGTGAGACCCCTCCACGCCATCAGACACACGCTGGGGTCTGTTCCCAGTGAGACCCCTCCACTCCATCAGACACACGCTGGGGTCTGTTCCCAGTGAGACCCCTCCACGCCATCAGACACACGCTGGGGTCTGTCCCTGTGAGACCCGTCCACGTCATTAGACACACGCTGGGGTCTGTCCCTGTGAGACCCGTCCACGTCATTAGACACACGCTGGGGTCTGTTTCCTGAGACACACACAAACACCATCATATACAGCTGGGGTCAGTTCCCTGTGATCTCTCCACACCATCATACACTGGGGTCTGTTCCCTGTGTGACCATACCTGGCAGTAGGTGAGAGACATCTCCTGAGCTGTGGCACTTTTAGTTCTAACACAGCTGGAAAACAGAATTGTGCATAGTACTTGTGTTAGCTGGGAATGGCAGAAGGCTTCGACTCGGCACCTAGCTTCTTGAGAGCCATGTACCTACCTACCGTCTTTGCGTGGCCACCCAGATTCTCTCTCAGTTTTACCAGTGTTGGTGAAGCTGCCAGGCCAGGATAGGCTTCCTCCTGCTGACATCCCTGTCTGGTGGGTGGCCTCTTGGATCAACACAGTCTGTAGATGCCAGTCTTCCTGGTGCCCCCAGCATTTCTAGCCCATGCGCTGTATTCATTTTAAGGCCAGTGTGCAGGAGGGCCTGGGGCTGGACCTCAGAGGGGCCAGGACCCAGCTGGCTTCAGCTAACTATGACCGGGACAAGTTGCTTTAGCATTGGGGACTGTTTCCTGTTTACAAAATATGGGTGCTAGTATCCGATGAGACCACATCAGACCTTGCCCAGCACACTAGCTCTCCTCTTAGGTTTCCAACACTGCTTCCTCGGTCAAAATAAGGATAGATTTTAAGTCAAAAGACTCATGTCTGAATCCAAATCTAGACCAGTGAGGAAAGGAGTGAGGGCCAGAGGGTGCGGGGGGGGGGGGTCGCACTTACATCCTACACCCATCGAGAGCCATGTGCCATCTGACTGCCCAGCATATGACAGGCACAAGAGATCTCAGAGTTCATTCTGTTTCCAAGCACCAGGACAGAGGTGACAGCGTTATGTCCCGAGCCACGGCTTCGGAACTGCCTCTTTCAGAAACTCCAAGAACCAAAGACACCCGGGCTGGGTGTGCCCTGATAAGTTCTGTGCCTGGCTGAGGTCCGCCCTGGGAGGGACGCCACCCGGGTCAGGCTCCTCTGCCTGGCTGCATCTCCACTCAGCAGAGTAGCTTTGGAAGCTGCTGTGCGGTCTCATGTTCTACAGTGACATCACCTGATCGAGGCAAGTTTCTAGTTAGAACATGTTTTAATTACTTCATCCTTAAGTTGTAAAATCCTTCGCCCTGATTAATGGTCCTAAAACTGGCCAACTTCCAAATATGTATTTCTGCTCTGATTTCCCATCATAAGCTCATTCTGAGTTGGCGTCCATGAGGCAGGTGCTGTTAGAAATCGGGTCAGCTTCAATGGTAACCCCAGAGGCCAAATCTGCCAGAGTCCACTCAGGTTTCATGAATCCTTCGCAGCCCTCCCAGGCAGCTTCCAAAGACTGGAGGTCCTGGAAGTTCTTTGTGGGCTGTGAAATTGAGGGGTCCCAGCACTGGCCTGGACTGTTTCTGTGAGGACCTGTTTTTTTGGTTTGTTTTTTTTCTTTCAGAAATAACAAAAAGCCATGAGTGTTTTCTATAGCTAAGGCTAACCCTACTGTCAGCTGTAACCTGGTCACCTGGACCTAGTTCACAGATAGCTGTGGGGTTGTTCCATGAAAAAACACTAGGGAGGGTTTCCACAGACTCTGGAAAGGAAAATAGCTTCATGTAGGATGGAGGAAGGGGCGTGCTAGCAATGTTCTGAAATACCATGCACAGAAGAGCTGGTTCTGAGCCTTGGCCTGCTCCCCCGGGGACACTCTTTAGGTACTGGCCCAGGGGAGCAGGCAGCCTACATCCTCCTGCCCTGCCTGAGATGGTGTACTGCCTAGTGGTCAAGATCTAGTACCTTAAGTGGTCCTGAAATGAACAAGTCAAAGTAGAAGGGATCAGGTACCACGTGGGCTACTCAGGGCAGTGAAGCCCACCATGTCAAAGAAATCCCGTCTTCAATGCCACAACGAAGAGCACAGGTCTGTAATCCCAGAACTTAGGAGATGGGGGCGTATGGATTAAGAGTTCAAGGTCATACTGGGCAAGGGGCGGGGAGGGGGGGGGGAGAGAAGACAAGAAAGAAGAAAGGAGAGATAGGAAGGAAGGAGGAAAGAAAGAGACAATGTTGCAGAGGGCAGCAGCGGCAGGACAGAAGGTGCTGGGGAAATGTCCGCCCTTAACCTCAGCAGCAAGGGACATGCTCACAAAAGGGCAGAATATTAAAGAGTACCATTTTCTAAAAAACAGCTAAGTCACTGGTTTGTAGCCCCACACCATCTAGCCTCCCTTGAAAAACTCAGGAAAGGCGTCATGGGCCTATGCACACTGAAACCTGGCCAGCAGAGACTTCTAGACTGCAGGAAAGAAATCGTATCAGAACCTCCCCTACAGTGAGGTGGAAATAGGCTACAGACAGTCTACAGGGGGTAAACCACACATCAGCAAGGAGCGCTGAGGGCTGGAGCCAGCATTTACAGTCACACTCCTGATGGACCAGAACTGGGATGGGCATCTTCAACCTGGCCTGTGTACCTGGGTGAGGTGTCAATGTGGTTGAAATAAGAATGTCCTCGTAAGCTGATATATTTGAATGCTTGATATCCCCATTGGTGGAGCTGTTTGGAAAGGACGCAGAGAGGAAGAATAACCTTGGAGCAGGCTTAGAATTTTCAAAAGCCCAGGCTACTTCCAATGTCCTTCTCTCTAGCTCATACTTGTGGGTCGAGGTGTAAGCTCCAGCACCATGCCTGTCTGCCTGTGGCCGTGCTCCCCTTTGTGATGGTCTTGCACTCTAGCCCTCTGAAGCTGTAAACTCCCAATAAATTATTTCTTCTCTAAGTTGCCTTGGTCATAATGTCTCATAGAACAGTAACCAAGACAGACTCTAGACTCCTTTCCTTGACTTTTTCTTCTCTATTCAGCAGCACAGGCTAAAAACTTAACAACAAAACTCAATTCATTTATATCTGTAAATAGAGACTGTGCTTTCATTTCCCAGCCATCCAGACCCAAATAATCACACAAAAACTGTATTAATTACAACACTATTTGGCCAGTGGCTCAGGCGTAATATTCCTAGCTAACTCTTTGTTTGTTTTTTTGTTTTTCAAGACAGGGTTTCTTCTTTGTGTAGCTTTGAAACTTCTTCTGGAACTCACTCTGTAGACCAGGCTGGCCTTGAACTCACAGAGATCCACCTGTCTCTGCCTCTGTTGGGATTAAAGGTGTGTTACACCACACCACACCACAGCCCTAGCTAGCTCTTACATCTTTTTTTTAAAGATTTATTTATTTATTGTGTATACAGTATTCTGCTTACATGCATGCCTGCAGGCCAGAAAAGGGCACCAGATCTCATTACAGATGGTTGTAAGCCACCATGTGGTTGCTGAGAATTGAACTCAGGGCCTTTAGATGAGCAGGCAGTGCTCTTAACCACTGAGCCATCTCTCCAGCCTGCTCTTACATCTTACATTAACCCATTTCTATTATTTTATATTTTACCACAAGACTTGTGGTTTGTTACTCCACATCTTGCTTCTCGGGCATCTGCCTGACTCCACCTTCTTTCTCCATGCTTTCAGTTTAGTTTTCCCGCCTAGCTCTATTCTGCCCTTTAAAAGCTAAAGCAGCTTCTCTATTAACCAATAGTAGTAAAACATATTCATAACATACAGAGGGGTATTGGCATACAAAAGAGTTCCACAATAGTCCAAAATGGAGTATAGAAAAGGTTTATTTATCTGGGGATAAACTCACAGAAAGAGTAGCAATTCTCAGTCCTCTGCATGCACTGGGAACTGGAACCAAATCCAGTAGCCAAGAAACCCTCCCCCCGCCCCACATGCATGCTTTTTGTCTGCATTTATAGTACATGAGACCTCTACCAAAGTGGACTTGTATCTTAAAGGTTATGGGCTAAAGGAGTTCCCACAGCAGAGGGGAATCCCATATCTTTTAAATATTTATATATTTATTATATTATGTGTACAGCATTCCTTCCACGTGTGACTGCAAGCCAGAAGGGGGCGCCAGGTCTCATTATAGATGGCTGTAAGCCACCATGTGGTTGCTGGGAATTGAACTCAGGGCGTCTGGAAGAGCAGTCAGTGCTCTTAACCTCTGAGCCATCTCTCCAGCCCTGGGAATCCCATATCTTATCCCCCCCCCTTTTTTTTTCTAAATAAAAAGGAAGGTTTTAACTTATATCATCTATTTTATCTTTGTTAGTCTAAAGTTTCATATCTAATTTATCTTTTATCAGAAAGAAAACTATATAACTATCTGTCTTCAAATCCATCAAAGACCCCAGAAGAATATATTACCTAAGTAAACAGGAAGTGTATTGTAAGCAATTTCCAACACTCTGGAATTGACAGAGACATCTCACTGCCTGGACAGTCACCCAAAGTTCTGTAACATTGGGGCATCCATCTTCAGCCTACAGGCCCATAGTATCTGGCAGACTTTTCCATGAAGCAGGAAATTTGAAAGACTGTTTCACCTATATTGGAAGTTTGTCAGTCACTTCCTTCTGTGTCCTGCAGAATGTCTGGCAGACTCTTTCATGAAGCAGGAACCATGAAGGACACTCTATTCTTTTGACAAGTTCAGAAGTCTTTTTTCTGTAGATCCTGCATGTCCAGTTTATACAGCATACCATCAAGAAGTCCAGGCAAGAGCAGTATCTTGCCCAAATGGCTAGTCTTGTCACATTGAAGGCAAATTTCATAATGAGTTTCTTCAATGCCAATCAGCTTCTCTGAAGTAACTGGTACAGCCAGAAACAGACAAGTCTCACTGTTGAGAAAAGTCTAAATCTTAAAACATTTTAAATTCCACATTCTGTAGGTCTTTGAAGTGTTAAAGATTATCTATCTAAATGAAATATATCTCTGTATATCTAGAAAACCTAACATTACTATAAGTTTGGCTATAAATGACTATGAATTTGTAATTTTAATTATACCTTATATTTAATAATCTATATAAACATACTCCACATCTACTAAGATATGGAATAACATCTTAAAAAAGAGTAGAAATATACATATAACAAAATTGACCTTAAATTTTTATCAGTAGACCAAAATCCATTCCAATGTAATGTATTGATTTCTATGACATAGACCCACCCCCTTTTATTAAAAAGAGATTGCCTATGGCCATTAATTATTTATAATCAACCAGAACTGAAGTGGGACCATTATAACCATTGCCTATGGCCATTAACCATTTATAATTAACCAGAACTGAAGTGGGACAGAATCAGCTACCTAGGACAGAGAGCAAACAAGCTCTAGTGGGAGCAGAAACCAGGAGCAAATCCAGTCCTGGGAGCCAATTTATGGGACACTGGCAGATCAGGATTGAGTCAGCAACCAGATCCAGAATCAGCGATCTCCGCCAGAACACGTTCAACTCCAAGCAGGAGGGGATCCAGACCAGGATTTACAGAAACAGGCCAAAGTAGGCCTGAGACAGCAAACTGCAAATGAGCAGAGAAGGCACAGGAGCACTGAGCTCTCTCCAGGAACACCGAGTATCCAACGAGGTAAGTACAACTGTGACACTAACTGTACCATGAGGAACAAACATCTGAGCTTTGGAGTCACTGGCACCTAGAAGACTATTCAACAGAATCTCAGACAGACCCAACCACACCTAATAGAGGAAGAGATGAAAAGAAAAGGTAAGATCACACGCTACATCACAAAGAGCAACACAACACCAGTAAAAACCTAAAGACCCTACAACAGCAAGACCTGAACAACCAAATAGGATGAACCAGAAGAAAATGAGCTAAAAAATAACTTGAAGAGAATGTTTGAAATTCGTAAAGATAAAATGAGAAATTCCCTTAAAGAAATTAAGGAAAAGACAAACAAAAATTGGAAGATATCAGCAAATAACTTAAAGAAAATCAAGAAAAAGAAATCAAACATATAAAAGAAAGTATTCAGGACTTAAAAACTGAAATAGAAACAATAAAGAAAACACAAGCCAAGGAATTATAGAAACAGAAATCATGAGAAAATGATCAGGAACCACAAACATAAGCATGAACAGCAGAATAAAAGAGACAGAAGAGAGAATCTCAAGCGCTGAAGATACAATAGAGAAAATAGACTCATCAGTTAAAGAAAACATTAAATCTAACAAAATCTTAACCCAAATATCCAGGAAATATGGAACACCATTAAGAGGCCAAATCATAGAAGGTATAGAAGGAGAAGTTCAACTCAAAGGCACAGAAAATTTAACAAAATCATAGAAGAAAACTTTCCCTACCTAAATAAAGATATCCCTATGAAGATAGAAGAAGCTTAAAGAACATCAAATAGACTGGACCCCCCCCCAAAAAAGTCCTCTTACCACATAATAATCAAAATACTAAATATACACAGTAAAGAAAAAATATTAAGAGCTGCAAAGGAAAAAGGCCAAGTAACATAAAGGTAGACCTATCAGAATTACACCTAACTTCTCATCAGAATTACACCTAACGATGAAAGCCAGAAGGTCATGGTCAAGCATTATACAGACATTATGAGACCATGAATGCCAGGCCAGACTACTATACCCAGCCAAACTGTCAATCACCATAAAAGGACAAAACAAGATATTCCATGACAAATCTAGATTTCACCAATACCTAGCCACAAGCCCAGCCCTGCACAAAATACTAGAAGGAAAACTCGAACCCAAGGAAGATAGCTACGTCAACAAAAACACAGACAATTGATGATCTTGTAACAGCAAATCCCAAAGAAGAAAAAAAAATGCACAAATTTTTCACCAACAATGAAAACTAAATTAACAGGAGATAGCAATCACTGGTCACTGATATCCCTCAATGTAAATAAACTCAGCTATAAAAAGGCACAGGCTAAGAGATTGGATCCTAAAAGAGTATCCATCCTTCTTCTGCATATAAGAAATACATCTCAACCTCAAAGACAGATATTGTCTCAGAGTAAAGGGATGGGAAAAAAAATATACCAATCAAAAATGGACCTAAGAAACAAGCAGTTGTCACTATCCTAATATCTAACAAATTAGACTTCAAGCTAAAATCAGTCAAAAGAAACAAAGAAGGATATTTTATATTAGTCACAGAAAAAATCCATCAAGAGGAAATTTCAATACTGGACATCTATGCCCCAAATACAAGGTCACCCTCATATGTCAAAGAAACACTTCTAAAGCTTAAATCATACACTAAACCCCACACACTAGTAGTGGGAGACTTCAACACTCCCCCTCACCACTGGACAGGCCAGTCAAACAAAAAATGAACAGAGAAATAAGAGAACTAACAGATATTACGACTCAAATGGACTTAACAGACATCTACAGAATATTCCACCCAAACAGAAAAGAATACACCTTCTCAGCACCTCATGGAACCTTCTCAAAAACTGACCACATACTAGGTAACAAAACAAACCTCAGCAAATACAAAAAAATTGGAATAACCCAGTGTACCTTATCAGATCACCATGGTTTAAAACTAGAAGTCAACAGCAATACGAATTCCAGAAAACCCACAAAGACATGGAAATTAAACATTGCTCACCCAAATCATCAATGGGTCAAGGAAGAAATAAAAGGAGAAATTAAAGACTTCTTAAAACTCAATGACAATGACCATACAACATACCCAAATTTATGGGACACAATAAAAGCAGTGTTAAGAGGAAAGTTCATAGCACTAAACACCTACATAAAGAAGCTGGAAAAATACCACACTAGTGAATTAACAGAACGTTTGAAATCTTTAGAACAAAAAGGAGCAAACTCATGTAAGAGAACTAGAAAGCAGGAAATAAAGTGAGAGCTGAAATCAACAAAGTAGAAAAAAAACAATACAAAGAATCAATGAGACAAAGAGCTGGTTCTTCGAGAAAATCAAGAAAATAGACAAACCTTCATCCAAACTAACCAAAAGGCAGAGAGAGAATATCCAAATTAACAAAATCAGAAATGAAAAGGGGGACATAACAACAAACACGGAGGAAATAGGACCATCAGGTCATATTTTGAAAACCTGTACTCCACAAAATTGGAAAACAAAGGAAATGGACAGCTTTCTGGATAAATATCACTTACCAAAATTAAATCAAGACCAGATAAGCAAATTAAACAGACCTATAACTTCTGAAGAAATAGAAACAGTCATCAAAAGTCTCCCAACCAAAAAAAGCCCAGGACCAGATGGTTTCAGCTCAGAATTCTCCAAGACTTTCAAAGAACTAATACCAATACTCCTCAAATTATTCCTCCTCAAATTATTCCTCACAATAGAAACAGAAGGAACATTGACAAACTCTTTTATGAGGCTACAATTATTCTGATACCCAAGCCACAGAAAGACATTACTAAGAAAGAGAAAATGGACCAATCTCACTCATGAACATTGATGCAAAAATACTAAATAAAATACTGGCAAATCGAATCCAAGAACACATCAGAACCATTATCCACCATGACCAAATTGGCTTCATCCCAGAGATGCAGGGATGGTTCAACATATGAAAATCTGCCAATATAATTCACCATATAAACAAGCTGAAAAATAAAAACTACATGATCATCTCATTAGATGCCGAAAAAGTGTTTGACAAAATATAACATCCCTTCATGATGAATGTCATGGAGAGAGCACGAATACCAGGAGCATACCTAAACATAATAAAGGTAATATACAGCAAGCCAACAGCCAACATCAAACTAAATGAAGAGAAACTCCCAGCGATTCCACTGAAATCAGGAACAAGACAAGGTTGTCCACTCTCTCCATATCTATTCAATATAGTTCTTGAGGTCCTAGCTAGAGCAATAAGATACGAAAAGGAGATCAAGGGGATACAAATTGGAAAAGAAGTCAAACTCTGCTGATGATATGATAGTTTACATAAGTGATCCCAAAAATTCTACCAAGGAACTTCTACAATTCATAAACACTTTCAGCAATGTAGAAGGATAAAAGATTAACTCAAAAAAATCAGTAGCCTTCCTGTACACAGATGATAAAGGGGCTGGGGAAGAAATCAGAGAAACATCACCCTTCACAATAGCCACAAATAGCATAAAATATATCAGAGTAACTATAACCAAACAAGTGGAAGACCTGTATGACAAGAACTTTAATTCTTTGAAGAAAGAAATTGAAGAAGACACCAGAAAGTGCAAAGATCTCCCACACTCTTGGGTAGGCAGAATTAACATAGTAAAAATGGCAATCTTACCAAAAGCAATCTACAGATTCAACACAGTGTCTGTCAATTCCCAGCAAATTCTTCAAAGATCTTGAAAGAACGGTACTTAACTTCATATGGAAAAGCAAAAAACCCAGGATAGCCAAAACAATCCTGTAGAATAAGAGAACTTCTGGAGGCATCACAATCCCTAACTTCAAACTCTACTACAAAGTTACAGTACTGAAAACAGCCTGGTATTGGCAAAAGAACAGACAGCAGGACCAATGGAACCAAATAAAAGACCCGGATACCAATCTACACATCTTTGAACATCTGATTTTTGACAAGGAAGCAAAAAATATCCAATGGAAAAAAGAAAGCATATTTAACAAGTGGTGCTGGCAAAACTGGATATCAACATGTAGAATGAAAATAGACCCATATCTATCACTATGCACAAAATTCAAGTCCAAATGGATCAAGACCTCAACATAAAGCCAGCCACACTGAATCTCATAGAAGAGAAAGTGGGAAGTACACTTGAACGCATTGGCACAGGAAACCACGTCCTAAATATAACTCCAGCAGCACAGACACTGAGAGAAACAATTAATAAATGGGACCTCCTGAAACTGAAAAGCTTCTGTAAAGCAAAGGACACAGTCAACAAGACAAAACAGCAGCCTACATACAGAATGGGGAAGATCTTCACTAACCCACATCAGACAGACGTCTGATCTCCAAAATATACAGAGAACTCAAGAAATTGGACACTGAAAGAACACATAATCCAATTTAAAAAAAAAAAAAAAGGAGTACAGACTTAAACAGAGAAGTCTCAACAGAGGAATCTAAAATGGCTGAAAGACACTTAAGGAAATGTTCAACATCCTTAGTCATCAGAGAAATGCAAATCAGAACAACTCTGAGATTCCTTCTTACACCTGTAAGAATGGCCAAGATCAAACACACTGACGACAACTTATGCTGAGAGGTTGTGGGGAAAAGGGATCACTCCTGCGTTGCTGGTGGGAATGCAAGCTGGTTCAACCCCTTTGGATGTCAGTGTGGTGATTTCTCAGGAAATTAGGAAACAACCTTCCTCAAGACCAGCAATACCACTTTTGGGTATATATCCAAAGGATGTTCAACCGTGCCACAAGGACATGTGCTCAACTATGTTCATAGCAGCTTTGTTTGTCATAGCCAGAACCTGGAAACAATCTAAGTGCCCCTCAACTGAAGAATGGATAAGGAAAATATGGTACATTTACACAATGGAGTACTAACACAGCAGAAAAAATAATGACATTTTGAATTTTGCAGGAAAATGATGGAGCTAGAAAACATTATTTTGAGTGTGGTAACCCAGACACAGAAAGACAATTATCACATGTACTCACTTATAGGTGGTTTTTAAACATAAAGCAAAGAAAACCAGCCTACAAATCACAATCCCAGAGAACTTAGACAACAGTGCAGACACTAAGAGAGACTCACATAGATCTAGTCTACATGGGAAGTAGAAAGTTGAAAAAGACAAGATCTCCTGAGTAAATTGGAGGCATGGGAACCTTAGAGGAGGGTTGATGGGGGAGGGGGAAAATGTAGAACTCAATAAATATTAAAAAAAAATTGTAACACGCAGCTCACACACCCCTCCCGAAAGAGCCAGAGCCTTTCGTGCTGCCCTTATGAACCAGGAAGATGTGTCTTAAGGAAGCCACACCTCTGCTTGTGACCAGCAAACAGCCTATCTGAAAAATGTGGCTACCAAGAAGCTCCAATTAGCGGTTTTTTGTGTGTCCAGAGGCCCTTTTCTTTAAGCTTTCTTAGACTTTACGTGGATGTATGTTGCTGAACATTGGGCATCATATGTAAACAGAGACTGCACTTTCATTTCCCGGCCATCCTGCATTCAGTTTCATTTTTATGCCTAGCTATATTCCCTCCTGCCATAGGCCAAAGCAGATTCTTCATTAACCAATGGTAATAAGACATATTAATAGCATTCAGAGGGGAATGTCACATCATATATCCTTCAGGTGTTTATGTAATTCACTAAGTAATCCAAATGCTTCCAAGATTCTAGCCTAAATCACCTATTCTTGCCAGATTGTGGAATTATAATGTTTCAAATGTCGTGGCTTTAACGGTGGGTAAACTTAATGGTCATTTCATCTCCCTTCTACTCCAGCATTCCATGGAATTGCCTCCAATGTGGGAAATACTTGAATCTACATTGTCTGATATTCTTACAGTTGTCCCCTCAAAAGTCTCATTGTTGAAGGCTCGGCCCCTAGGTGGTAAATCACGAAGGTGCTAACATCATCAATATATCACTCAAGATAAAGTTGTAGGCAAGGGTCACTCAGGAAATAATGTCAAATGGGCCCATGATAAGCCAAAGCCTACACAGCAAAAGACAGTTAATCATGTGGGGAGACAGCCTAGAAAGGGGGAGAAAAATCTCTGCTAGCTGTCCATCTCACAGGAGAGTGCTATCTGAAATAGAACCAAAACTTGTCCTGTTTTCTGTCACTGCTCAGAAGTATTGTGTTTAAGATGACATAGCTCATTATTTAAACCAAATTCTATTTCTAATCTGTTTCACAACATAGCTTTTATTGAAATTAAGGCCACAGCACGTCTTCAGCCTATCCCACCTGTTTTGATTTTAAGAGCTTGGCTTACAAAATTCCTCTTGGAAATTTGACTTTTGCCTATGGTCTCATTGTGTTAAAAGTGGGACTTGGGCTGGGAATGTGGCTCAGTGACATAACACTTGAGCATTTGTTTAGCATGCAGGAGGCCTGGGACTCCACGGCTGGCACTTCACCATAGACGTATGTCAGACAGACCGGGAACTATCTCCCAGGGAGTTACTGTCCTGACACTACCCTGGTCTCCAGATGAGTGCAGCAGTGGGGTGCAGGCATCATACTGAATCCTGCCCACTTCTGACTGGAACCTGGCCATTCCAACAGCCCCACCTGCTCCGGCACCCACCTCATACAGCCAGGGCACCCTCTGGTGGTGCTGAAGAGCTGAAGCCTGGAGTGCACTGCCTTCTCTAGAAACAAAGTTCTGTTGGGGACAGGGCCGCACCCCATACTTGTGGCCCCTGGTGCCGTGGACCATCACTCTGGCTTTTGGGAGTGTGGGGACAGAGCTGAGGGCCTGGAGAGTTCAGCTTGACCCCAGACTGGCGATGGAAGCACAGTTGTGCTAGGACCAGGCTCAGCTCTCTCCTGCTCTGGCTCCGGCCTTCTGGACACACTCTGCTCCTTCTCCCTGCAAGGCTGCCACTCTGCAAGGCCACCGCAGGCTCTTCTAGGACAGCATGGCACTCGGGGGAGCACCTGCTTTCTTCAGGCAGCCCGAGCCTGGCCTGACTTTTCCCTGGTCCTGGGTTTTGATTACATTTTGCACAACCTACTTGAGAATGAAATAAGATGCTGCACACATGAGCTGTGAGATCATGCCTGGTCAGGACGTGACTTGTGTCTCTTCACAAGACAAGCTGCACAGCTTTGACAGGACAAAGCTTCCCCCAGAGTCCCACAGTAAAACCCAAGGCCAAGGGTGTGTGCGCCACGGCAATGTCAGAGCTGTCCACTGCAGACTGGGGGAAGCTCTCACAGGACACCATGAGGCCAGAGTGGCCCGTCCTCCACGGCCCAGCTCATTGGTCCCAAGGAGAACCCCTACAAGTGGACTCGCATACACCAAATGGGAGACTGCAAACAGGCATTGACTACATCCAAAGCCTCCTGTGTCTGCAAGGGCTAAGCACTGACCCGCTTATAACAGGGGACTGTGTGGCCAAAAACTTGAGGGATCCTGTTAGCCAGCCAAGGAGAAAAAAACAGGTGCATCAGGCAGAATTTGAAAGGAAAAAAAAAAAAAAAAAAAAAGAGAGAGAGAGAGACTTCAGGACCTGGGAACTGGCTAAGTGGATAATGCCTCTCCAGGAACCACATGATGGGAAGTGTGAGCCAATCTCTAAAGTTGTCCACCTTTGTGCTGTGACCAACAACACACAACCAGCCCACATATACACATGCACACAAATAAATGTAATGTAAAACCTTTAAGATCATTTCTTGTTTTAAAGATTTTTGTGTATTTTGCTTTCATGTGTATCTGTGCACCCCATGTATGCCTGTTGCCCTTGGAGGTCAGAAGAGGAAACCCCTCACCCCCACCTTTACTAACTGAGCTCGGGACTCTCCGTTTATTACAATACGTTGGACATGTGGAGAGACCGAGTTTAAACTTGCATAAAATAAAGGCTCTTTGCTTTTACATATGGGAATCGGTCTCCTTGTTGGCTTTTGCAGAGACTTTGCAGATTTGGGCACAACACTGTAAACACTGAGGGAAGAGTAAATGTAGCCTGGAACATGACATCGACCTCAGGCTTAACAGCGCTTCCTGGCCCGGGACACAGGCCAGGAGTGAAGCAATTGCCCACATCTCCGAGGCCCAGGGTACCAGTGCTGCACAGACGCTGCCACCTCACTTTAAAGGTTGCTTTAATTTAGGAGAAAGATGGTTCCAGGGTGGCTGGTTCATTTTCTTTCTGTTGGTTCTTGAGACTGGATCTCAAATAGCCCAGATGAGACTTGAATTCTGCTGACCTTGAGCTCCTGAAGTCCCTGCCTCTACCTCTCTGTGCTGGGGTTACAGGTACACGGCACCACCAGCCCAGCTGTACCTGCCTCTGTGGACTTGAAGCACATGGCTCACTCAGCGCAGCAAAGGGACATTTCATCCTAAGAGTCTCCTTGAAGTCAGGCCCTCTTGCTCCTATAAATTACCCAGAGCTATGAGGAGTATCCCTTGCTTCCTGTGGTTGGGGGACAGTTTAGCAGCTGGGTGAAAAAGTCTATAGACCCCTGTCAAATGGAGCCCAGACATGGATTTCCTGCTTAAAAAATATTTTTCTCACAGTTTGGGTGAATGTTTGCCTCTGTGTGAATACATGTACCATTTGTGTGCATTGTGGCCAGAGGCCAAAAGACAGCATCAGCCAGCCTAAAAGTAGAGCGACAAATAGTCGAATCACCACGTGGATGCTGGGAACCGAATCTGAGCCCTCTGCAAAAGCGGATGACGTTGGGTTTGCAGGTGTGAACCACCACATCTGCCCAACAAAAAAAGGCTTTCTAAAGTCAATTTTTTATTTGTCTCTTTTCACAAACCTACCAGTCAGTCCATGGTAAAGTTGGGAGCTCAAGGATGGAGATGTAGCTCCCCCAGAAGTACTTGCATGGACCCTTGGTTCTATCCTAGCACCAGATAAACCAGGAGAGACAGCACATACCTGTAACCCCACCACCCAGGAAGCAAAGGCAAAAGGATCACAAGTTCAAAGCCGTTCTTAGCTACACACTGAGTAGAGCCGAGGAGGATACAGGAGCCCCTTGTCTCAATTAAAATAAAATAGTTAGGTATCTAGGATTGGATTTTTCTCACTCAACTCTTGATTACCAAGAAGAAATGACAACACACCTCTACATCCCAATGCATCCTTCACCCAAGGGCCATTAAACACATCTGTATTCTCTGAAAGAGAATACCCTATTTTACTGTGAACAAGTGAACTTAGTCTTCAATCAAGTGTGTATGTTATTTTTTTAATGTAGTATAATTTTTTTTTCAAGATAGAGTTTCTCTGTACCTTTGGAGCCCTGTCCTGGAACTAGCTCTTATAGACGAGGCTGGCCTCGAACTCACAGAGATCCACCTGCCTCTGCCTCCCAAGTGCTGGGATTAAAGGCGTGCACCACCACTGCCCGACTAATGTAGTATAATTAACCGGCTCCTTTGGAGCAAAGCCTCTGTCTCTTACTATGGACACACCCCATCCGCTCTCCTCAACAATCACCTGCCATCTCTGGCCACTGCGAATCTGCTCCATGCTGTTCTGCACAGCCCACCCCTAAGAAGTCAGACCCTAAGATGGTACCGAACAAACAACACGAGGGTCCATGGGCTCAGGACAGTCATCTGTCCAAAATAGCAGAGCACAGGGCTATAAACATCATTAAATTTTATTAACAAAACTTTGTACATTTTAATACATGTGGAATTTTACATCTAAGGAAAATAACAGCACATTCAAAATTTACCATTTATACAAATTGTTACAGAATAACAACCAGTGGGTTAAATAAGTAAAATAAACCACACTGATTCTTTGAAATTATCTACAAAAGGTTTGACTTTAAAATTCCCCTGAACATATAAAAATAAATTAATTTTACTTTTCAATTAAATCTACCAATTAGAAATATTACAAATCAAAATATCAATGTTATCTTATGAATTTTTCACATTACAAAACAGATTCACAAACCGTATTTACAGAAGTGAGGTAAGAACTGTGCAGTCACCAGGAGACAGACTGCAGAGCTAGCTTGTTCTTCCAGCTAAGCACACAGTGGAGGTCGAACTGCAGCTGGGCCTTTTCCACTAGTAAGTCATGCATTTCAGAAACAGATCAGTGATTATATCCCCAATTGTTTAACCTACCCGTCTGCCATATTGTCACAATCAAGAGTGTGACTACCCAAAGTCAAAATGCTGAGAGACAGATCTCAGGAACTGTGGTGGCCCATTCATTCCTACGGGCACTCCTGAGAGGGTGACTATATATACTATATATATATACCCAATCCACTGGCTTCCTTGTGAGTCATGAGTGGACAAATACCCAGGTGAGAGTTTGCATGAGCCCGACAGTGGCGTGGAGAAGTCTCAACAAAGGCAGAGGCTCGGGGACGGCTGCTGGCACAGTGGCCGACTCTGCTGTCTGGAGCCCTTTCATGTGGAGTCCGAACAGGCACTTGATCTAGGCCAGCCAGACCCTACCAGCAGTTTCCACATTGGTGTCTCTTTCTGAAAAAAAAAAATTCATTTCTAATTGATCTGGTTTTCCCAGCAGCCTTAGAACTCACTTAACTCAAGATCTCTTTAAATGGAATAGATTTTAACAATAAAAAAATATTTTTTTGCAAGACTGTCAGCAGAAGCAGGTGTTGCCATCCTAATCTGATCAGCAAACGGAAAAGTCTCATTACAATAGAAACTTTAAGAACGCTTGCACAGCCCCAGGTGAGGACCTGTATGACCACGGTGCTCAGTGACTACAACTGCAGGAAAAGGAGCTGGACAGTTCTCAAGACATCCGCTCTGCCCTAAGAGCAGCCACACTCTATCCCAAATGAGATCACATTTCATATTCCAACTTTTACAATAAAACCAAGTGGTTTGCAAATGAGCTAAGTCTTTAGATCACCACTGTCTCTACTGTGACCAGACCAGCTGGGGGTCACGCACATTCCATTTTCCTAGGTTGATAAACTCTGCGTGTGAATTATCTCATTGACAAAAAAGTTATTCATTTTTCTTCCAAAGTTCAAACACTCTGGCAGGGGATGGGGATATAGGAATTTCATTTCAGTGCAACAAAGTGACAGGAAAACTAAGCAAAGCCTCCTAGGAGTGCACGTGACGTCCTTTCCTGTGCACCCCTGCCGCCTCTTCCGTCATCACAGCTGTGCAGAGCTGCAGAGCCGCCTGGGGGGTGGGGGGGAGCAGGAGCAGCAGAGCCTTTCAGTGTCAACTTTTCTCCTGAGCTACAGGTCCAGCTTTATCACTAAGTCTCTGTGGTTCAAAACAAAACAAATTAGAAGCATTAGTTCAATCAATTCTGGCCAAGACAATACCTCTAGCTGATACAAGGAGCAGGGGTGGTTTATCCTGAGGCTGGCTACTTTGTAGCACAGTGTACACGAATTGTCTAAGAAAGTCTTTAGAAAACACACTGGGCGTACGTGAAGGCATAAAGGTGGTGTGCCTGTCCTTGAACAGTGCCCAAGGAAGGGGTGCAGAATTGCCCTTCCATACACACTTTTCCAAAGGAGAAGCAAAGTATGGCCAATACTGCAGTGTTATGTACTAAGAACGTCATTGTTCTGACCCAATGTTGTGTTTTCTGAGCGGGGCCGCACTATCATCAGATGACTGAAACCAATCAACAGTGTATCCCCTGGCCCTGGGACCTGCAGGGACCCCATGACTTCCCTCCTAGTCCACTTTCCTCTTAGTGATCGCTTTTTTGTTTGAGATGGGGTCTCAGCCAGGTGTGGTGATGCACACCTTAAGTCCCAGTACTCAGAAGCCGAGGAAGGTGGATCTCCATGAGTTTGAGGCCAGCCTGATCTACAAAGTGAATTCTAGAACATCTAGGACTATGTAGAGACTCTGTCTCTGAGAGGGTGTTGGACGAAGGGGAGAGAGATCCAGACAGATGGACAGATAAGGTCTCTCTACATGACTCAGGACTCGACTCTAACTCATTATCCCCTGCTGCAGACAGCCAAGCAGTTTACAGGAATGTGCCTGTAAACACCCCAGGAGGATGGTTATTCTCCAATTATTTATTGTGATTCTTTCATTTAAAGTATTTCATATTGCATAACTTGGGGAGAACTGGCTTATAATTAATCTATTTTAAATATGGAACATATCCATTAGCAACAGCAATGGGAGATAGCATCAAACGTCCACACACATAAACACATAAACACAGAATCACTGATGGAGAAGGGGACAAGATCCATGGTGACAGTACTCACACTCAGGAAGCAGGCACAGCAAGAGGACAAATACAAAGGACTCTCAACAGCTAACCCAGATTTTGAAGCAGTATTCATTACTAAATGAACAGCAATGTCTGAAGGCTGGCATTACAACAAGAGAGGAATCTCAAAGCAATGGAGCACGCAATACCAGTGCTAACATTCCTAGTCCTTGCCCACCCAACCTCCAGGCCTCTTCCTCCTTCTGGCTCCTGACCTGGCTTCCCTTCTCTACTGGGCATCTGTCCTCACCTGGGGTAGGGGGGTCTAACTCAGGGAAGCAGCCCTAACCCAGCTCCTGTGTGCAGCTGTTCGTGCAGTCTCACCTGTCTTCAGCCAAAGGGCCAGATGCTATGACTTACAAATCATAAAATCAATACATTCAAGTTTTATATTCTATTAAAATTGTAATCACAATTAATTTTTTTTAGATTTAAATTTATGTATGTGCACAACTGTGTGTAGGTTTATGCGTGTGTGCAGGTGCCGACAGGAGCCAGGGAAGGGCACGGCCCTCCTGGAGCTGGAGTTATAAGCAGCTGTGGCTGTGGGGCTTTGGATACCCTCAAGTACTGCAGTCACCTCTCTGTACAGATTCCTTAAAAACACTGTGCCACGTTCAGAATACTGCCCTAATTTTGTATATTTACCACATCAAATATGTAACATCATTTAAAAAAGCATGTTGGAACAAAATAATTAAACACATAAAATTGAAGGGATAAAAATTCTCGTTTTAAATTAAATTAAAATCTCGTTTTAAATAATCTGTTTTGAATGGGCTATCTCATATCTTGCTAACTAAAACATTTAGGAAAATGCCTTCAAACCTTATATGGAAATCCAATTGGCTTAGACCTTCTATTTACAATATCCAGTTGCTGGAGAAAACATTGATTAAAGAGCACCCACCCATCTGTGCTCACTAGGATCCTTGCCTCCCACAGTATCTCATGAAACATACTTACTGTGACTTTCTGACTTGTGTTGTCCCCGTGGATGGTGAGAAAGGGGTTGGTGGTGGCCGTGTGAAGTGGGGGTGCCTGAGTGCCTGCAAGGAGGTTGTTGATGGGGATCTGCGTGGGCCCAGGGAGCTGGAGCTGCTGGAGCTCAGGTGGGTGGTGCTGCTGCTGCATTAGCTGGTACAGAAAGGCCTGGTGCTGTTCCTTCAACAAAAAGAGAAGATGAGCTTCAGGCAGAGGGTACAACTGTCAGCAAAACATTCCTTTTCTATTTCTTTCTTTTACAGTATTATTTAAAAGTAAATCACATTCACACTAGTAAGAAAGAGCTGTAAGAGCTGGGTGTGATGGCACAGGCCTTTAATTCCAGCATTCGACAAGCAGAAGCAGACGGATTTCTATGAATTTCCAGGCTAGCTTGGTCTATGTAGTGCTCTGCCAGCCAGGGTTATATGATGGAGCCTATTCAGAATAAATGTTTGGATAAATGAATGAATAAATAAATAGCTGCTTCTAGAAAAACAATTGCACTGGCAGATAACCATTTACCGAAATCCCCAGGACCACCTGAGAATTGACCATTTTTAAAACACAGCAAAGTAAAGATAGGAGAAATGAGGCTGTCCATCGTGAACACAGAATGGGAACAGTAGCAGTCGAGCACTGGGCTGCTTTGGTTCTGGTTCACACACAAGCATGTTATCTGAAGGGAGACGCTTAACTCAGAAGATACCTCTGTCAGACTGGCCTACAGGCAAGTCTGTTGGGCATTTTCTTGGCTAGTGACTAATGTAGGAGGGTCCAGGCTCTGAAGAGAGTGGCATCCCAAGACAAAGAAAGCAGGCTGGACAAGCTAAGAGGAATAAGCCAGCAAGCAGAGTTCCTGCTGTGTTTGCCTGGATGGTAAACCTGTGGACTACATACAATAAGCCCTTTCTTCCGTACATTGCTTGGGTCAGTGTTTTGTCACAGCACCAGAGGGACAAACTGCAGCAGGCAATCACACTGCGATTAGCTAGCTACTTTACACCTGCTTCCCATGGGCCAAACCCTGCCATTAACTCTTTTCTAACATATCTAAAAGTTGCTATTCATTCTTAACAAGTATTTTCTTGCTGTAGTTTTGGATTCTTCTTTTCAGCAAGCATAAATTCCTTTCAACAGATTTCCTGGATGCTGATGACTAGACACTGTAATTAGCTGTTTGGGAAATGTGATGGCGGTGTCCCTGCCCGCCTAGGGAATGAGAAACAATGCTAGACAAAGTCCATGAGAATGCATTAAGTAGTCAGGGCAGGTCTGTCAAGTTAACATAGGACAAAGACTTGGAGGACACTGGCAAGTGGATAAGGAACATTTCTAGGTTCTCAGTGAGACCTTGTGAAGAAACAGTCTGTACCTACAAGAGCCCAATGAGGCTGGCAGGCAGTGCTGGCCAGCAGTTAAGGAGGGAAAAGAATGCAGGGCTCCCACTTAGACCAGGAGAGGGCAGCTGGGAAGTCAGGAGAAAGTTGAGTTGGGGGTCAGGACAGACATGGTCTCACTATACAGCCCTGTCCTACCTGAAACTCATTATATAGAGTGCCTACCTTTGTTCCTGAACGCTGGGATTAAACGGTGTGTGCCCCATCACACCCAGTGAAATGAGAAGGGATTACTTGATGGAGTCACTGGAGTATGTAAAAAAATGACTACAGTTTTTGACTTAAGCAACCGCAAGAATGGATTTGGGGCGAGTGGGGCAGCCAAGCGCGGTAGCTCACTCTAGGAGCTGTGAGTGCAAGGGCAGCTATGAAGTAAGCAGGTAGATCCAGAGTGGAATGCTCTAGACAGAGGTCTAATCTGAAGACGCCTACATCTGCACATGGACCACTCTGAAACACCTGAGAGTGAAGGGCATTGCTGATCTTTTTTAGCTAAGAAGGCTGAAGAGGAGAAGAAGATCCAAAAGGGGAACAAAACGGACTAGCCAGGTAGGACTGTGATGTCGCAGCAGCTGGAGGGAATGACGACTGTCAGAAGTTGACTGCCAGGTCAGGAAGACACAGGGAAATGACCACTGGACTTAGAAGTCTGTCACCATCTGTGCGGGGACAAATGGTGGTAGCGATAGGGGCCAACACGAGGGTGGGATTTTGGTTTCTAAAACTGTCTCATATGGTTAGTCTGGCTTCCACTCCCAAGTGCTAGGATTACAGGCATGTGCTATCCTATCCCATACACTAAAACATTAGAAGTATACTTTATCTTACATTTTTAGGACATGGTTAAGAAGCTAAGTTTTTCACATGCCTGAAATCGCAGCACTTTAGGGGCTAACAGAGGACTATGAATTTGAAGCCAGCTAGAGATACATATCAATACTGTCTCCAAAAAGAGGCATAGTGTCTGTATTTAATTTGTGTAATTCTCCCATACACTTCAAAACCATTGCTAGAATACAAAGAAAATAAATAATAATGTATAGCTACACAGTGTTGTCAGGGAATTGTAGCAAAAACAATTCAGAACAAATGCACATTTTTTTTTAAAATCTTTTTGATTTGAAAACAAAGGAAACAACAGATGGGGACCCATGGGTCTGAAGGATGAACTGTATGTAATAATGGAATTACTACTTCTCAGGACAATGACTTCCTTTCTATTCCTCTACATGTCTGTAAAAATCAGCACCCAATGGTTCAAGGTTCCTCTTTTTCTTCTTATCAGCAAAATATACAATCCTACAGATATCTTACCAGAGATGGCACTGTATCAGGATACAAACTGTTTGTGATTCCTATTTCTGTTGAGCCCATCTTTCTTCCCTCCTAAAACAGTTTCCATACAGCAACTAATCTTTCTAAACCCTTGATCACTATCATATATCATTGCTCAAGTTCAATATTCTCCAATGAATCCTTTAAGAAAGAAAGAAAAACTAGGGCATGAATGAACCAGGATCAGCACCACTGATCGAACTATCAGAGAGAGGCGGCAGAATGATGGCTCAAATGCCATCTCCCAAGAAGCTTGGACCAGTCCGTCTAAAACTCGAACTCGGGATGGAGAGCCGTAATAGAATGCTAGTCCAGCAAGCCTATCACACTGAGGCCCTAGGTTCTACTCCCAACACCATAAAAAGTAAAATGGCCCTCACCTTACTTCATCCCTTGGACCATTTAAAAGCCCTAATCCTATTTCATTTGACTTTTTGGAATTTATCACCAACAAAACAGTGTGTACTCATTACCTCCCCTCTCAGAGTGAACCACCAGGAAGATACAGCTTGCTTCCAATCCCAGAGCCTAGTGAGCCCTACAATACTGTTCTAACATTTGTAAAACAATCAACAAATGTGATGGTATAGGTTATGTCAAAGGGTAAGGCAATTTTATGGATAGACATTCACAACAGAGGGGTCTTTACCACAATCAACATCTATTATAGTCTATAGTACCAGACTCTAACAAAAAAAAAGAAAGAAAAAAATCTCAAAGAACTTACGGGTGTGAGCTGCTGGGAGTTTAGCAGCTGCTGGAACTGCTGCTGCTGGATGAACATCTGTCTCTGTTGGTCGGACAGGAGTCCTAGCCCCGAGGCACTGAAAAACCATTGCAACCCTTACTTCTCAGGGATGACGTCAAAGGCAGCCTTTCCAGTAGGCATTTAACAAACTCAGCTTTACCTACAACACTTCATTATGCACAAATCATTCTTTTTTCTATACACATGTATACAACAAAGCAGAAGAAACGCACTGCCAAGAAGTCGCTTTAAATACGCACAAAAACAATTTATGGGTTTGTAATAAAGTATATGTAATAATCATCTATCCCTTGCTTCATCAAAATCTTTGATTAGAGAATATCAAAAGTTTGATTAGAGAATATCAAAATTGTGCTGCTAAATCTTGCAGAACCAATATCATGTGTCTGCCATAATAATACCTTTGCAGAGTAAAATACACATATGCAGAAGGAAGGGATAAGAAAGAGTAACATTTAGGGGGCTGGAAAGATGGCTCAGTGGTTAAGAGCATCGCCTGCTAAGGGTCCTGAGTTCAATTCCCAGCAGCCACATGGTGACTTACAACCATCTGTAATGAGATCTGGTGCCTTCTTGTGGCCTGCAGGCATGCATGTAGGCAGAATATTGCATACACAATAAATAAATGAATCTTTAAAAACATACAGTAACATTTAAAGCCACATATCACAAAACGGGAATGACATTTTCAACATGGAATGTATATATTATGTTACTGAAACTGATTTTTAATTGAATTTTATCAGTCTAAAAATTACAATGAGTAACAAGCACTAACTTACTCAATGAGACTGGGTAGCCATTTTTCCTAGAGAACATCTATAAAATACATTGAAACTCCTAATCCAGAACAAGGCAACACTGGTAACATGTTGCATGGAAAATAAAACAAAAGAAAAATAATAAAAAACTCCATTGAAGTCAGTTTCTTACCTGTTAGTCAGTGCAGCTGCCGGCATTGGATGAGCCGCATTAGGTGGTACACTGGAGTGGGTGAGGGGGGCAGGGTTCTGGGACATTGTGACAGGGGTCTGAATCACGCCATTTAAAGCTCCTACGATGCCATTAATTGCCAGTTGGTTCCCTGGCAAAGCTCCAATTATTCCACCAACTGCAGACACAGCAGGAATGGTGGATGTTACAGTCTGCATTCCACCAGCCAGCGCCCCTACTGTCACACCATTGACCTGCTGAACCCCGCTAACTCCGGAGCCTGGCTGAGCTGGACTCTGCCCAGCAGGAGGGGGGGTAGAAAGAGCAGAAGAACCGCTGGTGCTCTGTCCGCTGGACGCTAAGTCCTAATGTAAGAAAAAAGAAAAACACACATGGGAAAGAGCACATCAAAACTGTTTAAAATAATTTAAAATCAAGTGTAATATGCTACTATTCACAAATAAAACACACAAACGAATATAATCACACACACAAAATTTACCTGATTTAATACAGGAAGAGAATTGTCAGGTAAAAAGCTGTTTCCTATATGTGGGCTCTTACTGCTGTTCAATGAATCCGTAGTAGGAGCTAAAAAGAGTAAAAGATAAAAAAAAAAAATACCCTGTTAAATTAATTGTATTATGTGTAAAATTAAAGGCTATTTTAAAAACATATACTGAAGCCTACAGTCCTGTTATTCCTGAAACTAATTACAATGGGGCACGGGTAGTGTTGAATACTGTAGCTTTAAGTCAATTATGAGATCATTTAAATAAATTTTATCATTAAACTATGCACTGAAGTGAAAACAAACTCAAGACAATTAACAGGGATTGTCTATGTCCCGCAGAAATAACCCACCATTTGTTTCCTACCTCTTCACATAACTGGTAACCAGCTACTGTTGCTTATGTAGGTAACATTTCCTTCAACACTCACCAGTCTGTGTGGGAAATGTGTGTATCGGATGAGGTGGACTAGGATTGGTTGCTATTGTTGGAAAAGGCACGGAAAGCTGTGCGTTCAGTAACTGAAGACGTTCCTTTTTGGCAGTCAAGTTTTTAATCTGTTCTTCTAATCTTCGATTTTCAACTTGAAGTTGGTGTAATGATTTCAGCATTCCTAAAACTAGCAAATCATTTGTGTGACTTTCAGTAATGGCAATTCCACTCCCATGACTAAGACTTTTATGGTCACAGCATCACTGCTTTAGAAATGAAATGAAAATGTGGAAATTCTGTACACCAAATGACTGAGCTTTATTCCTAGATTTGAATATAGATAGATATAGGAGTGTATACATAAAAGACTGTTCCTAGACGTGCCACATTGAAGATTTGCTGCCAATATTGATCAAATAAACAGAATCCCAACCCAATCAAGTTCAAGTAGGTTTATATCCTCAGAGAAAAAAAAGATGGCATTTTATTTTCCTCAAGAACCCAAAACAGTAACAGCAGTAGCAGCAGCATCAACAAAACCCAAGCATGCCACCGACACCCGGCAGAAAGCCTGCCATCCCAGCTGCTCAACCTGTCTCTCTGCAGGCTCCCCAGCAGGGAGCGCTGTTATCTGCACCCTGCTACTTCTCTCTTCCAGGAGAAAGGCCTCTTCTGTTAACAAGCTTCCTGCCCCGCCAGACCACCTCAGATACTGTGTTAATTCCTCCAAGGGTGGGACGTCCAGCTGACAATCAAGAGCACTGCTGTTAGACCACAGTGATGGACAATTTAAAAACTCCAGGTATTAAAAAGTTGTATTTGCTTAACACGACCTCAGGGCCTTCAGACAACCACAGCTCTAAGGGCCTTCAGACAACCACAGCTCTAACTTTCTCCCTTAAGGGGAGCCCAGATGAGACTTACCCTCTGGCTAACCTGTAAAAGGTTATCTGCACATAAAGTTCCTCATGATTGGCAGTTTTAGACAGGGGCACCATTCATAAAAATATCAATTTAAAGCATGTGGCTCACTAGCAACTAAAAAAAAAATCTTGTTTTCCTAAAACAAAGCAGTGAAAGCTCCCATGCCAAAGTGACAGCAACCGCCTGCTCTTCTCCCTCATCTGTTCCAACTTTGCTTTTTCTGGGTGGTTCTTTTTTTTTTTTTTGGTTTTGTTTGTTTTGGTATTTTTCCCTTGTAGTTTTAATACTTAAAAGTACTAGATATGTATATACAATGCACATCATATCATTTCATAAATTGGTGAACATTTCAATTAAATATAAAATTTACTAATTACTATTCCTTTTCGGGGGGACAGGGTCTCACCAAGGAGCCCTGGACGAGGCCTGAACTCTCTATACCCACAGAGACTCGACTGCCTCTACCTCACAGTGCTGGGATTAATGGCGTGCGCCACCTGCGTCTATCTCCTAAATGACAGGATTAGAAACAGGTATCACCACGCCTGCCTAATTATCATTCCTTTCCATTGTAAACAGATACCCAACTATCCCTGACTAGATATATTTTTAATTTATTTGTATTTTATGTGCATTGGTGTTTTGCCTGCACACATGTCTGTGTGAAGGTGTTGGATCCCCTGTAAAGGAGTTACAGACAGTTGTGAGCCGTCATGTGGGTGCTGGGAATTGAACCCCGCTCCTCTGGAAGAGCAGCCAGTGCTCTTAACTGCTGAGCCATCTCTCCAGCCCCTAGATAAATTGTTTTAAAAGATCTCTAGGAGTAGGCATATATTTTCAAATGCCAGGCTGAGAGGAGACACTGTGTTTCCCCAAGCTGACAAGAACAAAGTATAGTACGACAGAGAAAGAGCAGCTTGCCATGCTGCGTTTCAACAATAACCATCTAACAAAAAGCACTTAAAGCAATTTTCCCAACTTTTCATGTAATTTACCTTCATACAACCCTAGGTTACAGGTACAGTATTATTCCCAATTCCAAAAGTAAGAGAATAAAGAACTTAAAAACCACACCACACCAAACCAAACCCTTGTCTGTGATCATATAGTAACAAAGACAAGTTTGGAGTTAACACTGTAGAGTCAGCTCTGCCAAAGCCTAGTACCATACCGCCACTACTTAGACGGAGTGTATGCCATCATGTCATTATTATATTGGTAAACACTTTCTTCTGCATCCATTAATCTATATGTCGTTCCACCCAATGCTGTTCCATTTTTAGACACAAGAAAAAGAATACTTACTGTCACTAGGAGTACCCTGTTCTAATAAAAATTGCTGTCCTTCACTCCACTGCCTCTCCAAAAGTTGTTCAATACTTGCTGCTACTGGAGGCAGATTTTCCAAACTGCTATTGCTTGGTTGATCATAGCGAATCTGTAAATTGCTTACAGGGGATCTGTCAAAAATATTAATTCTCAAGTTAAAAAAGAAGGGAATGCTTCTAAGTAGTTGTGCATTGGTTTTTTGCATTATGTCAAGAGCCCCTTTTCCTGTACAAATTTTTCTGGTACCAAGTGGCCTATGGCAGAGGTATCAGGTCTCATAAAACCATAATTGAGTCATTATCACCCTTCCTCCCTAAATGAGAAATTAAAATAGCTGAACACAGTAGGAAATTTAAAAAAAAATCATTAGAAAACACACTACTAGTAATCTCTGAAACAGATTGCAAACAAACAGTATGACTTTCTTTATAAGATACGGGAAACAGACAGTAGGAGAACTTTCCTCAAAATACTCGGAAAGAGGAAGGGGCTGCAGAGACAGCTCAGGGGTTAAGAGAACTTGCTACTTTTGCAGAAGCCCCAGGTTTAGTGCTCAGAACATACATGGTGGCCACAATCATTGGTAACTAACTCCTGAGGACCCGATGCACACTTCTGACCACCCTGGGCACTAGGTCTTCATGTGGTACACATACATATATGCAGGCAAAGCATACATACACGTTAAATTAAAATAGCCAGAAAGTTCTACCACTGTCTTCTTAATATAAACACTATCACAAGTGTAACACTGTGGGAGACACTTGAATTCACAACCAAGGAAATTCTCAAGTTCAGTGAAAAGAAAATCTAACAATTCTGAATTGAAAATGAAAACCTGTTTCGGTTCTGAGGAAGATCTGTACAAAGCAATTTTATGTGTAGAATGCATTTTTTAAATTTTTAATTTTTAAAATGTTTAGGTTAGTTCTTCAAACAGAGCTTACCCCTTCCAAGATAAATGTTTCCTGAATGAAAATGAACAAAGTGTTCCCATGTCCAGTTGTGATTTTACATTAACAAATGGGGGTGAGCCATCTTTGGTATCTGGTCTCCACTCTACCTTAATATATCAGGAAAGATATATTAAGTTTTATGAGCATTTTCTACAAAGTGGTTTTACAGACAAAATTCTCCAAATACGGAGAAAGGAGGTGTGGGATTGGGAGGGCTTCTGTAGCGTGCTCACAGGTGCACAGCTGGGACACAGCGTCTCTAGCAATGCACTGGTGCTTGTTATATAGCAATCCCTTAAAATGAGGACTTCAAGCCGTGAGGCAAGCATCATGAGCTGGCCACTGTTTTCTGAACACGTTATGGAAGGGTAAGTTGAACCACTCCAGGCTAATATTTAAAGAGTAATGTAGCGTTCTAAATGCACACTGAAAATAATTTACTATCATTCACTGTACTATGGCCTGTTTTTAAAAAAATAAAAATTTCACAAAGCAAAATTGCACTAAGGGATTCTGAACACATTTTACATAACTTGTGTTATGTTTTAGGTTTAAAAGGGACAAGAAAACTCTTCCTGTACTAAACAGGAGCGAGATCCCATTAACAGTCTCATCTGAAAAGAAACTTAACAGTACATATAAAATTACAGACCAGCAATTTCATAACTCTCTCATTCTGTAGTTCCGATCTCTGGTTTCCAGATGAAGAATACTTCCTCCAGAATTTAATAAGGAAAAACAGCATTACTTCTTACATACAGTTGCTTACTACAGGAATTATGTGGGGAAGGTATACTCAATGTACCATTAGGAAACAGGTGAGGTTTCCGGACTAGTGTCTATAAGGACAAAGAATGTGCCCCTTAAAGACTGGATGTATCGTCAGCCTGAACGTTCCTTGTGCCAGAATAGGAAAGGTCCTTATTTGCAGTTACTTCCTTCCTTATATGAAAAGAACCAAGAATTGGCTTTTCCTTCTGTTTTTGCCCTCAACCAACTTAATGTAAGGCATAGTTTATAAAACTGGAGAACACAGAAAAAAAACAAACTAGAGAAGGATGCAGAGGTTGAAAATGGAATAAACTCCATGCCATTCTGTAAACTGGCACCCACTCTAGAACAGAAGCTATACGACTCCATAATCCCACTCTGACAGATTAAACAGTGTTAGGGGATTCTGGGGTACCACCTAAAACCTAAGAAAATTAATCAAACACATACATATTGGCTATACCCTCTTCAATCTAAAAGGAAACAGAGGGATTTATTAAAAGCTTCATTTGTGGGGTAGCAACTAAGAAACTTAGCCAAAACTGTAACCCAACAGTGATAGTCTTGGGTCTGAATCTTCAGATATTTTATGATAAAAAATGATCACCTAAGTCAATGCATTAATCATATCAGAAACTAAATATACAAATGTAAATAGTTCAAACTGATTAAAAACATGAAAATGTATTCCTTTTAGCTTAGAAATCTAACAACGTGTTTAAAATTAACATTTCAATTAATTTAGAATCATTTTTCTTGACAGTCTAGACAGGGTTCTTATTTACAAAATGTTTGTAGAGCCTCAACAAATATACACTTTACTGCTCAAGATAACCAAATTCCCAATCTCAGTGTTCCTTTCCTATGGTTTGCAGTATGAACAATGCTTACCTTGGTGAGAGGCTTCCTCGGGGTGAGCTTCCTCGACCAACTAGGCTTCGGCTATTGTCTCCGAGATCTTGATCTGCAGTATAAATATTTCAGAGCTTATAAAGTGTCTCTCTTACTAGATAAGAGGTTTCAAACTCTTACTCTGAGTTTTCCTAAAATACATATCAAGCCCAGTTATGACAGTGGAAGACTTGGCATGTTGTTGTTGAGAGCCATTGAACTGTGGTGTGTAAAACGTCGTCTGTACACGTTTTTGTGGGCGTAGAAGGCCATGGATTATGTTCTCTTCTTTCATTTCTTTCAATATTACAGCACAGAAGCGTGGTTTGAATTTGTACTGCCCTCCCCTCAGCCACTTTTAATTTCTACGGTTAAAGTAATGAATCACAGCTGTAGAGAGCTAATCTGAATGCTTATCACAGCAAATCCTCATGTGCTGTATTTTTTAACACCTTGTATCCCGAACAAAGTCACAAAATACATTTCTACAGCACCATATATGCCAAGACTAAAATTAAGTGACTCTTCATAAGAATAAAATAAATGTAACATATATCCAGATTGGGCAAAAAAAAAAAAAAAAAAAAACACCCAAAGAACCTTTATTAAAATGATTTTAACCCTTCATAAATATATTGCTGATATAGAAGAGATCTTCATCTCCCAAGTGGCTTTCATTCCACCTGCAGAGTCTTTTAGAGTCTCTCTGGCCTCTTTCAGGTTCACTCCAACCCTTACTCTAAGTCAGGTAGCCACTGACCCTTGAAGGGTAAAGACAGGTGAGTGAGCCATTCTTGTGAACTGGTAAAGCCATTCCCTTCCCAGGCAGACTAGGACATGCCAACAAACCCTTAAAGATGGAATGAAACAAAGTAAATGCAGAGGTAATTAAAGCAATACAAGAGGCAAACACTACAACTATCAACTGGTGAAAAAAAAAGCACAGGATCACTAAACACCGCAGAAACCTTCCAACAGGATAAAAAATCACAGGATTACTAAACACCGTAGAAACCCCCTAACAGGATATTTTTAAAACCAAGTTTGTGTAATTCAATTTCATGAATTATGCAAATAAAGGCTTGGGCTCTTCCTGGCAAACCCCAATGTTGTGTTCCTTGCACTGCACAGAATGGATGACTGAAAGCGTCTATCACTAAAGTCACAGGAGACACTGTCACTCCTGCTCACGGCTCAGCTCCAACAGTTACATTTCAGACAGAAAAAACACGTCAGTGCTTCGCAGCATGGCGTCTACTTATTTCAAATTGTGGTTCTTTTGGTTTTTAAAAAAGAAAAGCAAAATAAAGATGCGATTCCCTAGCTGGTTTTCTTTCTTTCTCTATTTTTTGTTTTAAGAAAATGAACTAACAGAGAAAGTGTACACGGACGGGGAGGGCTTTACCTGTTTGGTTGCTTTCAGACTGTGCTATGAGAACGGCCATGGGTGGATTTGGATTTAATCTACTGCCATACAGATGAGCTGGCGCCTGGCTAAGAGAAGGTCCAGAGAGGGCGTTCGCCTGCAGCGAAAGAAGCACAGTAGTTGCTGAATCCGACTGGAATAGCTAGAGGGTTACCGCCTAAGTCGCAGTAGTCTCCACCTTAGATACAAGCAGAAATGGCTAACCTTCGACAGTAAACACTGTTTTGATGTCTGTCAATTTTTGAAAACTACAGTATTTTTAAGGAGTGAATCTAAACCTAGCAGTATGATAACCCTGTGGACTTAGAACTAATTCTTTAATCACATAAAACCATTTAGAAAAGCAGGCAGGTAGACAACGGATGTTTAACAAATGCTGCCTTTCCTACATCACAAGCAGACTGCAGAATTCAAAGGTTCAACTTCTAGTATTTTAACTGCTCAAAGTCATGTTGCTATTGCTTAACTCTACCATCAGAAAAACGTGCATAGTGCTTTGTTACTTCCTATTCTGGTACACTTGGAAGCCTGCTGCTTGTGGTGTTTTGTTTTTGTTTTAAAAGAAAGCAAACAGGCATCACAAGAATGGTTTCTATACAATCCAGAGCTCAACCAATCACAGCTTTGCCCTGACCCCATATATGGCACTGTCTTTTTGGCAGGAAGCCAATTCTACTAACTGAAGAGCTCCTCCACAGTTTGTGATTCATTCATGTTGCTAACCACAAATATGAAGGCCTCTTACTGGGACCTGTGCCAAATAAGGAAGAATGAACCCTTAAACAGATGAAGTTAAGGAGGCTGGCCAAAGTGTTGCATAACCCAATGTAATAAAAATGCCTTCTTTGATGTATATAGGCTCCCACTTTCCAAGAATATCAGACCTTTAAGATGTGCCATTTTGGAAACAAATCTCTTGTATACAAAATACTGATGCTAACAGAAAGCTTTTATTACCCTAAATAATTGTCATATTTAACAGAATCACAAAATTTAAAGTAAACTTACTCCTCTGTTTCATTACTAAAATCAAAGCATAGCTATTTAAGAACAAATCTCTTGAAAATCATTTTTAAAAAGCTAGAGCATTTCTAGCAAAAAAAAAAAGTGACAGCAGAAAGAGACATGGGGTCTTGTGACATGGCTAACAGCTCAGAAGAGACTGTGACACGCACATACCTAGAGAATAATATGTCTCTGTAGCTTTGGAGCCTGTCCTAAACGAGTTCTTGTCGACCAGGCTGGCCTCGAACTCAGAGATCTGCCTGCCTCTGCCTCCCGAGTGCTGGGATTAAAGGCGTGCACCACCACCACCTGGTGAAGACTGTAGTCTTTTTTTTTTTTTAAAGATTTTTTTATTTATTATGTATACAGTATTCTCAGTACTCTGCCTGCAGGCCAGAAGAGGGCACAGATCTCATTACAGATGGTTGTGAGCCACCATGTGGTTGCTGGGAATTGAACTCAGGACCTCTGGAAAAGCAGCCAGTGAGTGCTCTTAACAGCTCTTAACTGCTGAGCCATCTCTCCAGCCCTGAAGACTGGTCTTATAACCCATAGTAGTGATTTCCATGATGAAGAATCCTTTGCTTTCTATTGTTCCAAGGCGTTTTGCAGTTCACATTTAACATGTAAAGTCAATCTAACAACTTCTGTATCCTCTCAAGAACATATAGATTAAGTTTATATATGAAGCTCTGTATAATAATTGGGCATACAACACAGCTGAGTGGGTAAGAACCCCTGCTATCAAGCTGAAGACTTGAGCCCATTCCTAGGATCCACTCACTGGGAAGAACTGTGTCCTACAGGTTACCCTCTTCACACACCCATCCACATGCATGCACGCACACATGTACACACATACCCCAAATTATCAATCCACAGTGAAAAACCAACTTCAACCTAAAGATCAACAATGGATACTTACTATGTATTTAGTAGTATGGATACTTAAAACACAATTCATAAACTAAAATAATATGACTCTTTTGGACTATGAAATAGCTTAGTGGGTGAGCGCCATTCCCGTGACTCACACGGCAGAGGGAATGGACTACTCACAGTTATCCTGACATCCACATGCATGGTAGGAATAGATAAACAATCATTTTTTAAAAGGGACATTTTGCTTCTCCAAAAGCAACTATTTAGGAGTCTTAGCTATTCATAAAATAACTAAGAACAAAAACAATGCTAACAAATCAGCATCCTGGGCACCAGTAACAACTCTCAGATACCGACACCTAAAAGTTCTTTTCATGGAACCTTTTATTCTTACTTGAGACACAAATTTTTAAAAGATCAGCTAAACATATAGAAAATTACAAGGAAGAAAGTTTGAGATTTGTTGACAGCAAGAGAGGAGAAAGATCTGTGTGTAGCAGGGACACACAGGGTAGGGAGGACTACTGAGTAAAAGTAGAGAGAACTGCTAGGTAGGGGTAGGGAGGACTGCTGGGTAGGGGAAAGATAGAGCGTTAGCACCCAGCTGCACAGCAGAAGACACTCAACACGTGGGTCTCCTTCCCTTTGCTGCCGTCTCTGTTCTATAACTTACCAGCAGGAATACCTTCTCAGTTTTGAGTTCCTTAATAAATCAAGAGACCGAACTCTCTTACTAGTCTCTTCGTGAAAAGAAGGGACCCTGCTGCCACAGGCTTCATAATTACTCTTGGTAGCTTCAAATTTAAAAGGAAATAAAAAAAAAAAGCATTTTTTATCTCCCTCAGGCACAGTAAACATCACAACAGAACACAGTCCAGCGCAGTAGTGGGGCCCATCTGATAACCACGATCAAATGAATAAGCACAACTCTCTTCAGCCTATTCTAAGTCGACTTTTAAATTTACAGTTTCATTATTGTTATGGGTATGGAGATTTTGTCTGCATGTAAGTCTGTGGGTCACATGTGTGCTAGACCCACAGCCCCCCCCCCCTCCCCGTTGTTTTTGAGACAGAGTTTCTCTGTAGCTTTGGAGCCTGTCCTGGAACTAGTTCTTGTAGACCAGGCTGTTCTCAAACTCACAGAGATCCACCTGCCTTTGCCTACAGAGTGCTGGGACTAAAGGCGTGTGCCACTGTCACCTAGCAAAGACAGACAGTCTTGAGATGCCATGTGGTTTCTGGGAATTGAGCCTGGGTCTTCTGGAAGAGAAACTAGCGCTCCTGACAGCTAAGGCAGCTTGCCAGCTCCAGAAAATTCTATTTAAAAGGTAAACTTGGGGGAGGGGGAGGAGGGGGAGTACTGTTCTACGTGACCAATTTCCAAAACTATCTGAATGGCTAAAAAAAAAAAAAAAATTTACAGTATTTTCTTTTTCTAAAAAAATTATTACATTTATCTAAACAAGAAATGGTCAACCCAAGTATGATGTCATATTCTTATACTTCCAACATTTACGAAGTTCAGGCAGGAAGATCACAAGCTTGAGGCTACAAGGAAAGATTGTGTTTCAAAAAGAAAAATAAATTTTCAAAGAGAAATTTTAATTAGTAATTTTGCTAGACAGGAAGGTGCTTTTATTCTGTACAGTGATGCTTCTGAACCACTGCACATTGAGTTCAGCTAAGACACACATCAATGTGAGGGAAAGAACATGAGTCAGGACTATCACTGAGCCCAAGGCCAGCCTGGACAACAAAGACCCTGCTGTTCCCCTCCAAAATTAGCTTTGCTGTCACCAACAAAAAGAAGTATCAAGATTCAAGAGGACTAAAAAAAAAAAAATCCCTGTTAACCTACAGAAGTAACAGCAAAGGGCACTGAAAGCTTTAATACAAAAAAAAAAAAAATCTTTAACAGGAATAAAGGAACTATTAACACATACACTTCTCTAAAGCTTATTTCCAACATGGGTTTTAAGAAAGCAAAATGCTGAAAGCAAATTACCAATGTATCACAGTCTCCTACAGAAGGTATGATATAAAGAAGGGGATTTTTTGGAAGCAAGTCCCTATGTTATAGCATTGCAGCACTTCATTCTATTCTGTCCAGGTAAGGGAAGTGACTTCCGAAAGCCCTCTCTCGAGTTTGAGCACACGAGGGAAGCTGAGTAAAGAGGACAGTCACAATTTATGTAGGAACATTTTGCACTGCTGTTATAGCTTTTCTATGAACCTAGAAGGAATTCTAACAATCTATAGAAAAGCTCACTTTTATAAAATACAATTATTTTATAATTGGACTCAAAGACCAACAAACTAAAAATAAATTTAACAATTATTGAAGTAATCTAAATCCTTTTTAAACAAGTATCTAACATTTTTTAAAAGGCATTAACAACTTAATGTATCAGACAGCTATAAAAGGCACAAACATTGATCTCAAGGCAATGTTCAACCTCAAGACAAATAAGTAAAACTCGGGGTTTAGTCTATCCTATTAAAAATTTTAAGATCAAAACTCTACGTCTGCTCTAATCTACCTATTAATACATCTTTTCTATTTTAAGGACTTGCTCATGATCACAGATGTATCTGTGATGAGCTCTTGCAAACTGGTGACTACAGAATGCCTACATGCTGGGCTTGCTCTAAGGACTTTTACCTATAAAGAAGGGGAAAGGTTTGGTCTTAAGCTGACCAGACGACTTGAACTTGCTGTCAAGTCTGCAGGACCAGATGAGTTCAATCCTCAGGACCCACACTCCCAAAAGCTGTCCTTTAACCTTCATACACATGCTGAGGTGCAGGCACATACGTGCATGAGCACACGCACAGACATACACGCACACACAAACTGGAAAGAGCTAGGTCTAATACATTATATGATAAACACGGAGAATGACATCAGACAGGACATGGCAGAGTCTACAACCCCAGGACTGGGGGGCGGATATGGGATGACCAGCGTGGTCACCTTTGACAGAAAAGCAAACACATGAGACTCTTCTTCATAAAAATAAAAATTAGGGCAAAATACAATAGTTACTTGTAAAATTTTCAACCTTAGAAAGTATAATAGCAGTGCATTTAGGACAGAAACTGTTTTAAAGCACACAATTAACCCGTTAATCAACACTGCAATCAAATGATTTAGACAACCTTCAAAATGTAGTAGTGGCTATTTTTTCAACATTCTAGCACGGGAACATAATTTTATATTCTTTCAGCCAGGTACTAGTGCCATCTTTAATCCCAATACTCTTGGAAGGCAGAGGCAGGCGGGTATCTAAGTTTGAGGACACAACAGCCAGGGTTACACAGAAAAGCCTTCTCTCGAAAAACTAACCAAAGTCGGGCATTGGTGGCACATGCCTTTAATCCCGGCACTCTCTGAGTTCGAGGCCAGCCTGGTCTACAAGAGCTAGTTCCAGGACAGGCTCCAAAGCCACAACAGAAACCCTGTCTCGAAAGAAAAAAAGAAAAAAAAAAGAAAAGAAAAAAAACAAGCAACACCCCCCTCCACAAGAGAGAGAGAGAGAGAGAGAAAGTTTGAAAGAAAAAAAGAATTAAAGAAAGAAAAAAAGCTTAGCTTTTAACTATAACTGTCTTGGTGGCTAATACAAGATCAAAAAGAATTAACACTTAAGAAAAACTGTAGATAAAATTACAGTTTGACTTCATTGTAACAAAAGTTCTTTAAAATTTTTAAATAGAAAAAAATTACACATAAGAAAGCAATTGAATTCACAAAAAAAAAAAAAAGTTTTGTCTACAATCAAAAACGTCTTACCAGGCTATGGGAGCACGCACCTTTCATCCCAGTCCACGGGAGACAAAGGCAGGTGGATTTCTGAGTTCAGGCTTAGCTTGTTCTACAGAGTGAGTTCCAGGGCAGCCAGGGCTGCACAGAGAAATCCTGCCTCAAAAAGCAATACAAACAAAAAATGTGTTCTTCCAAAATTTTTATTAAGATTATTTGTTAAGATGCTGAGAAAGACAGCTCAATAGTTAAGAACATGAGTTACTCTTTCTGAGGATCCAGGTTCAATTCCCAATACCCACGTGGCAGCTAACTCACAACTATATTAGAAATACCAGGCCCAAGGAATACAACTCCCTCTTCTGGCAGGCACTAGGTACACATGTGGTACAGACACACCAATTGTAGGAATTTTTTTTTAAGATTACTTTTAAAAATTACCAATTCATATATACTTAACGTTTTTTGGTTTATTTTGTGGGCTGGGAATGAAACACGGGACTCACATATGCTAGGCAAGTATTTTATTACTAAGCTCCATCTCCAGGTCCCTACTTCATATATACTTTTAAAGTACAACATTTTTTTTTAAATCACCGCTGTATCTGCTTCTAGCTAAGCTGTAGGCAAGCCATCAACTTTCTCTACCCTCGAATTCCTATTATAGGAATGATGGTATAATGCTTTTCTTACTAGAATACTATAAGAATATAGTTAATATGCATAATGGGCTCATAAAAACATCTGGAACAGGATAAGTAAGCTTGTTATTTTATTTCTGTGACAGTCACAACTATGTTTCAGCACATGAAGGTGCCTACTGCTAAGTGTGACAATCTAACTTTAATTCCTGAAACCTGAAGCAGAAAACAGCCTTCTGCAAGTTCTATTATGACCTATACACATGCACACTGTCCATGTGCACACCCACACAATACACAAAATAAATACACAATAAAAAACTTTTAAGAGCATACTGTTTGTAAACTAATATGGTTTCTGTATTTCCATAAACTTGGATAAGATAAATTATCAATTATATATGCTGATACTAGTTGTGGCAAATATCCACGAGTAAAAACAGTGTTCAAAGAACCATTAGATGGCATAAAACCTCACTGTAAGAATTATTTCACCTGCAGATTCAATAACAATACAGCAATACTCCTGAGCACAGTGGTCACACCTGTAATCTCAACACTGGAAAAGCAGAGGAGGAATGCTAATAAAACACGATGTGCTCCAGACCACTTTAGGCGACAGGAGTTCAAAGCCAGCTAGCCCTGACTATATGGCAGGATTGTCAAAAATGTAGAAATTTTTGGTTTTGTTTTTTTCCAAGTCTGAAAGTTTCTTAAAGCAGGCAGTTCTGGCCAAGCAGGCTGCTGATGAAGGTTCCACAGAGACACAGACAGGAGAGACTCCCATGGCTACAGATGGAGAACCCAATGGTTCTCGTGAAAAGAGCAGTGACAGCAGCCATCCGAATGCACCCAGACATACTCAGGAGAACACAAGAGCTAGCCCGCAGGAAGGTACCAACAGAGCATCTCGGGTGGCCGAAAATGGTCTTTCAGAAAGAGACACAGGAGTTAGAAAGCAAAACCATGTCACAACTGACGACTTCATGCAGACTTCTGTCATTGGCAGCAATGGATATTTCTTAAATAATCCAGCCCTGCAGGGGCAGCCCTTGAGGACTCCCAAAAAAAGAACACCCCCATACACACACCACAACAAAAGCATACAAGACTTCAAATACAATGCAAGTAATAAGATGTTTTAAAGTTTTATTTACACACACACTTATAATTATGAGCACATGTTTGAACAGAAAGGTTTTCTTAAAGAAATAATGAACATTAGACAAGGACTGGATCAGTTTCATTTATTCTCTGCCATGATTCAAACTTCATACTTTCCTGAGAACCAACTCCAATTCTGAGTCAGCTACCACCAGTGAAGCATTAATACCCAGCGTGTGATGAGAGATGAAACCAAGTGTGAACAAATTTCTGGTCCCATGAGTAGGCAGACTGTTGAAGCTGTCAGGTTCAATTGCATCATTCCCCATTACTCAAGGCCCCAAACTGTTCCCTAATTGTTAGGAGCTTAATGTATTCAAAACCACTGTTTAGCCTAATGCTGAAATGTTCCACAATTGAGTCTCCAAAAAGTAGGAGAAGGATTAAAGTGCAGTTAAACCATTACTGAACACCCTCGATAGGACAGGAGAACTGGACAGAATAACCAATTCTAAATTAGATTGCTAAAGTGGTTAATATCTAATCAATGTTATCACTTATCTTTTAGGGAGAAGTAGTGGAATATGAACAGCATCATGAAAAGCCAGCGGTACCCCTAAAATGATTTAAACCCTTAACTGATGATCCAATTAGAAAGAATACAAAACATTTTACCTTCCAATAATGGTAAGGATCTACAGTTACGACTACTGACATACTATAGACAGTCTACTATGTACTGAGCTTTTATACCAACTACATGTAAAGGAAAAGTTACTCTAAAAAACAAGTACAGCATATCAAGTAAGCTAAAATATAACACTTAAAAATATTTAGTATAAAATATTTAAGAATATAAAATTAACTTATAAAGCAGTTTTTTATATTTTTCTTTTCTCCACATAATTTTACAAGTCCTTTTCCGATTAAAACCCCAAATCTATTTTACCCTTTAATTTCTATCAGCTTGTCCTGATTTTTATCTTCTTTACTACGTCCCTGAGTGACAATTTATAATGCAAAATAAATAAATAACATGAAAGGTCTGTTGATCTTACTTACACAGAGGGCCAGAAAGAATGACTGCTGAACTTCTAGCTTCAATCCAGGCCCTAAAAATTCTGACTTTATTAAATTATGTGGTGATGGGTTTGGCCAAAAATTATTTACATTTCTATTCTCTACACACATTTTAGAATATCTGCCTGTTAAAGTGTTTACGCGTGTTGTGTGTTTTATCTCGCTTTCTTTTGGGCAGTGCTGCGTGAACCCTAGCCCTTGCACATGATATGTTCTTAATGTTCTTGCACAGTTCTTAATGGTGACAAGACATCTAGGATCACATTTTAAGTACTGATAATGTTCACTACCCATCTTTTAACATTGCTTTGTTTTACACTGTATATAGTTAAAATGCTAAGATGTAAGTAACTATGTTTAAAAGCCAACTAAGAGTTATGGAATGGTTAAATTGAAATGAACGTTGACATGGGGGGAGAGGAAGGGAATCAATGAATAATTTTAAAAGTTCTCTAATTTTTGTTTTTTTCCCCTTATAGACTGTTAAAACATATTACATTTTCACATTGAACACCTTTTTATTGTCTCAGGCAGCTAAACTGAAGTAGATCTGCACTCAGTTCAACTGAGAGGTCAATGTGCCTCAGTTGCCTGGAGACTGATGGTTGCTACAGCAGCACCAGATAAGCCAGACTAAATATGATTCAGCTTCAAGGCAGAATCATTTACTGCTAGACAGAAACACACATGCAGCTGTCTCAGCATGCAGCAAGTGAATATAACCGGATCTATATGGATATCTATCTATCTATCTATCTATCACCTTATGAGAGACCCATCCTACAGGACCACGGAAGGAGACAGCGTAAAGGCTGTAAATCCTATGGCTTTTTTGCTCTTCACTCGAATCACATGACAAGTGAAACTGTTTCCCTTCACTTCCAGATCACTTACCCCCATGTACCTCTCCCTAATGCCAGCCCCAAGACCACTGACTTAACGAATGAGAAGAAATGATATTTTGCTAAATTCAGCCTAGAATTAACCAGAATAATTAAACAGACTTCTATAAAGATAGAAAAAAAATGCAAACTGGAAATATTCAAAAGTGAGACTTGGTCCAAGGGTAAAGAGCTATCAAACAGCACATATTTACATTTAATTAAAAGAGATAAAACAATTTATTAGAGCCATTCTTTCATTTGTTCTTTCACCCTCCCTAAGTCCTGTTATCTCCATCCCTTACTTTTCCAGAGAAATAAGCTAAAGAAAGGTCGGGCGGTGGTGGCGCACACCTTTAATCCCAGCACTCGAGAGGCAGATCCCAGGTGGATCTCTGGAGTTCGAGGCCAGCATGGTCTACAAGAGCTAGTTCCAGAACAGGCTCCAAAACTACAGAGAAACCCATTCTCGAAAAACAAAAAAGCTAAAGGAAACCCTTCTAAAGTAATCAAGCTACCCTTATTCACCAAATAGTGCATTTTCTTTTTTTTTTTATCTTTTTTTATTTATTTTTTTTAATTTATTAAAGATTTCTGTCTCTTCCCCACCGCCGCCTCCCCTTTCCCTCCCCCTCCCCTAAAAGTCCCCCTCACTTTTCAGCCCAAAGATCAATCAGGGTTCTCTGCCCTGTGGGAAGTCCAAGGACCACCCTCCTCCATCCAGGAATATATACATATTAGAGTACTACTCAGCAGTAAAAAACAAGGACTTCTTGAAGTTTGCAGGCAAATGGATGGAAATAGAAAACACTATCCTGAGTGAGGTAAGCCAGACCCAAATAGTGCATTTTCATGTTCAAAGATGGCACAGATAATCAGACCCTTTGTTCAGTCTATTATTTGGCTTAATTAAAATGATGACTGCCCAACACCATTCATAAAAACACACATGACAATAATACAATGTTGTACTCTATTAATACAGCATAAGGCCAGGCAGTGGTGGCACACACCTTTAATCTCAGCACTTAAGAGGCGGAGGCAGGTGAATCTCTGTGAGTTTAGGGCCAGCCTGGTCTACAGAGTGAGTTTTAGGATAGCCGGAGCAACAAAGAAAAACTCTACCTTAAAAAACCAAAAATAAAATTTTAAAAAAGACGTCCAGAAAACACCAAAGAAATGTATATCTTAAAGTCTCATAATAGAAATTATGCATATATAGAAAAGTTCAAATTTGTATTTTCTTTTTTCTTTTTTTTTTAAAGGTTGGTTAGAGAATCAAACCTACGGCCTCACACAGGTTAGGCAAAGGCTTTCTCCACACAGCAATTAAACGCTAACTAGACAAACTAGTGCTTTAGAAATTACACTATAGTAACTTTCTCCAATGTTAAAAAATCTGTTCCTAGAGTCTTGAAAAAAAGTGAAATGAGATGATTACAGAATAAAGCTGGGTGTGGTGGCACAAAGCTCTAAAGCCTTGAAACTCTGCAGCCAGACACAAAAGACTCAGTTTTTAAAGCTCAGGGATGTAGTGGGGAAAGGGAGGATAAGCGTGCACAAGACGGCTCAGAGGGTAAAGGCACTTTCCTTCCTGTGATACAAGCCTAGCCCACAAAAACGCCAAATTGACTCATACATTTTTCTACATTTTCTGATTTTTATTGGAGACAATCACAATGCTTGCTAACAAGGCTGGCTCTGAACTATGACATACCTGAGTTGTAGTGGCTGCAGGGGTTACAGATGACGCAGCTGAGGGGGAGAGGGCTCCCACCTGTTGCAAATGCCCAGATGACTGCTGAGGTATGTGAGAGCTAGAGACAGGAGTGCTAGATCCCGAGCCAGACACCACGTTTGGAAAGGATACAGCTACATCATTGCTGTTATAAATACCTGCAACCAAAGAAAGTTTATTTAAATATCTTATAATTTAGCAGTCAAATTGGTCAGACAAGATTTCTCCTCTAAATAAATTTAATTAGTGTTTAATAACTATTAAAATAAGCTAACACTAAAAAAAATTTTTCACAAAATATTTGTCTAAAAGAATCTAAGTCGCTTTTAACTTAGCAAGTATTCTTGTTAATTAAACAGACACCCAAAGTTCAGCATTGTAGGCATCTCTAAGAGCAAGAAGAGGTTTCCACACAGAAGGAAGCACCTGGGAACTGTGTTTAAAACCACTGGGTAAGCCATTCAAAGTGCGTAGGACCCTAGAAATCGTAATTGACGAGCTATGAAATAGACAGAGAACTTGTTCTAGGAAGGTACAAAATAAAGTTCAATAGTATTGAATTTGATTTCAATATTAAAAATGCTAGTGTCCTTCGTGCATCCCAGTTGTGAGACCACAGCAGGCATCTAGAATAGCCAGGAATCGAGCAGACAGGAGTTTGAGTGACCGCACTAAGTGAATGAGGCCAACATAGGAGGAAAACTTAAAACACCAAGAGATGGAAGATGAGGTAGTAGCTCCCTTCTGGGGACAAGAAAATGACAGCATACTTGATGAAAACAGTTTTTCACTGTTCCACTGGGTAAAGCAGTAAAGGAAGAAGGAAACAGAAAGTAGATTTTATTCATTCTAAAAGAGCTAAGAAGAGAAGCAGGGGTGGTGGCACACACCTTTAATCCCAGCATTTGGGGGGGGGGGGGGGGTTCAAGGCCATCCTGGCCTACAGAGTAAGTTCCAAGACAGACAGGCTCCAAAATGCAACAGAGAAACCCTGTCTTGAAAAATCAATCAACCAAACAAGCAACAAACAAAAACAGGAAAAATATTAAAGCCGGGCAGTGGTAGTGCACACTTTTAAATCCCAGCACTTGGGGAGGCAGAGGCAGGCGGATCTCTGTGAGTTCAAGGCTAGCCTGGTCTACAGAGCGAGTTCTAGGACAGCCAGGACTGTTACACAGAGAAACCCTGTCTCAACAAAACAAAAAAAGAAAAAGAAAAGAAGAACTGGAGGAGGAGGAGAAGCAGAAGAAAAGAAAATCTCAGCAGAAAGTAACAGTTACTGAGGACAAACTGTGCCCCATCATCTGTCCCCATTTACACTGGGGAAAGGCTCAATTGTGTGTGTGTGGGGGGGGATGAGAACAAGTAACTTTGGAGGGCTCACTGGCATAGAGAACAGCCTGACAACAGCAGCTCTAGGTTCAGTGACAAACCCTATCTCAAGGGAATAAGGCTGAGAATAAAGAGCAGGGAACACACCTAATGTCCTCCTCCATCCTCTATGGATGTGCACAGGTGAACCCACCTGCACACATGGGGAAGCAACAACACCCCCCCCCCACACACACACCAGGAGGCCAGGGGAATACAGAGAAAAAGAAGTTCATCTTCAACCAGGAATGACTGCCCACAGAAACACTTGACTAATTCCAGGAGACATTTTTGTCAATGTCCCATTTTTTTCAAAACTTGGAAATGCTACTGGTAAAACTGAGAGGCCAAGGAGGCTAACTAACATCTTCCAATGCATGTGGCAATCTCCTGGATGGTCCAAAGCATCAAGGAGAATAAAAGCTGAGAGGAAGAAAGGGGGAAGGGAAGGACAAATCAAGAACACTGGCATTTAAATAGAAGAAAAGCAGGAAGGAATTATGCAGGCTGAGATGACTCAGTTAAAAAAAGTCCTGAGCTTACTGACCAGAATCACTGACAAACACGCCAGGCACCCAGATTCCCTAAGGTGGAGACAGGAGGGTCAGCCAGTCAGTCTAGTCAGATTGGTGAGTGCCAGGCTCAGCAAAAGATCTCCTCAAAAATTCAGGTTTGGGAATTTTTGGGAGATACTCTCAGTTTTTAGCCTCTGAATGTATGTACACATATGAGTCTTACACGTAGACACATGCTCTCCTTCCTCATCCCTTCAAAAACTATACTGCTAGAAGGCAACAATAATTAGCAAATTATATCACTTATCAATGGGGTTTATGTGACTCTAAACAATCCAAATATCAATTTATGCATATAGAAACACCTACAACCTTCTTCAAAAAAAGAAAATAGAAGAATCAGGACACATTAAAAGGCTTTACACCTAGAATTTAGGGCCTTATATAATGTTTGCCTCAACCGTTTCTATAAAAATAATGATTTATTCATTCTGCCTGACAACTCACTGTTTCCCAGATATTAATCTAAGCCTTAGGTAAAAATATTCAAGATACATGGTTTCTGTCTTCAGGAAGCTTGGCAGAAAAGAGAATTATAACAATCAGAAAAATTCTAATGAAAACTGCTAGATTGTCTTGGGATTGGATGAGTGCACACAAAAAGGGTATCTAACCTAGTCCTTGATGACGGAGTGAAAACTAAACCTTAATCCCTGGAATGAACATGGTTTCTAGAGCTGGTTTCTAAATGCACTACACAGCAGAGAACGACTGTATGAAAGAAGCATGTGCCAGCGAGCAATGAACCTGTGAGCAAGAAAGCAGGGACCAGATCAACAACAATGAAAGTTAAATGGTCAAGCTTAGACAGTGAGAACTTACGTCCAGGGATCACTGGCAGCAGGCTAAAAAAACCTGTGAACGAACACTACAATGCTACTGATATACAAAAACAAGGACTCAATGAAGGCAAAAGAGCCATTACAGAAGCAAAGAGCATGGGGGCCGGTGGAAAGAATAACTGGGCATGTCCACGATAGTTCCTAGGCATACCAAATGGGGTGACCAGCACTGGAGCCAGAAGAGCAAAGGCAAACAGTGTTTGGTTCTGTGTGCAGCTAACAGTGGTGGCATCTAAAATTTCAAGGCTTTACACAGAATTAAACATAACTTTAAAGAAAGTGACTTCTTGTCCAAGTCAGAATGGCTATCATTAAGAACAGAATGACAATTTCTGGCAAGGATGTGGGGAAAGAGGGACCTTACTCATTGCTGATGGGAGGGTAAACTTGTGTAGTCTTCATGGAAATCACCATGGAGACTTCTCAAAACCTAACAGAAGTATCACGTGATCCAGCTCTACCACCGGAGATATATCACTTTGGGATACATTACACCTAAAGGACTCTTAAGTCAGCTTACCATAGAGATACTTGATCAATCATAGTCATTGCTATCTATCCACAAAAGCTAAGAAAAGGAATAGTGTTGATGAACACTAGATATTCATCAACAAATGAACGGATAGAAAAAATGTGGTACATGTACACAATGGAACTGGGGGGAGGGGAGACGGTTCGAGACAAACTTTCTCTACATAGCTAGCCCTGCTTGTCCTTGAATTCACCACCTTCTTGAACTCGAGTGCTGGGATTAAAGATGTGTGCCGCCATTGCCTGTCAACACAATGGAATTTTATACAGCCATAAAGAAAAGCGAAATTAAGAATGTAGGAAAACTGATATAACTGGTTATCATAATGTTAAAAGAAACTAGCAAGACTCATAAATACTGCATGTTTCTTCTTCTGGGGAATTTAGACTTAAAAGTGTACGTGTGAGGGGTGGGAAATGGAAATAAAGCAAAAAAAAGTTTGGTGATCTTGTAGATAGCAAAATCAAGATTAGTAAAATCGATTTCCTAATACAAATCAAAGTATCAAGGGATTATCATAGTCTTCGAGATTTCTGTGGTCATAAAATACTTGCATAATCTAGAACATAAAAGGATGAGCATGAAGCCCCAGGGCCAGCCCAGCCCCGCATTGGCAGGAAACCCAAGTGCCTTTTATACAAGCCTAACTTGATTTAAATCTCCAAAACTCATAAAAGTAGAATGAGAAAACTGACTCCACATCTGTGCTGTTAACATGCACATGTGTTCGTGTACACACATGCACGTACTCACGCATGCACACAAACAAACCCCATAAAGTACATTTTTAAAAACCACCATGAAGACAGATCTTGAGGCCATAGGGCAGTGACAGTATGTAATCCTCTGAACTTAAACTTTCTGTTGCTCTGTGTTATGGCTCAAAGTTCTAAGTAGTAAATATTTATTTAGAAGAACACAAATTTCATTAAGAAAACTGAATTTTTAGGTCCTATTTAAAAACAGATGATCTAAGTCAGGGTGGTGGGGCATGCCCTTTGATCCCAGCACTCGAGAGGCGGAGGCAGGAGGACCTTACAAACTCTGAGGGGGGAGGGGGAGTTTGGTCATGTGGGACAGAAAAGAAAATAGCACTTCTGGGACTGAAAAGATGGCTATTATTATAAGATGTGCTACACTTGTTAATGCTGTGATACATTTGCTTTTATAATGCAAGATGTGTTGCATTCTTTTATGCTGCATTTGTTTAACTCTGTGAAGCTGTGTTACTTTGCCTGTCTAAAACACCCGATTGGTCTAACAGCAAGTCAGGAGAAAGGATAGGTAGAGCCAGTGGGCAGAGAATAAATAGGAGAAATCTGGGAAGAAAAGATCAGAGAGAGGAAGAGGACATCAGGGCCCAGCGACCCAGTTACATAGCAACCAATGGAGGAAGAAGTAAAGAAAGGTATACAGAAATAGAGGAAGGGAAAAGCCCAGAGGCACAAGATAGACGGGATAATTTAAGTAAAGAAAAGCTGGCTAGGAATAAGCCAAGCTAAGGTCGGGCATTCATAAGAATAAACCACCACGTGATTTATTTATTTATTTGGGATCTGGGAGCCAAAACGTAAAGGGTTAAAAAAAATTAAAACAAACAAAAATTTTTTACAAAATGGCTGGGTGGTGGCTGCACACACCTTCAATCCCAGCACTTGGGAGGCAGAGGCAGGTGGATCTCTGTGAGCTCAAAGCCAGCCTGGTCTACAGAGTGAGTTCCAGGACAGCCAAGGCAGTTACACAGAGAAACCCTGTCTCAAACAAACAAAAACTGCAGTTAAGAGCACTGGCTGCTCTTCCAGAGGTCCTGAGTTCAATTCCCAGCACCCACATAGTGGCTCACAGCCATCTGTAATGAGAACCGGTGCCCTCTTCTGGCCTGCAGACGTACAGACAGACAGAACACTGCACATAATAAATAAGTAAATCTTTAACTTTACTGTAACCTGAGTTACACGTGGTTTTAAGCTGTCATGTGAGTGCTAGGAACTAAACCTGGGTCCTCTGCAAGAGCAGTAAATGCTCTTAACTGTAGAGACATTGATCCAGCACAAAAAGGGACTTCTGAAGGAAGATTATTCCAATAGTTTATTTATTAGCTTTCTGTAACAAAACATAGGAAACAACAAAAAGAACTTTTGCCTTAATATTCTTCCAGTAAGCACTTGTAATCTAGCCGAGGTAGGCATGGTGGTAGAGGTCTATAACCCCTGACTCAGGAAGCAGATAGAGGGATTAAATTCAAGGCCAGTCTGAACCGCAGAGTGAAATTATGACTCCAGTAATGGAGGAAGGCTGGAGATGAGAGGAAAAGAAAATACGAGTATGCAGAAATCTAAGTTCATGAAATGCTTGGACTATTTTCTTCAAGGTACATTAAAATGCTGACTACCTAGACCTTGTGGGTGTGGTATGCCTATTTGATTGTGAGTGTTTGTGCTTTGCAGATAGATGTGTGGAGGACAGAAGTATTTATTGGGTATTTTTCTTTTCTTTTCTTTCTTGTTTTTTTTTGGGGGGGGGGGCAGGGTTTCTCTGTATATCCCTGGCTATCCTGGAACTCGCTCTATAGACCAGGCTGGCCTCAAACTTACAGAAATCCACCTACCTCTGTCTCCTGAGTGCTGGGGTTAAAGCATGCACTACCACCACACAGCATACTGGATATTCTAGACTGCTCCCCCAGCTTTTTTTTTTTTTTTTTTTTTTTTGAGACAGTCCCTTCTACCACCATCCCACTCAGGTCTAGCATACACTTCAGCAACAGTCATAGCACTACTAACTGCCTACAAGTTCTGAAGAAGAAAAGCCTACCATACACTGAATATCCAACTTCTAAAACTAAGAGCAAAAGTTAGAGATAGCATGCTGAAACCAAAATGGTGCGACTTCTTTTCATAAGTACAAACTTCTAGATGAGATAAAATTGAGTTCCATATTACCAGCTATATGATTATAATCAGAATTACACAAGTATCCTGGGTCAACCGTTTCAGTCCCCCCCCAAAAAAAAGGCTACCATCTTAATTTGAAGGCTTTAGCAATTTCTACTCTGTAAGTTTCAATAAATACTACAGCCATTTTAGTATTTTAAATTCTAATTTAAAATTTCTAAGTAGTATTATAATTTTCTCACTTAAATTTTCTCACTTAAAGCCCCTTCAATACTAAAAAAGCCAAAATTACTATCACCATATGCCGTAATAATCACAAAATATAATATTGAATAGCAAAACTGTGGTGAACAAGGGTCTTCAACTGTTTTGATATGGCATTAATATGTACTTAACTTATATAATTTATCCAGTCTGACTGCAATCCATTAATCCTGCTTCAAGGCTGTTTGTGGCACTTAGGTTTTTGCTATAAAATACTGCAAATCAAAATGTTCCTTTCATGACACCGAAGCTCAAGAAGATCTCTGATTTCACTCACCACCCTGATATGAACATTTTCTGTATCTATTTTCTTTAATAATAATAATTTTGAAATTAGGACCTAGAGAGATGGCTCAGAACTTAAGACTACTTGCTACTCTTGCAGAGGACCTGGGTTCAACTCCTAGCAACCACACAGTGGCGCAGAACCATCCATAACTCCAGTTCCAGATAATCTGGTGCCCTCTTCTAACTTCTGCAGGACCAGATATCTATGCAGTAAGCATACATGCATGCAAGAAAAACGCCCATACACATAAAATCAATCCTCTGCAAGAGCAGCAAGTGCTCCTCACTACAAAGCCATCCTCCAGCCTACCACCAACGCCATTTTCTATTTAACTCCATTCTATTTCCATCTTTTACAAGTTTTACAGTTTTTAATCCAAATCAACCTGACATTCATTTGGGTTCAATGGAACTAAATCCTACAACACACAAGCTCCAGGCAAACACTCTGAAGTTCAAGACAGAGAACAGAAATGATAATACAGAAAGATACAGTGGATGGCAATGACATCCACCAAGGCTGCTGTTTCTTCATCCAGTTGACAAACAAGTACTAAGTAACTACTAAGAAAGAGACAAGGAGTTTGGAGCAAAAGTAAAACTAAAAACAAGAAAAACAAGGTAAAACTGTTCACCAGGAACATACAGTTCAACTACAAAGACAAGCTTACAAAAACATATGAAAATGCATTCCAACATAAATTATGATGGACAAGGAAAATATGAGCAAAATAATTAGAGGGCTAAGATATAACTCAGTTGAAAGTGCTTGCTTAGATACACATAGCCCTGTGTTTAATTCCCAGTACCGCATAAAACCAGGTGGCACTTGCTTGTAATCTTAGGACTCTGCTACTAGAGACACAATGATCAGAAATTCAGAAACATTTACACCATCTCAAACAACAAAGAATAAAAAAATCAGGAATCAATAAGATCTGAAGAAATATAATACTGTAAGCCAAGATCTAAAAAGTTTGATCAGTGCTACCCAGACAGAAAGAAAAGAGAAGTACTCACAGGAGACTTAAACAAGAGAGAGACTTCAAATGTGCTATTATCCATGGGCAGATGTCTAGCCCCTAGCCCTAACCCTATTCACAGCACGACATACCCTTTAAAACAACAATCCCCTGACCCCTATGTAGCAAGGAGACTGAGAGGACAGATGTAAAAAGAAGAGTGTTTCAGGAGACAGTTCAACAAATTAGATGGAAATTTATGCTTCTCTGGAAAGGGGTGGATCTGAAGCACACCTACAGGTTAGAATCCTCTAAAGTTGATACTATATTAATTACATTTGCTAACTAGAGCAGAGAAAAACGAATAAGTCACAGAATTCTCACTTTTGATTAAAACTAAAAGTGCCATTTGTTCAGAGGTGAAAACTGATACACAACAAAGCAACATTTTGTTAAAAGCTGGCCTTGTGCTGCTATGTGGTGGTGCATACCTTTAGTCCCAGCACCAGGGAGGCAAAAGCCAGCAAATCTCTGAGTTCAAGGCCAGCCTGGTCTAAAGTAGCAGGACAATGAGGGTTGCAGAGCAACCCATCTCAGGAAAATAAAACAAAAAAAGTTGACCTTATTGACAAAATACTTGCAGTCACAGGAAGGCCCCTTGAGTTCATGAGTTTAAGGCCAGTCTGGGGGAGAGTGTAACTTCATCTCAGTCAGCCAAAGACAAAATAAAATAGCCAGCTTTGAGGATCACCAATTAGTTCAAGGACAACTTGTGAAAAAATTAAATCATAAAAAAAACCTAACGCGAAGCCAGCTGGTGGTGGTGCACGCCTTTAATCCCAGCACTTGGGAGGCAGAGGCAGGTGGATCTCTTTGAGTTTGAGGCCAGTCGGGTCTACAAGAGCTAGTTCCAGGACAGGCTCCAAAGCTACAGAGAAACGTCTTGAAAAACCAAAAACAACAATAACAACAAACTAACAAACTGAAAATCATGATGTACTGCTGCGTGGTGGTAGGGCACACTTTTAATCCCTGCACTTGGGAGGCAGAAGCAAGCGGATCTCTGTGAATTCGAGGCCAGCCTGATCTACAGACCAGGGCAGCTAGGGCTGTTACACTGAGAAACCCTGTCTCGAAATTGTGCCCCCTCTTCAACAAAAGAAAGAAGAAAAGAATGATGGGTGCCACCGACAGCAACAAAAAAGAGTGTGATGAAAGGGTATTAGTTCTATCAAATGCTGTTGAGAAGCTAGAGGTTATCAACTTGTCACAGGCTATAGTCATATAGGAAGAAAAACCTCAAGTGAGAAAATACCTCCACAAGACTAGCCTATGGATTGATTGATGATTGATGTAGTGGGGCCAGCTTACTACAGGCAGTACCACCTTTGGTTGGTCATCCCTGGTGCTGTATGAGAAAGCAGACTGAGCAAGCCATGAAGAACTCCCATGGTGTCTGTATCAGTTACTGTCTCTACGCTCCTGTCCTAACATCCTTCAGTGGTATACTGAAGTGGTGAACTATAAGTTGAAATAAACCCTTTCTTCTCCAAACTGCATTTTGGTATTGTGTTTTATCATAGCAATAAAAATCCTGAGATAGTAAGCAAAACAAAACAAAATGATTAAACACAAAAGAAAAGCACTACTTCTAAGTGTTTGTCCCTTTCTAGATTACAGAATATGCTCCCCCATTATGCAGGAAAGATAGAGCTTATTTTCCTGAGTTTCCTGGCCATCCTGATGAAATTCTATGTCTGCTAGCTTTTCCACAGGTAACTCCATTTTAACATGATTTATTCTGGCTGGCAATATAGTTTAGTGGGAGTATTTGCAAACATGTAGAAGGCCCTGCGTATGATTCTCAGCTTTTTTTTTTTTTTTTTTTTTTTTTTTTTGGTTTTTCGAGACAGGGTTTCTCTAGCTTTGGAGCCTGTCCTGGAACTAGCTCTTGTAGACCAGGCTGGGCAGATCTGCTGGGGATTAAAGGCGTGCGCCACCACCGCCCGGCTGATTCTCAGCTTTGCCTCTTTTGTTAACACTGTCTGTTAAAAAGATTGGTTATAAGAATGTGAAATATATTTAAAAGGGTGGGGGGAAAATCACCCACAAACACTGGTATTTTGGCATACTTTCACATATTTTACTACATACAGTTCAGTTTTGTTCTACATACCAGCCTATATGTATAAGATGCACACATATGAGATTTTGGGAAAGTGGATACATGTATGTGTAGGTGTGTGCTCACTTGTGTGCGTGCATGTGGAAGCCAGAGGTCAACTTCCTCCATTGTTTAAGCTAATCCTTTTGTCTAGACTGGCTGGCTACTATGCCCCTGAGATGCTTCTCTTTCTATATCCCCTGCTGGGTGAATGCAAAATTCTTAGTCCTTTATAGACTTAGTATATTCAGTGCCCTTTCCCAAGCCCCTGCATCTACATGTCTGGTAGACATCTGAAGTCACGGACAGTACCAAGCCCCGAAGCACTGTGTCTTTACCTATGTGCCTGCAGTGCTGACAAACAGTCCTGGGTTTAGTGTGACTTCCCATGTTTCATGGGTGCCTCCTATACACCATTATTCTTCAACTGTGGTGTCATTTTTAGTAAAATTAGAGTTATGAACAAACCTCACAATACTGTAATAATCAAGCTGTGTGTGGAATCTTCCTTACACTAGGTGAATATGTGTCACTCTGCCTGGTTTAATGAAGAAGCAGCTTGGTCAATAGATGGGCAGGATAAGGTTGTGGGAGAGCCAAACAAAGAACGCTGGGAAGAGGGCAGAGTCAGAGGGTGAGCAGACACAGAGAAAAGCAAGATGGACGGACATGATGTACCAGGAAAAGGTTGATAAAAATATAGGTTCCCTGAAAATGTAAGAGTCACCTACTAACAAGCCTGACCTATCGGCCGAGCATTTATAATTAAAATTAAGTCTATGTGTGGCTACTTGGGAACGGCTTACAGGACAGAAACTTCTGCGTACAGCTAACATATATAGCATGGTTTTAATAGAGGGACAATTCTCACCCAGGGTGGGATACAGTAATGGCAGGGCATACTCTGAAGATTATTTCTGGAATTATTTTTTGAATAGTTTCATAGCAAGGAACTAAAACTAGAGAAAACTAGCTAAGAGAATATGGCCATGTAAGCTTTACAATTTCACGTAAAATTCAGCAGGTTTGGAGCCAGGTGGTGGCGGCACACACCTTTAATCCCGGCACTCGGATATCTGTGAGTTGAAGGCCAGCCTGGTCTAGAGTGAGTTTCAGGACAAGCTCCAAAGCTACAGCAAAACCATGCCTCCAAAAATCAAAAAAAAAAAAAAAAAAAAAAAAAAAAA
>NW_026067958.1:2112436-2172904 GCF_014885135.2 Alexandromys fortis | reverse complement strand
GGAAAAAAGGGAGGGAGGGAGGGAGGGAGGGAGGGAGGGAGGGGCTCAGGAAAGAGAACAAACATTCAAATTACAGGGATACGGAATGAGGTTAAAGGCAACACAGAAAATCTATAGAATGACTCACAGCAAAACCCAACAACTTAAGAATCATGAATAACAACAGAAACTGAAAGAGTAATAATAAATGGCTTCCACATCATCTCCTATCTTAATTCTACAAATTACTCATCATAAAGGGAAAAAGAAACACTTCACATTAGTAAAAAAGCTGATTTTATACTATACAATGAAAGAGCGTTTCTACTGCATTTCTCAAAAAGAAAACTTGAATCTAACAACGGTAGGGGAGAGCCCTAAAGTAAGGAGCCCATTCTGATGGTTGTTCTTGGTTGTCAACCTGACTACATCTGGAATTAACTAAGATCCAAGTGATTGGGATGAGAACACAACCACAGCCACTGGGCAGCTTTAAAAAGCTGGATACAGGGGCTGGAGAGATGGCTCAGAGGTTAAGAGCATTGCCTGCTCTTCCAAAGGTCCTGAGTTCAATTCCCAGCAACCACATGGTGGCTCACAACCATCTGTAATGGGGTCTGGTGCCCTCTTCTGGCCTGCAGGCATACACACAGACAGAATATTGTATACATAATAAATAAATAAATAAATATTTAAAATAAATAAATAAAAAGCTGGATACACCATCTCCCTCTCTCTCTCCGCACACTGACTTCCCCAGGCCTGTACACGCCCCCTCTAATAAACACCTCAGCGAGTTTGTGATGAATTCCGTGTTTCTTTCTCACTCACACCAGGTAATTTCAAAGGATACTAGTATATGAGTCTAAAAACAATATTTTTTAAAGATTTATATATTTATTATGTATGCAGTATTCTGACTGCATGTATTCATGCAGGCCAGAAGAGGGCACCAGATCTCATTATAGATGGTTGTGAGCCATCATGTGGTTGCTGGGAATTGAACTCAGGATCTCTGGAAGAACAACCAGTGTTTTTAACCAGTGAGTCATCTCTCTAGCCCAGAGAGATTTGTTCTTAATTAAACCATTTGAGATGGGAAGACCCACCCTAAATCCAGATCTTTTTAGGTGGGAAGATCCACTTTAAATCTGTGCCATAATCTCTGGTCACTCTCACGGGCAAGTCCATTCTTCACTGATATTAGAGTCCACTTCTCTAGGATTCTGGTATAAACTGAAGAACAACTGAGACAACCAGACTCGTGAATTCAACAATTACTGGATCCTCAGATATCCAATGTTCCATTGGGATATAGTCATCACTGGCATAATGTGGGAGTGATTTCTTATTAATAAAGAAACTGCCTAGGCCCCTTGATAGGCCCACCCTTAGGTGGGTGGAGAAAACAGAAGAGAATTCTGGGAGAAAGAAGCTTAGTCAGGGAGTCGCCATGATTCTCCAGCTCCAGACAGACACAGGTTAAGATCCTCCCTGGTAAGCCAGCTCGTGGGCTACACAGAATATTAGAAATGGGTTAGATTAATATGTAAGAGCTAGCCAATAAGAAACTGGAACTAGCCGGGCCAGGCAGTGTTTGAAAGAATACAGTTTCCATGTAATTATTTCGGGGCATAAGCTAGCCATGTGGGCGGCCGGGTGCCGGGGACACAGCCCCGCTGCTCCTATTATTTCAACAGCATAGTCAGACCATAACTTGTAAAGCACACTAGCAAACCCCAGTTGTATATAATAAATATTCCTATCAGTTCTGTTTATCTATTGAACCCTGTCTAATATACCTGTGTTCTTCAAAATTACTGAGACAGACTGGATGATAACAACAGCAGCACAAACTTCCTGCCCTTTTTGTAGGAATGCACATTCAGGGCAGACAGAGTACCATGCCTTCAATTTCTTCTCAAGTGCTTTATAAAACTAAAGCTCTCTTAATGCATCCTCTAAGTTTGAGACTGTTTAGAAATTTTAAGATACTTTTACATATGGGAAAAAACTACAGATTTAATTAAAGAAAGTCAAACAAGGTCCATTTTTAAAAAACACTACAAAGAATGTCAAAAATTGAAAAATGCCAGTTGTGGTGGTGCACACCGGTAGGATTTGCTGAAGGAGGCAGAGGCAGGGGGATCACGAGTTCGAGGCCAGCCTGGGCTACACAAGAAAAAAAAATTGGAAAAGAAAAAACATGCTCATTGAAATTCTTTACTCAACCTCAGGTGAAACAATCCATTTTATAAAGCTAAAGAGAGTCAGCAAAAGGGGGGCGGAGAATGTTGCATATTTAGAATAAAAGGAAACATGAAAAATATGAGCCTAATTTAAATGGTTTTAAAAATCCATAAAATGGAAATTTTTACACAGCAATATTAGAATATAATTGAAAGATTATACCCAAGACTGAAGAAAGGTGTGGATTCTCTCATCCAGGAAGCAAAGCAGAATTGATTCTCTATACTGGGGTAACTGAGCCATACAAAAACAACCTACCAGAAGACATTTATCTCTGACTTCAGGTTTAATCAAAGTGATTAGGGTATAGATTCCACAAATACAAAACTAGACATTAATCTGACAGTATGCAAAGAAATAAATTACACAAAGAGAAAAAGAATACAGTGAATATGATACTCTTCCAACATGACCTACCTATCTGATATTGAACTAGTTAAGCAAGCATGTTTCAATATTAACTTTGTTTACCCTTAAGGAAAAATAAGGCAACACTTGGTATTCGTTATAGTTATACTTTATCAGGTGATTAAAGGCATTCATTCTTCTCTACCATCATGTAAGGGACCGACTCAAGTCTGCCCACATGATCAATTCTAGATATATTAATGAAACAGTATTATAATAATCTGTGGGAGAAATATAAGGGCTTGAATGAACACAGATACACAAGTGTAAGGTAAATCTTGAAAAATAACTTGGAAAGAAAAGTTTATCTATGAGGATTTAATAAAGCACAAAAAATAATTAGAAGAAATAACTTCATAATTGATTTAGGTGTGGAGCCGCAAACAGGACAATGTAAGAGTGCCAAGAACCCCTTACTATAGAACAAAAGTACTGCAGGCAAGAATCCAAGAGCAAAGGAGTGCTAGTGTCTACCACACTTCAGTTGGGTAAGCGAAGTGTCCCACATACGCTTATTGCTCTGGCTTCACTGGCAAAGCACTATCTGAGGGACACTTAAAGAAGGGCAGCTATTCTGAACTTGACTGAAGGTAATAAACAAGTCTGTGGAAAGCAACAAGCTTCTTCTCTGGAGGGGAGAGAGATCGATTCTTAAGATTTCTACTAATTTAAGCATTCATTAGTCAAAGATGATACAGATTTAAAAAAAAAAAATTAGAGGCCTCTTGCTAGCAAGATGGCTATGGTGGTTTGAACAAGACTGACCCCCATAAGCTCCTATGTATTAATGCATGTTCCCCCAGTTGATGGAACTATTTGGATAGGATTAGGAGGTATGGCCTTGGAGGAGGTGTGTCACTAACCCCCATCCCTCTGTCTCTGGTCATGTCCCCTCACTTATCTCTGCTTCCTGGTCTTGTTTCAGATCTAAGCTCTTAGCTACTGCTCCAATACCATGGCTGTCTACCTACTGCCTGCTCCCCGCCATAATGGTCATGGACTCACCCTCTGAAACTGTAGGCAAGGCCACAAATGTTTTCTTTAGGTTAAGGTGGTTGCTTGCTATGACAACCTAAATTCAATCCCATGAATCTATGAAGCAGGAGGAATCCACTGCCACTGCAAGTTGTCCTCTAACTTCCTTATATAGGTGGGCACACAATAGGCACAAATACATAAACATGAAAAATACTGAAAACTAGAGAAGAGGACAAGAAAGGATAAGAGAACACACTTGACGTGAAAGCAGAGAGGGGAAGAAGACAAAAGCAGGGCAGGGCAGGGCAGGGCAGGGCAGGGCAGGAGAACTAGGCAGGATCAGCAAGAGCACCTGTGCATGTACTTACTCTCCTTCAGCCCAGTGCTGAGACCCCACCTGGGTCACTATGGTTACCCCCACTCCCTATGACTTGGCCCCTATTTTTGTCTTTACTTTGTATTGATTTAAGGATGTATAAAAATTTCACAATAAAATTCATAGTTTTAAAAATTTAAAGAAAAATTAAAGAGGGCCAGGAAGTGCTGGTGCACACCTTTAATCTCAACACTTAGGCGAGGCAGGTGAATCTCAGTGAGTTCAAGTTCAGACTGAGTTCCAGGAAAGCCAGGGCTGATACACACACACACACACACACACACACACACACACACACACACACACACACACACACACACAGCAACTATAGAGGATAATCTGAAAGCTAAGCTGTCGTGTTGTACTGAATGCTCATCGTTTTCAGCTCTAGTATCTCTACTTGCCTCTCTTCTCATCAAACAGCCTGCCTTAAACCTTTATCCTTCTTTTCTCTACAAGTTTCCCTTTCAGTACTAGGATGTCACCACTGTTAACACGAACTAGACACCAAAGACCACAGTAGGGCACAAAACTGTAGTCCCAGCACTCGTGAGCCTAAGATAGGATTAACTAGAGCCTAGGAATCCAAGACCAGCCTGGGAAACAGGTAATTCTTCTCTCTAAAAACAAAGACAAACAAGTCCAAAGCAAGTAAAATAAAAATTAATCCAGTGTCTTTGTCCTCTCTACCAGCACTTCTCAATCACAACTGAGAGTTCCCTATATGAACTAACTGCAATTCTTTTGTGCCCAAGTATTGCTGTTTTGTATGGGCTAAACACTGGTAAATTAGTGCCTTCCATCCCCTAGACACTGCTACTTAATTCACTAAAAACCTCAAGTTTCTCTCTTTTCGGGGGTGGAGTGTAAGCTTATTTGTGCTCTTTCATAGTTATTGACAAGAGGTATGTCTACAAACAAGAGATTCTGACCTAGGGTGTGGTTAATTAGTATTTTGGATATAGAGGATTTATTTGTTCTGAATTAAGTATCAGTTATTACTGTCACCTTGCACAGACTGTGTGCTGATTAGCTTGTCAACTTGAATAAAACTAGAGTCATCTGAGCAGAGAAAAATTCATTTGAGAAAATGCTCCTACCCAACTGGCCTATGGGCAAGCCTTGACAATTAATGTGGAAAGGTCCAGCTCACTGCAGGTGATGGTATTCCTGGACTGATAGTCCAGGAAGCAAAGCAGAATTGATTCTCTATACTGGGGTACTATAAAAAGTAGACTGAGCAAGCCAGTAAGTAGTGCTTCTTCATGGTCTCTGCATCAGTTCTTGCCTCAAAATTCCAGTCCTGAGTGCCAACTCTGACTTTCCTGGATGATAGCGTGTGACTAAGTTCTCCTAAGCTGAAGTAAGCATTTCCTTCCTCCCCTAAGCTGCTTTTGGTTATGGGGTTTTATCAGAGCAAACAGGAAAGTAACAAGGGACAGACTACTTGCGCTGGTCAGACCCTGATGCCTAGACCAGATAGCTGGCCCATATACACTCTCAAGCAAACAGGTCCAATGCTACATTCTCAGTACATGTTTTTCCTTCAAAGGTAATTTTTCATTAAAACTCTTCTGTATTGCAAATCATAAAATTTTAACTGTATTTCTTGAAAATGTTATTAATAAACATATTTACCTCTTGTTTAGAGTATATTCCCTAAAGGCAGGATCCATTTATACTATGCATTTTCCCAACACAACTAACAATAATCTTCTACATGGAAAGAACTTAATGTGCATTTATCAAATGGAGGAAGGAGAGCTAAGAATCTTGAGGAAGACAGTTCTGTGTTTTACAGATTCTTGTACTGATGATATGTTGTCCGTGTGAAAACGAGAGGAGTTTAGGTGCTGATTCCATTCTGTAAATTATAGGGATATTTTATTTATGCTTTAATAATTAAAGCTTGCCTGACTAACAGAAGAAGAAAGCTAAGCCATTAGAGGTCAGACAGTGGTGGCATACACCTTAATCCCAGGATTTGGGAGACAGAAGCAGATAGATCTCTGTGAGTTCAATGCCATTCTGGGCTACACAAGATTAATGTAGAAACAAATCCAGGTGGTCATGGCTCTCAACTTTAATCCCAATACTAGGGAGTCGCACCTTTAATACCAGCACAAGAGGGAATATAAAATGGGAGGGGAGAGTGGCTCGGGCAGCTCAGTCTGTTTAGGAGGCTTAGTCTGTGGTCAGCCAGTCAGCTTTCATAGAGGTAAGACTTCTCTAGTGGCTTGGAAGCTTTGCTTTTCTGAGTGACCCCAATATCTGACTCTGGGTTTTTAATATTCGTGCTACAGTAAATCAGAACACCCATGTTCACTCCCTACCTATCTAGAAAACTGTGAGCTAAAAATTTTTTTATTTAATACACCTTACACAATAAGACATATGCAGAAGGCATCATAAAGAAGGAAGCAGCCAGGCAGTGGTAGTACACGCCTTTAATCCCAGCACTCGGGAAGAAGAGGCAAGCAGATCTCTGAGTGAGGCCAGCCTGGTTTTTTTCTTTCTTTTTTATTTATATTTTGCTGTTGTTGTTTGTTTTGTTTTGTTTTTGTTTTCCCCCAGCCTGGTCTAAAAATTGAGTTCCAGGACAGCTAGGGCTGTTAAACAGAAAAAAATCTGTCTCGAAATACCCACCCCCAAAAAGGACACATAAAGAAGGAAATAATAAACATTAGGGATAATGAAACAGAAAAAAGATAAACTTTAATTCCAGCATTTGGAAGGATTATATTATATTCGCAGGATTATAGTATCAAGATCATTCTTAGCTACGTAGACTACATGAGACCCTGCTCATTCATAGATAGATAGATAGATAGATAGATAGATAGATAGATAGATAGATAGATAGATAGATAGAAAGAAATATGTAAATAAAGAGGGGGAACAATCAAAAGAGGTTGTGTAGAAAAATACTATGAATAGTTATATGCCAAGTACGTAATACACAAAAAACAAAACTTCAAGTCACTCCATTGATAGGCACTTTAAAAAAAAACTATAAGGCTTAAAGAACATTTTTAAGAGAGAAAAAAAAATCTGTATTTGAAAAAAAGGAAAAATCATCAGACAAAATATCATTTATAGGAAATCAACCCTTCATTTGCCTTTATAACCCCCCCCAAAAAGGTCCATTCACTTCTTTTCTTTGTAATGCAGGGTGAAGGAAACACAAGCAAGAATTTTCTCAAACCCTCAAACTACTAAAACCCCAAATGTTAAAGAACGTTCACATTTATAATAACCTGATGACATTTATTTACCTGCTGAGGAACAAAAGAAGTTTTCACCCCAGTGTTTGCTCAGTGGACAGTGGAATCAAAGATCTTTTTGATAGCTCATCAAAATTACTCCCTGTGATGTCTACTTTATGAAGTATAGCTGGGCTTAAATTTTTAATATTCTAGCAAGTAATGAACATGTATAAATACAACTGTGCAAACTGAAAAAACTGCTAAGGCTCTTCAGCTTTTATACTCTCCGATATCCCCCAAAAACCTGTCAAGTGTTTAAATGTTGAACTTATTCTCAAGAAAAGCTTTCCATCCTTTTTCCTATCATTACTATTTCTATTGTCTACAGTGTTCATTTCCTATATCAGCACATGTACAGGCTTAGTAGGAAAGTCAAAGTTAAACTAAGAGTGAATACAATTCCATGGCAGAAGACTTCTCTACAAGCACAAGGCTCTGAATCAATCCCCAGCACTGCACAAACCCTGTAAATAAACACTTTTGTTCATAAGCAACACTTCTGAGTTTCCACATCAACCACCTCTACCCTCAAAGCAATGAGGCTCACTTATATCTGCTCATTATGCCACTTGTCTCTAGTTGACTGTATTCTATAAACATCCGACATTATACCCTTTACATAATGCCAATCTGTTAATTCAATCAACAAATTCCAAGTTAAAGAAAATGTACTAGAAAATTGCTTGAAATCATAGTCTCAAGTAAATGAGCTCAATTAATAACTGAAACATAAAGATGACATCATATTAGAGAGATTTTTCAGGGCCAGCAAGATGACTTAGCAGGTAAAAACACTCACCACCAAACCTAACAACCTGATTCAATCTAGGGAACTTGTAGCACAAGAAGAAAATGGATTCTTCAGAACACACACACACAATTTAAAAATTTTTGAATACAAAAGAATTACAGAAAGTTCTTGGGGAAACTGAAGAAATCCTCAGACATTCTGCAATAATGACCATCACGATAATTACACTGTTCAAGTGTAAAGAGACAGAATTTGCCTTATATGCTGACTTAGAATTCAAAGCGGCAGAAGATGCGATCCCATTGTAAAAATAGTCCACAATTTAAAATACTATCTTCCACTTATTTACTACATGAAAATATAAGAGTATTAAAATCAAAGATCTGAAAAAACAAGAATCACATTCCAAATTGAAGTTAAAAGCAAAAAATTCCTCTTGTATTTACTAATTACAAATGCATTAGTAAGAAAGATCACGGAAGCAGACTATTTGCAAACAGAAAACTTTCAGAAACTTAGAAGAGACAATAAAAGTCAGACTGAAGATCTTAACTAACCTATCTATCCCTCCTTCTGTAGACAAGTCTACCATGTTTTTACCAAACAATTAACAAGCTCACTGGAACACGAGACCTGATCTACTCATCAGACTGTCCTAACTTTCAATTGGGCTTCTTGACAAAAGACAACTTTTTTTGATAAATGAACTTCCAGAGAAGATTCTAACAAAACTTACCATTGTGTATTGCATTCAGCAACTCTGAGAAAGCTTTTAAGTAAGGAAAAAAGGACGTCAGGTTAAGATCATTCTCAAACACACAAAAGAAATACATAGGCATAAACTCAGTTTAACAAAATCTCGGTATCTTTGCTTGAATTACTAAAATTGAAAATTTTATTCTTTTTCCAAAGCATAACTCCCTAAATGCTACATTTCATTCAGCAGTATACTGCCTAGTAACCTGAGATAATAGGTAGGTGTACTGTCACAATGGTGACCCTTTCTTTAATGTTTTTGAGAATTCCTTTAAAAAAGACATCTACATATTATCTCTATTCATCTACATAGTATCACACTAAAATTGAGTATTACAGGATGTAACAATCAGACTTACAGGATAATCAACAAGATATAAAACAAAATCTCATTACATCTTCAAACCCTACCAAACATTTATTTTCACTTCTTAAACTTCACTGTAAGTTTCAACACATACAGAAGTCAAAACATAAAGCTATCTAATACTAATATACAAATAATGAAAACATATCTACATTAAGGTTAATGGCACCCAAATACTGAAAATAACATTCTCACCAAGGGCAGAAGTCACAATTTTGCAACATAAATACTATAGTAAAAGACCAATAATAATTAAAGTTTGCAATATTTGGCTATAATACAGATCCTGAACACAAGACAAAGTATACAAAGGCATCTTCGTAAGACAAAAATATCTACACAATAAAAACCTAATGCACTTTGAAAAACAATATTTAAGATCTTCAAAGGTGGTATATTATACAAGGCACTGAACTAAGAGTCAGAAAGCCCAGGTTACTAACCCAGTTGGACAACTTACTAGTTGTTGGACAAGCTCCATCATGCCGATACTGCATGGAAATTTCTGTGGATAAGGGGGAAAGGGGAATTAGCAAAGAAACTGCTAGTGACAGAAAAGAAACAGGCCAGAAAACTGGGGGAAATTCATGACAAAGTCCATTTGAGAAGACAAAACAGACCTGCAAGAGCAAAAATTATAAAATAGTATTTGCTATATTAGGAACAGGAAAATTAAACCTAATTCTCACAAATATCAACAGGCTAGTTCAAGAATACATATGTGTATGTATAAGGAATAGGAAAAAGGTAGGGTTTACACATCAATGTTCATAGCAAGTATCTGAGAAGTAATGGCTTTGTTATGCCCAACTGACATAAGTTAGAAACGCCAGAATCTCAATAGGACTGTCTGTATTTGGTAGGCCTGTGGGATTGTCTAAGTCATGTGAGAAGACCCAGTTCACTTTGAATATCACTGTGTGTGAGGTATAGACACCAAGCTAAACATAAGCACCAAGTATACATTCATTTTCCTCTGCTCTAACTAGACATCAAAAAGCTCCCATCTTAACTTCTCCACAGTGCTGAAAGTATGCTAAAATAAGCTTCTTAGCTTTTCGTCAAGCATGATATAAAGAACAATTTAGAAAGAAATCTCTGATCACTGGCAATCTTTTATTTTGATAGAAACTAAAGTGGGTGGAGGCCTTCACTCCTGAGTGGCCAATTTCAAGAACTTGCCTCTCTCTTGACCTTATTTTGAAAACAACACGACATGCTCCATCAAACAATGCTAAACCATCAACCCCTTGCTAGATTTAGGTGTGGACGCACCATGCCGTTTTTTATGTGAGGATGTAGGACCATTTTGTGGAGTTCTTTACCCACCTCTGCATTAGTGCCAGGATCAAATATAGGTTTACCAGGCTTGCGTGACAAGCATCTTTATCTGCTAAATGATCTCACCTGTATTCTTTTCCTTTTCAATGTGTACGTACGATGTGTGTATGTGAGTAAAGGCACATGTGTGAAGGTCACGGAATAACTTTCCATCTTGATTCAGGCAGGGTCCCTAGTTTTCCACTGCTGTGTAGACAAGGTTATCTGGCATGAAAACTGGGGATTCTGGTTTTCCTCCCACCCTGCCAAAGGTGAACTGGAATTACAGATGCACGCTACCACATGCTTCTTTACTTAGCATTATAGGTATCTGAACTCTTCCTTAGAGTTCCAAGTAAATTCTTGATCCACTGAGTAGATCATCTATCCAGCACCCTAAATCATGAGACCATAAAATGTCATAAGAAGAAAAGTACAAGGTTTGGATTTTCTAAACACTAATATTCAATGTTTCAAAAGGTCAGGTTCCAGAGCTAGAGTTAAGAACACTCACTGTCCTTACAGAGTGAACTTGAGCACAGTTCCAAGCACTAATATTATGACAGCTTACAACTTTCTCTAACTGTAGTTCCAGGGCATCCTATGCCCTCTTCTGTCTTCTGTGGGCACAAACATGCATGTGATATACACACACACAAACACACACATCCACACACACACCAACATGCAGACAAAACACTTGACACACATAAAATAAAGTTGGGAGTAGGGGCACAAAGCTACCTAAGCGCTCAGCTCCCAACCTAAAAGTTTATTTACAGAAAGTAATGGATCAGAGTCTGAGTATTAAGACAGGCATGGTGGCACACCCTAGCACTTAAACAAGAGGATCTCCAGTTTCAAGAGCTCCTTAGCTAAGACAAACAAAATCAAATGAAATAACAATACTAACAACAAGAGCAACTGTCCTGCCTGGATTAAACCAGAGTACCTAAGGTGTTCTTTAGAACATAAGACAGTCCTGTTACTATAGACTGAATGATGTAACTCTTTTCTTCAATGAAATTGTGAAATGATAAATTATCAAGACTAAGTCCAGAATGTCCTATTTCTTAATCCTGGTACTCACCCTCAGTAAGTCCATCCCCCCCACCCACCAACTGTGACACAAACACAAGCCTCTGATTTCTATTGGATTTATCCCTTAAATATGCATTTACTCCCTTTTCTGCAAATAATGTAGAGCTACTTTTCTTCTTACTCCAAAGTACAGCTTAATTTCTCTCTACTCTCTTCCAGTGTGATACAAAACTTTACAATGAAATGATTTGTATTACAGCTTAACTGTAAGCACTGGAAGGGCATGTACAGTGACACATGATACAATTCCCATAGAAATAGACTCAGTGCTCACCACTTTTAAAAGACAATACTTCATGCTATGTTAAAAGCACTGTGCTGGCAGTGAAGATACAGTGACAAGACAGAGTCTCTAACCTCACTAGTGTGACAGTTGATCACGCCTAGCCAAGTTCTTCCATAAACAAACAAACCATTAGTAACTCACCAACCTGTTGTTAAAACAAACAAAAAACAACTTTTCAGACCCGAGTCTCAACTGCATAGTCTTTAACTGGCCTGGAACTTTCTAGGCAGACCACGTGGCCTTAAACACACAGAGATCCTACAGCTGCCTCAGCCTCCCTAGACCTGGGATTTACGGCATGTGCCACCATACCTACCTTCTTCCTACTTTATTACTTGTTAGAGAGACGGGGGATGACTGGGGGGGGGGGGGGGTTGAGACAGCCCTGGCTGTCCTTGTCCTACGTGGACCAAGCTGGCGGCCTAGAACTCAGAGATTCACCAGCCTCTGCCCCCAAGTGCTGGGATTAAAGGCATGTGCCACCACATGGTGATGACTTTTATGGTTAATAATGGTTAATAAACGATTTCTGAACTTAAAATTTAAGAAAAATTAATTTTTAAATTTAGGAAATTTTAATTTTTAAAAATTAATTTTAAAGTTAATTTAAAATTAATTAATTTAAAGAAGGAGGGTATTATTACTGAAAATTACATTATTGTCTAAATTTGCTCATGAATTCCACTGCTTGCTTAAAGAATGACATTATACTATCAGTTGAATTTTACAATAAAATTTTTCTCAAATCAGGAATTCGGTTTCAGCACAAGCTAAGTATCTGTACGTGTTAGTGTTGTAGAATATTATTTTAAGATGTGTTATATTTGTTTATACTGTTGGAACATTTGTTTTAATGATGCGAAGATGTACTTCATTCTTTTATGTTACATTTGTTTAACTCTGTGAAGCTGTGTTACACTGCCTGTCTAAACACCTGATTGGTCTAATAAAGAGCTGAACGGCCAATAGCAAGTCAGGAGGAAGGACAGGCAGGGTAGGCAGTCAGATAAAATAAACAGGAGAAAGGAGGAAGATGAGGAGCAAGATAACAAGGAGAGGAGGAGGAGGACATCAGGGACCAGTCACCCAGCTATAAAGCTAGCCATGGAATAAGAGTAAAGTAAGATACACAGAAATAGAGAAAGGTAAAAGCGCAAAGACAAAAAGTAGATGGGATAATTTAAGTTAAGAAAAACTGGCTAGAAATAAGTCAGTCTCCTTGTGTGTATTTATTTCACAACTGTGTGGCAGGACCCCAAAAGAGCCAAAAGAGCAAATAAAATAACCAACTACATGTTAGTTTCTTGTCCAACATAATAATAATATTTAATGCATCTTAAGAGCTTAACACAATGTAAAGCACACGCTCGACAGCAGTTGTCAATTCCTAACACATTACTTTTAGGAAGGTATAATAATCCTAAATATACACAGTTAGCCAAGCTTCTGGACAGCAGACTTTTTACTCCCAATTTATCAGTAAGAAAGCACTCTGTTCTAGATACAAAACTTTTATAGAAATGCATAGAATAGAATGGCCAGGCAGTAGTAGTGCATGCTTTTAATCTTAGCACTTGGGATATGGAGACAGGCAGAACCCTGTGAGTTCCAAGACATGTTCCAAAGCTACATAGAGAAACCCTGTCCCTGTAATTTTAGCTATTTTAACACATATTTGGTTGCTTTAACACAACTTAAAATTTATTTACATTATTAAAATTTTAAATAATTTATTGATCTGAAACTATAGTATCTTCTAAAGGGAATTCCTTTTAGATAATTATGATTATATAATAGAGATAAAAATATGAATTAAGCTTTGTATTGCAATTAATATAACACAAACTCTGCTCACTAAAAGTAACATTACTTTTCATGCCTAAAATCTCCCTAACAGCTTTAAAAAAAAAAACTTTTGAGAAATGTAAATTAGCTATTTAATTCCATTAATCTAAAGACATGTGTTTCAAAGAAGCATTCAAATTTAACTTTGAAATTCAAATATTTTCCGGTTATGTTTCAAAAATTACAGGACTCAGTGAAGACCTTAATAAAAATAAATTTAAGCTTTATATTCTCAGTCAGGTATTCATTTAATTATAACTTTTGCTAAAATAGTATGAACCCAATTTTTATAAGTAAACTTGCATTTAAATTTGCCTTTTGTAGCAAAAGGTTAAGGCTGACTGCTAGGCCCTTATAGTCTCAAGGGAAGCATAAATAATAAACATTTATTCAAATGTGCAATATATTTAAATCTTTTTAAAGAACTTTGTTCCCACTGTAATTTATTTTTCCCACTTCCTGAAACAGTGATTCTGAACCAGAGGCAAATTTGGCCTCCTGGGGACATTTAACAATGTCTGGAGACATTTTTATTATGGAGGGAGTGCTACTAACAACTAATGAGAGGGGGCTGGGGATTCTGGTAAACATGTAAGAAAGACAAATACTAAATACAAAGACTATCCCACCAACAAGTCAGTAACACCAAGACTGAGGACTGACCTTCAACCCCCTCCCTCCCATGGCATAGTGCTAGCAGTGTAACAATTTTACAAATTCCACTAAATTGGGGGCTGTTTACAAAACCACAACAGGCACCAAAGTAATCGATTAGAAACAAACAAAAAACTCCAGGATGTATGAGGCAACTTTACCCTCAAAACCTCAGTTTTACCAGCTCTGGAACGGGGACATCAATAGCCCTTTATAAAACTATTACTAATTGAGATATAAATAACAATGCACTTAGTGAGACCTAACGTAACAGATAACACAGTGTTTTCATACAGAATTGCATATGTATGCTTCTTGGAATGGATACTGTCATTTTTGCTTACTTCCGCTTACTGAAGTTAATACACAAGCCATTCAAAGATTCTTTTATTTTGTATTTATAAAATATACAATATAAAATATAATGAAAAAAATTTTTAACTTAACTGTTTTTATACACTATTTCTTCCTTCCCTCATTATGGGCTAATAAAATTATTTTATCCATAATAGTGCTTTTTAACTGAAATCTCATTTCAACCATCAGAAACCCAAAGCTAGCAGAGAGGTTTACAGTCAAGATTTATTGAAACCCAATTATCTCATATTCACAGGAAAAGAAAAGTAACAGACAAATGAAACTTGAAACTGTTAAGGGTTGGTGCTGAAGAGATGGCTTGGTAGTTAAGAGCTTTTGTAGTTTTTCCAGAGGACCTGGATTCAACAACTATACCGGACAGCTCACAACAGCCTGTTAAACTCATCTCCAGGAGAGCCAATGCCCTCATCTATTCTGACTTCCATAGGTGCCCATACATGTGCCACACAGATACACATAAATGAAAATAACAATAAATCTTTAAAAAAAAAAAAAAAGCTGAGGCATGATGTCAGCTAGAGCAGAGGCTAGCAAATGTCTGTGGGTTTCAATGTTCTGAGCAATGAGACAGCCAGACCTACGCAGGACAGGTAGTTCCCAGCACCCACACAGCAGCTCACAATCGATCATCTGTAACTCCAGTTGCAGAGGGATCCTACATATACTTTTGGCCTCAGAGACCACCAGGCATGCAAACACTTATAACAAAAATCATTCAAATGAATAAAGCATGCAAGTCCAGACTTAAAACTGTAACACAAATTACAGGTTGCATAGAAGCATACCAGTGACATGAGCACTACATATAAATTCATGTGTACTGTCATAAAAATAATGATAAAAGGTGATGCACACCTGTAATCTCAGCACCAACAAGACATGGATAACTGATTCACAGCCAATTTCAGGCTTATGTGTACTAAATAGTCACTTCTAAAAAAGACTAGGACAGTTATTACAAAATCAAAAATAAAAGCAAGGCTGGGGACCATGTTCAAATCTATGTAATCAACTCTAATTTGAGATAAAAATAATGGTTAAAGAAATCTCTAAATACATTTAAAACAAATTTTAAAACAATTCAGGTATCATTCGACATGAAATATACCTAACAAATACTAACTTTAAGTCAGAGTAATTCACATTATTTGTGTACAATTATAGAGAAAGAGAAAATTAGAGATGAGTTTTGCAAAAGAGCTCAAAACAAGAAGACACCAAAAGTCAGTGGAGAACTGTTCACATGTTAAGATGCGAATCCTGTTTTTGTGTTAAACATAATGTGTAGGTGGAGCAAAAGCACAATTGGGAAATACCAGATGAATAATAAGCTATTTAGTCTATATTTAATAACACATGAGATTATTTGGTGCTTAAATATTTAGCACTAGTTTTGCCAGGAAATGAAAAAAATAGTTGAGATGGCTCAAAGGTTTAAATAAATGTTAGCCACCAAGTCTGATGACCTGAGACTCACACACTGGAAGAAAGATAATCAACTGCTCAAGTTGTCCTCTGGCCTCCATACATATGCTACAGTACATGCCATCTCCTCCTGAAAACTGGCTAGTCATGGAACAGACCACTGCAATGCCAACACTTGGAAGGCTGATTCACGAGGCCAGAAGTCCGAGGCCATTCTGGGTTACAGAGAGATCCAGGACAGTATGGACCATTTAATGAATTCCTATCTTTTATTTATAAACAAATATTTTTTTAAAAAAATTAAAGTGTCATGTTAATTACCCAGCACTTGGGAGGCTGATCCACGAACAAGAGTTTGAGGCCAGCCTTGGTTACAGAGTGATTCGGGCCAGCCTGGGCTATTTATTAAGCGCCTGCCCTCAAAAATAAATAAATAAATAAAAAATAAGAAGCGCCATGTTAATTAAATGTAGCTCACTAATTCAAAATACACTAATAACAACTGTTCATAACTTTCTGGCGAGGGAAAGAAAGGATAGTGAAGAAATGAAATGGAAAACAAGGCACAAATCTCTACCTGAACCAACTGGAGATGAGCCAACACTAAGACTCTGCAGACTTCCATTCCTGAGCAACGTAGGAGATTTCTGAAGACTAGAGCTTGTTACACTTCCTGCAGCTGATGCAACAGATGATGTTGGTGAAGCAGAAGAAACTGAGAGGTGAGAAACATTTTCTTGATTTTTGTTTCCTTTGGGTCGGCCAGGCCCATGTTTACTTTGTTTATTTCCTTTTCGTTTCTTTTCTTTTACAGCTTCTTCTTCTATACCAGAAGTCTGAGCTCGCTTATATCCTGCTGTAGGGAGGCTGGAACTACCCAAATCTCCAGGTGAATTTTCAAAGCTTTTAGGCTGTGAAATAACAGTTGAGGCCACAGGGTGACCCACTAAAGAACTGAAACTATTTACTCCCCCCTCCTGGCTTCCAGACTCTCCTTTATGTACATCTTTGGTTGATGATGACTGCTGGGAGTGAGGATAACCGTCATTCCGCAGATCTGAGTCTGGAAAGCTTAAGAAGTCCTGAGGAGATTGCACTGAACTCCCAGAAGATGATTTTACACTGCCCGGAGTTCCTGAAAAACTGCCTGCAGCAAAACACACACACACAAAAAAAACACCAAAGGTAGTGGATGAAAAAAACTTGGGCACAAAGTTCCTCTAAGCAACAGACATAACACAATTATCAAAAAGAAAAGGATGTTTTAAAAGTAAATTATAAAACATAGGTTATAACTCTATGTAACAAAGTCTGATACAATCAATCAACTTTATCTCTAAAATTAAGTTTAGAACACTTGTCTAAGGCAGTATCACATACTCACTCTTGAATTGTACTGTCTTACTAAGACACTAGCTATGTCTTATTTAACCTGATCTTTCTGTTTTGTTTTGTTTTTCAGACAGGGTTTCTCTGTGTAGTCCTGGCTATCCTGGAACTCACTTTATAGACGAGGCTGACCTCAAACTCACAGAGATCCGCCTGTTTCTGCCTCCGAAGTGCTGAAATTAAAGGTGGGCGCCACCACTGCTCATTGGGAACTGTCCTTTGTTCATAATGGAAATGAACAGTCATGATTTTAAAAAGAAATTACCATGTAGAGAGATGGCTCAATGGTTTAGAGTACTTGTTCCTCTTGCAGAGTATCAAGTTTGGCTCCCAGCACCCATAAAGTGACTTACAATCATCTGTAACTCCCATTCCAGGGGATCTTATACCCTCTTCTGACCTCTTCAGGCACACACAGAGTACACAGACGTACACAGACAGAACACTCATAAAGTAAATAAATCTAAAAACAAGACTAAAAAATCATGGAAAAAGAGGTAGCTCTTCTTTGCCTCTTTTCCAACTGCTTATTCTCTCCTCACTCTAGTCAAAACACTTAGCAACCCCCTGCCATTATGCAGTTTAAGAAACTCTAAATCCTTATGTGCCTAGTAGAAAACTGCCCTGGGAGAGAAGTTTCCATCACCCCTATTTCACAATACTCTTTCCTTGTTTGCCAAATAAAATAAGCAACTAAATTAAACAGACTCAGCTCAGACATCGACTGTTTCATTGAGTCTAAACTGTAGTTTGCACAACATATGGGAGACCCTACTCTCAATCCCACACTAAAACACACACATGTACACACAGGCACACATACACAATATTAAAAATATCAAATACTTCTATTGGTATATTTAAATTTTCTATAATCCACAGGTAATAAAAAAACAAGGCCATCTTAAATACCCTAGCTTCATATTTCAACATTTTATTGGTTACTTCACATAACTGTAACATATTTCCTATCTTTAATATTACAAAGTTCCAAAACCACAGGAGCTACCTCTTCAAAATTGAATAGCACTTCATACAAAGAAAAACTTAAGAATACGGCAGGTCTGGTGACCCACACTTATAATTCCTACACTTGGAAGACTGAGAAAGGATGATCAAAATCCACACAGGATATTAAAGGCCATGCTGGGCTACATCTCAAAAACTCAAATAAACAATTTTAATGAGATTAATTGACTTCTGCTAATACAACATTCATTTAAAATGTAAATGAAGTTACATTTAAGGTTAATTAAGGTTTGATTGATTTTCAAAGTGGTATAAAAATAACACTAATTTTTATTTAAATAAATAGTAACTTTGGCATTTTGTTTTATCTATGCCTACTGAACTTTCTGTCCAAAAAGAAATACATTCACATACATATACCTGACTTATATTTGTAGCTCCAAATTATTCCTATTATGACATACATGAATATATTGTTAATGAAAGGTCAGCAGATTAGCAATCTACTATTTATATATTATCATTAAGACCTTGGATTTAAGTCTAACAAATGCTTCAACAAAGATAAATGATAGTCCTTTCATTCATTTCTAAGGGAACAACAGACACACAAGTGAACAAGCTACTTAACTTGGTTTCTTTCAAATTGTAACATTTCTGTTATTCAAGGTATTTGTGTTGACATTTAAAATGACATATAAAGCAAGAACATTAGTGTATATACTTTAAAATGTAACAGTGTTCCTATTTTCCATAAAAACTACACATACCCAGTTAATATTGAACTTCATTCTTTAACCAAACAGTATTTAGGAAACACACTAAAATACTATTTGCCATTTATGTAAAACTCAAATATATAGGGCATCCTGTTGATACAGCAGCTTGATCATAGAACATAGGGCTGTTGAGTAAAAGTCTACTTCAAGCTTTATAATTAATGCACTGCTTATAATACACTAATACCTACTTGGATTCAATAAAATTTGCTTAATTCTCATCTACTTACTAAAACATAAAATGTTATTAGGAGAAGTAAATAAAAACAGCTTCCAGAAAGAATACCTATGGGGGAGGGGACGACTTTTTCTCCCCAATCTTGATCCCTATTCTATAGCCATTTAAACATTAAAATTACAGTTTAAAAAACATAAATCATTCAATAAACAGAACAAAAGCTCTAGAAACACTTTAAAATGAAACACCACTTTTGGAAGTAATCCTACACTACCAACTACTTACATAATCTAGAATAATCCTTAGTCATAAGAAAAAAATGAATTCTTTTACAAAACATTAACAACTACTGGCTACTATCAAAATAAGTATTTTTACTAAAATATAATACCTTGTGGAAAGGGGCTAGATGCTGACACAGCTGTTCCTGGATTTCGTCCACCACCAGGCTTCCTTCCCCTTTGACCTGAGCTGTGAGCTGAAGATTTCTTCCCTTTTCCCTCTGACCCTCTAGCCTCTGAAACATCTTTTCCACTAGAGGTGTGTGCAGAGACTTCCTGGAAATTTGCATTTGTAAATCGTGCTGCAGTATCTTCCAAGCGCTTCAATGATCCAGATATAGAGTTGTTGCTAGTGCTTGTGTAAGTCTAACATTTTGATTCAAAAAAAAAAAAAAAAAAAAGAAAGAAGGGGGAAGTAAAAAGGAAAAAAGAACTAATTATATTTGGCTAAAGAAAACAGTATAAATAAGCACTGAACTTATGTGAACATTTCCATTCTAAAAGAGTCAGGCTCTACCAAAGAAAATCATACCATAAAATCTATTTTCTTTTTTTTTTTTTGCTGGTTTACCATCTTCACAATCAACCCCAGGGCCTTTCACATGTTGGGCTTCCATACCCCACCGTATCACTACTTTGAAACAAAGTATCTATAATAGATAAGATGACTGACTGAAGGTGCAGCAAGTAACACTTGAATTTATTAATATATTTTAAAAAGCAATACCAAAGATGTTCATTTTTCAAGCATTATTTTCACCAAGAACATACTATTGCTTAGCCATGAAATTATAATTAGTGTTCAAAACAGTAGTCAGTGTTATAGAGAACAAAAAGCACATCATCCACTAGAGGACTGCATGCATTAGGCTCCCTCCTAGAACATAACAAAGTTCCAGTGTCTGAAACACAAATCATTTCTCTGCAAACTGAAGTAAAGCAATGTATGGCTAAATAAAGGCAAATAAAGTGAGTGTGGATGTACACAAACTAGATGTATGCTAATTAACATGATTCATAGCATCCCTCAGGAGCAAGAGACTTTATATCACCAGTATATTCACAAGTATCCAATGTGTTTAAATACACTACCTTGAACATAACTAGTAATAAATTTTGAATAAATCTTTGTGATATACGTTTGAACGTAGTGTGAAATTAAAAAATCTAAAGATACACAAGTATTAATTTCTATGCAACACTTAGTCTGAGAATAAACTTGAAATTGTAAAATAATAAAAATCAATTTTAAAAATGGCTGGTGATTTTTGCAAAATCAATATTCAAAAGAAAAAACTAAGAGAAATGTTTTGAAAATCAAATCTTGCTGGGTAGTGGTGGCACTTGGGAGGCAGTGGCAGGCAGATCTCTCATACTTGCTAGAGTTTAGATCTTGACTATAGCCAAGGACCCAATGCTAAGACCTGGCTAACAAGTTCAAGGCAGTGGAACCTACAGGTGGGGCCTAGTGGAATTAGGCACCACAGACATGCCTATGAAGAAGACACTCAGGGCCTAACTTCCCCTTTTCACCTTGAGATGAACAGATGACCTCTACCAATGCAGGTTAAAGCAATGAGACCAAGCAACTCTACACCAAAGCCACTGAAACTATGATCTAAAAAACCCTTCCTTCCTTATAATGATCCCATTGTGTATGCTGTCAAAGTGAAAGAAAGGTGGCTAGGGTACACTCGACTGAAGGCAGTATAGCCTTTTCCGGTTTTTAAGTGTATACGAGTGTTTTCCCTGCATGTACGTATGTGGTACACCAAGTGCATGCTTGAGTTCAAAAGAAGAGGTCAGATACCCCTGGAATTGGTTCTGAGCTACCATCCTAAGGGTGGTTGAGTAATGAACCCAAGGTCACCACGTGGGTGCTAAAAATTGAACCCAAATCCTCTACAAACACTACTTGTGCTTTTACTCGCTGAACCCTGTCTCTAGCAACCCCAGTCCCTTTTGTTGTTTTTGTTTGTTTGTTTGTTTTTTTAAGAGACAGGGTTTCTCTGTAGCTTTGGAGCCTGTCCTGGTAGCTCTTGTAGCCCAGGCTACCCTCAAACTCAGAGATCCACATGCCTCTGCCTCCTGAGTGCTGGGATTAAAGGCATGCGCCACCACTGCCCAGCCCCAGTCCTCTTTTAAATTAACATAAACAAATGTAATTTTAAAGGCTTCATTTATTTTTATTCTATGTGTTATAGGTATTTTGTCTATTTACCATGAACATGCAGCGCCTGCAGAGGTCAGAAGAGAGTGTCAGATCTTTTGTAACTAAGAGTTACAGGTGGCTGTTATCACCAAGTTTGGGGCTAGGAACCAAATCTGGGTCCTCTGACAAGAGCTCTTACCTACTGAGCCATCTTCCTAGCCCCATAATACAGTCTATCCTTTGAAAGAAAACTGGCTATTTGGTTGTAATAAGAATCACTTAATTAATGCGTGCAAACATTGGTCGTTCTGATTTACAGGCAATTTAATGAGTAATTAAGAATATGCTTTGTGGGCTGGAGAGATGGCTCAGAGGTTAAGAGCATTGCCTGCTCTTCCAAAGGTCCTGAGTTCAATTCCCAGCAACCACATGGTGGCTCACAACCATCTGTAATGGGGTCTAGTGCCCTCTTCTGGCCAGCAGGCATACACACAGACAGAATATTGTATACATAATAAATAAATAAATAAATATTTAAAAAAAAAGAATATGCTTTGTTTCACAGCCTGGAGTCACTAGGCTGCTGCTAAAATACGACATTAATATAACTACTAAGTTGCTATACTAGGTACAAATTATTTCCTACTTTAAACAAAACCCTTAAATTTATAAAGAAGAAATGACTCTGTACTAGGGAACCAAAATTTTCAGTTATGGTTTTATTTAAAATCTGTATTTGTGTCATACTGTTGTACAAGGCTCTGTCATTTATGCTGGTGAATTGGAAAGTAACAACAGAGAAGGGCTATTTCTTCAATCATGAGTAGGTGTAAAATACTGGACAAATATGATATTTCGTTTGTGCCGTAACAAATAAAGTTAGCCTGAGAATCAGAGTTAGGGGCAGGATACTAGTCAGCCACAGGCCAGGCAGTGGTAGCACAAACCTTTAATCCAGTTCTTGGGGAGGCAGAGGCTTCTGTGAGTTCAATGCCACCCTGGGCTACACTAGATTAATCCAGAATCAAAGAGAAGCAGAGCCAGGCAGTGGTGGCTCACACTTTTAATCCCAGTACCTAGTCGCACACCTTTAATTCCAACACTAAGAAGGTGGAGACTGGAAGGGATATGGCTGGGCAGAGAGGAATATAAGGGAGGAGGAGGATAGGAGTGCAGACTGAGAACTAGTAGAGATAGGACACCCTATTCAGTGGGAAGGATGTCGTAGAAGAACTAGTGGCTGGCTGCTCTACTTCTCTGTCAGCATTTACCCCTATATCTGACTCTGTGTTTTTATTATTAAGACAAACTAGAATTCACACTACAGACAAAAGTCTCAAAAGAGCCATAGATTTTCCCTAGATAACTTGGAGAACCCATTATAGAAATTATCCTACTTCAAAAAACAGAAATGGAGACTTGAGTTTAAGCCTTGGAAGCCAGTGGAAAGAAAGAATCTTATCCTGTCTCTGTGACTTAAGGCCAGCATGGTCTACATAGTTAAGATCCAGACAGACAGAGCTTCTTTCTCTACCTGTGTGTGTGTTTCTGGCCTTTGTGCATACTTCTGTGCAGCTTGTGTGTATACCTATATACCCACCCACGTTCAACCCAGAGTAACCTGCTAGAGTCTCCCTTCCTGATATTATGTTTCACCTGCATAGTTAGTTCCTCCCATTACCTCCAAACCCTCAGCTATTCATACCTATCTTTCAACAATAACTGGATGAACAAATAGTAAAAAAATGAGTTATGAAATAAAACAATACAAAAGAGTCAATAAATTTAAAGGAAGTGACATAAAGAAAGTAAATTAAAAACAAATAACCAAGATAATGGAAGATATTTCAAAACAAAGTAAAACAATTCGGTTTCTTTTTTTTGGGGGAGGGGGCGGTAAGACAGGGTTTCTCTGTAGCTTTAGAGCCTGTCCTGGAACTAGCTCTTGTAGACCAGACTGGCCTCGAACTCACAGAGATCACCTGTCTCTGCCTCCTGGGATTAAAGGACTGCGCCACCAACGCCTGGCACTAAAACAATTCTAATTAACCTCTGCGACAAACAAGAAATCAAAAGAAAAAAAAAAAAAGAACAAGATATTTTCTTAACAATCCATAAAAAAGCAAACATTACACCAAAGTAAGAAGATGTAGTGTCTATCAGTAAATGTCTAAGACATTAGGATTCCTACTTTGTAGTCCAACCTAAAGAGCTTTTAAGTCTTCACTCTGAAATGAAACACATACAAAGTGTACATAACAGCCTGAAAATCACCAGAAAAGTAGTCAGAAACAAGCTGCTCCCCAACACACTAGAGAAGCAAATAAAATAGAGAAACATGACAACTTATACCAGATTAAGCAACTAAACCAGAGCTGGGAAACCTAACAGGTCAATGTAGACCAGGCCAAGGGAAAAACTCCCAGGAGGACCCTCATAGTTGAGAATTTTACCTTTAGAAACTCTAGCAGGTCCTCAGAGAATTTAGGAGAATAGTCCCCAGGGATTCACAAAAGAAACCACTGGTGGGCTGGAGAGATGGCTCAGAGGTTAAGAGCATTGCCTGCTCTTCCAAAGGTCCTGAGTTCAATTCCCAGCAACCACATGGTGGCTCACAACCATCTGTAATGGTGTCTGGTGCCCTCTTCTGGCCTGAAGGCATACACACAGACAGAATATTGTATACATAACAAATAAATAAATATTAAAAAAAAAAAAAGAAACCACTGGAGAGTTCTTAGAACATCTGTTTTTGTCTGTTGTCTATTTAATGTTATTGATTCCATGGGGAAGGGTGTGCTACGGTGCACACTCTTGTGTGTATCTGTCAGAGCTGGTTTTTTCCTTAGACCAGGTGGATGGAGCCTGGGAATCAACTCTGATTGTAAGGCTTGGCAGCAATCTTAGAACCATTCAGAGCATTCTGTTCTTAACAAGTCCTGCCCTTGGGAGGAACTAGCTAACCATACCTTAACATGTTCGAGTTTTATCAGTGCTGGGGGTTGGGGACTATAACTTCTATCAGTACACCCTGTTTTCCCCCTTGAGGGAGGTAGAGGGATGGTTAAAAACAGAGAAACATTTGTAAAATTCATGGTCACAGAAACACTTAAGTTCTAAGACTTAATACAAATATAGAGAGCCTTCTCTGCCCATACCTCACAACAGAATACTACTGAAGGTTTGTCTATTTACTCTGGTTCCTTTTACTAGGACATGGTAATTTCTGCAGCAAGCAAGGACTACTAAAAGATTATTTTAAAAAAAATCTTTAAGAAACTAAGAGCATTACAGATTCAATGCATGCCCATCAAAATCCCAGCAAAATTCTTCAAAGACCTCGAAAGAATGGTACTCAATTTCATATGGAAAAGCAAAAAACCCAGGATAGCCATCCTATACAATAAAAGAACTTCTGGAGACATCACAATCCCTGACTTCAAACCCTACTACAGAGCTACAGTACTGAAAACAGCCTGGTTTTGGCATAAGAATAGACAGGAGGACCAATGGAACCAAATAGAAGACCTGGATATCAATCCACCCATCTTTGAACACCGGATTTTTGACAAAGACACAAAAAATAACAAATGGAAAAAGAAAGCATATGTAACAAGTGGTGCTGGCATAACTGGATATCAACATGTAGAAGAATGAAAATAGACCCATATCTATCACTATGCACAAAATTCAAGTCCAAATGGATCAAAGACCTCAACATAAAGCCAGCCACACTGAATCTCATAGAAGAGAAAGTGGGAAGTACACTTGAACGCATTGGCACAGGAAACCATGTCCTAAATATAACTCCAGCAGCACAGACACTGAGAGAAACAATTAATAAATGGGACCTCCTAAAACTAAAAAGCTTCTGTAAAGCAAAGGACACAGTCAACAAGACAAACAGCAGCCTACAGAATGGGAAAAGAGCTTCACTAACCCCACATCAGACAGAGGTCTGATCTCCAAAATATACAAAAAAAACTCAAGAAATTGGACACCAAAAGAACACATAATCCAATAAAAAAAATGGAGTACAGACCTAAACAGAGAACTCTCAAAAGAGGAATCTAAAATGGCTGAAAGACATAAGGAAATGTTCAACATCCTTAGTCATCAGAGAAATGCAAATCAAAACAACTCTGAGATTCCATCTTAACACCTGTAAGAATGGCCAAGATCAAAAACACTGATGACAACTTATGCTGGAGAGGTTGAGGGGAAAAGGGATCACTCCTGCATTGCTGGTGGGAATACAAGCTGATACATCTCCTTTGAATGTCAGTGTGATGATTTCTAAGAAAATTAGAAAACAACCTTCCTTAAGACCCAGCAACACCACTTTTGGGTATATATCCAAAGGATGTTCAACCGTGCCACAAGGACATGTGCTCAGCTATGTTCATAGCAGCTTGGTCTGTCATAGCCAGAACCTGGAAACAACCTAAATGCCCCTCGACCGAAGAATGGATAAGGAAAATGTGGTACATTTACACAATGGAGTACTACACAGCAGAAAAAAATAACGACATCTTGAATTTTGCAGGAAAATGGATGGAGCTAGAAAACATTATTTTGAGTGAGATAACCCAGACAATTATCACAACATGTACTCACTCACTCATAGGCGATTTTTAAACATAAAGCAAAGATCCCAGAGAACTTAGACAATAATGAGGACACTAGGAGAGACTTGCATAAATCTCATCTACATGGGAAGTAGAAAGTAGAAAAAGACAAGATCTCCTGAGTAAATTGGGAGCATGGGGACCTAAGGGGAGGGTTAAAGTGGGGAGGGGAGTGCCAGAGAGGAGAGCAGAGAAAAATGTAGAACTCAATAAATATTAATAAAAAATTAAAATTAAAAAAAACTAAGAGCATCAAAAACAGCATCAGATACAACAAGAATATCAAAATCATCGAGCCAGTAATTAAAAGTGTGTGTATGGTTTGATGTTCAATAAAAGGCATGATAACCTACACCCAATTTTAGCATTCTGAAAACCAATACACAAGAACATTGAGTCGAGTCCACCTAGAGCCACACAGAAGATCCTCAAACAGTGCCTCAATAAAATAGGCCATTATAAGCAAGATAAAGGCCAGAAACAAAAAGAGAGGAAGGGGAGGGGAGAACAAAAAAAAGGAGAACAGAATACAAAAAAAAAAAAAAAATCACAAAAGGCTGTAATGATAGAGAAAAGAAAAAAACAAAATCAACCAATAGAAAATAGTAACAATTATGGTCCCTAGTAGCCATAGTATATAAATTAAATGTCCTAAACATGGTTTAATCACAGAAAGATTGTCAGAGTAGATCAAAGTTCAAAAACCATGTGTGGCCTAGAAGAAACCTACTTTCAATGGTTAATCTAAACTGTCGACATGATGACATCTAGGACCACCTGCTTATTCAAGGGAGGTTATCTTGGTCAGGTTAACTGGGGGTAGGAAGGCTTCATCATTGCAGGCAGCCACAGTCCTTGGGCTAGGATCATGGACTCAAGTAGAAGAGTACCCCAGTGGCAGTGATGGTGCACACCTTTAATCTCAGCACTCAGGAGGCAGAGGCGGGTGGATCTCTGAGTTTGAGGCCAACCTGGTCTACAGAGTGAGTTCCAGGACAGTCTCTAAAGGTACACGGAGAAACCCTGACTCAAAAACCAAAAAAGTGGAAGAGCTTAGCACAGACAGCCATTTCCCTCTGCAAGTGCCATATGACTAACTCGCCATGGCTCAGACAGGCTCCTAGTGCTGGGATTTCCCTGCCAGGATGGACTTTATCCTGGAACCATTAAACAGAATGAGCTACTTTTCTTGAGTTGCCTTTGTCAATGTTGTTATCACAACAGAAAAGTAACTAAGACATTAAGTATAGACACACAGAGTATGAAGGAAATGGATGAGTAAAGATATGCCAACACTAATCCCAAGTAAAGCAGCAGTTAAAATTAAAAATAAAGAGAACAAAGCCAGGCAGTTGTGGCATATGCCTTTAATCCCAGCACTTGGGAGGCTGAGGCAGGTGAATTGTGAGTTCAAGGACACCCTGGGCTACAGAAGATTAAAACTGTCTGTCTAAAAGGAAAACAGAGCTCATACAAAGGTGAACCCAGCACTGGGGATCACGTGCCTTGAACCCCAACAATAGGGAGGTGGACAGAGGAGCAATGTGGCTGGGCAAAGAGAAGAATATAAGGGGGAGGAGCTCAGTGGAGTGTCCAGTCTGAGGTTTGGCAATGTGAAAATCGTCCCTTAGGTCTGAGCATTGGTAGAGAGAGGTAAAAGGTCTCTCGAATGGTTGGCTACTCTGTTTTTCCCAATATCTGTCTCTAGGTTTTAATTATTTGTGCTACAGAAAAGTCAAAAAGATAAAAAGCATATCTATATAAGGCTTGTAATATGCTCATAGCAGCTTTATTTGTAATAGCCCCAAACCAGAAACCTAGATATTCACCAACTACTGAATCAATAAGCAAGCTATTCTAGCCATAAAACAAGAAAGCAGACAATGACAAAAATGATTCAACTATTGATACACATAACACAGTTCAAATCTTATGCAGAATGAAATAATCCAAGCCAAAATTTAAAAAGTGTCACACTGTATCTTTCTCCTTTTAAACTTTCTAAAGAATTCAAACTAATTTAAAGCTACAAAAGGCAGAATTACCTAAGGAGAGATGGGAATGGGAGACACAGAAGATAATTATAAAACACATTTTTTGCCTAGAACCATGGTGGTAGTTTTTATTAATACATGTACTTGAAAATTTATCAAAAATGCATTTTTTGTTGTGTCGCTGCACACTTTTAACCCCAGCACTCACTCCGGAGACAGAGGTAGGTGGCATTCTGTGCATCTCTAGCCAGGCAAATCAACACACTGAGACCTGCTTCCTCCTTATCATCCTCTTTATAATTTTAATATTGTTTTACTTTAAATATGTGTAACTTATTACATAACGATTATAACTAAATTAAAAGTAACAAAATAACCAATGTACCTGGTATACTGAACTTTACTATAAGATAAGCATTTATATTTTTTCCAAATTAAGATTACTTTAAAAAGTAGCCAGGTAATGGTGGTACATGCCTTTAATCCCAGCACTGGGGAGGGAGAGGCAGGCAGATCTCTGAGGTAGAGAGGTCAGCCTGGTCTACAGAGCACCCAGGGGTACATCGAGAAACCTTGTCTCAAAACAAACAAAAAACAAAGAAAAGCTCAACCTTCAAATATAACTGTCTTGGTAGATAGTGCAGGGAAAGAACAAAAAGAACGTGACTTTTATAAATTTGTACTTTGACTTCATTATAACAAAAGTCTGTAAGATTTCTTAAAATATAAATCATTAAAATTTTAAAGTATAAAAATTAAACATAGGAAAGCAATTCAAAAAGTCTCGGCAGAAGGTGGTGATACATGCCTTTAATCCCAGCACTCGGGAGGCAGAGGCCAGCCTGGCCCACAAAAGTGCATTTCCAGGACAGCTCAGAGAAACCCCATCTTGAAAGCAAACAAGTCTTACAGGGCTGGTGCTGGGGTACAGCTCAGTAGGAAACCACTTGCCTAGCAGTAATGAGGCCTCGTATTCTAACTTCAATACAAAACAGGAAAGAAGGAAACAGCAAGGGAGGGAGGGTGGGCCTTTATCCTCTCCTATAAATACTGCAAGAAGGAAATCTCACTAACTACAGAAAATCTTCTTGCATGTGGAGACCCCTGGGGACGCAAAATTAAATTAAAACCCTTAAGTTATTTGCAATGATGGTAAGAAAACTACTATGTCCCCTACTAATTATAAAAAGTAACGGATCTATTAAGATTACTTTTTTTAACGATTAGGCTCAATTTGTCACAAATTTAAAAACAGAAATAAATTGATGCTTACATGCTTCTACGAACTTTTTAGAAAAACAATGACACAAAAACTAAATCTCCAGGTACCAAAATCAAAGGCTTTTTCCTCTTTCACCCTCCTGTTCTACCATAAAAATAAGACAATCTGGTTCTGAATATAAAGGACTGCAAATTAATTAAAGGCAGAAGACACAGCAGAGGTAAAGTTAGAAAAACATTAAACATGATGCTCCCTGCTCTGGGATGAAGGAGCTGACCAGGGAGAGGGACCTAGGGAAGAAAAGTGGGCTGCCTGGAAAGGGGGTGGCTGACACAGAAATGGAGCCTCAAAATCCTACAACCACAACCTGAGTTTAGAAGATTCATCCCAGTGAGAGGTGATCCGACACTCTGATTTTAGCCTTTAACTATGATAGACTAGTACAATGTATCCAGACTATCTTGCAAACAGAACCAGAGACATGATAAATTTTTATTTTATTTTAAAATGCTGAACTGTGGTAACATGTTCTGATACCAAAACCTGTATACATGACAATTCTTTCTTCTAAAGCCTCACGCGTATCTTTTATAAAGTCAGAAGGGGTTCGTGTTTGAATGTACCCAAATTTGAGCACCCCTGTATCTCCAGTTTTAGTGCCACCTTCAGTGGCAGGCTATTTTAAGAACCTCCTGATAGCCTCTCTGGCGTCTAGTCTTCCTACCTTCTCTCCTCCCCATACCTTCACCAAAGCAACTGAAACACCTTATAAAACTCAAGTTACAAACCATATTTAATTTCAGTTCTGCCTAATAGCTCCATTTTCACTAACACCAAGGCGAGGTTTTACACGAGGCCTATGTAGCTAGACCTTTGTGGAGAGACCCTTATATTGGCCTCATCTCCAAATGCACTTCCTCACTCACCCCTCTTTCCCAGCCAAATGTTCCCATTTCTAGGCTGTTTTCAAATCATCTTATGATAATCTGAGTGAGCCTAACAATTAATATGAACCAGATGTATGTGTTCTTTTAATGTTTTTAATAATATAGTTAGTAATAATAAATATTTTATCTTAATCAATTTCAATTATTATTTCCCCTATTTTACAGGTATTGAAATAGTGTTGCAGAGACGAAAATCAACCTTAGGTTCAATTACTAAGTGGTGAAGCCAGATTTCTAAGTCACAGGTAGCTGAAGTCTGAATTAAACCCTATTTCTTAATTTGGACAGTGTCATTCACTTGTTATCATGGTCCTTGAAGACAAGAACAGAACAAACAGAAAACAGCATAAAGGACTAAAAAGGCGATAGTTCTAAGTGCATACATGGCTAGAAAGGTGGGCAAAATTGTAACCAGAGCACTGGGAATGAAGAGACTCCTTAGAAGTCAAAAACCAGTATTTCATTAATTACATAAAACAAAATTTGAGGGCTGGAGAGATGGCTCAGAGGTTAAGAGCATTGCCTGCTCTTCCAAAGGTCCTGAGTTCAATTCCCAGCAACCACATGGTAGCTCACAACCATCTGTAATGAGATCTGGTGCCCTCTTCTGGCCTGCAGGGAAACATACAAACAGAACACTGTATACGTAATAAATAAATATTTAAAAAAAAATTTGATACTTCAATCTTACTTTTTCTGTAGTAACAGTCAATGAAGGAACCAAGGCAGGTGATGGTTCTGGTTGCTTCTTGTGTTTCTGTTTGTGTTTGTCCTTTTCTTTGTATTTCTAAAAATAAACAAAAGTAAGATGTTTTAAAATTAATAATTCATATATTCGTAATATTCTTTTATAACCTTTGTAAAAAAAATCACCCATTTTTTCAGTTATGTATAAAAATTATTTTAAAATGGCCCTTCCTTATCTTTGCCCAATCTAAGTAATAGCAATGAATAACTAAAGGCTGTCTCTATTTGCTATATTTATATGTAGCAAAAATAGAATTTTTTCCTTCCTAAAAATATTTTTTTTATAAATAGCACTTTAAGATCTACAGGACACTTCACATAGCACACACACATAATTAATTCTTTGGGCTTTCACTGTTTTGAAAAGAAGTGGCTCCTGTGTAAGACCTAGAATGAGAAATACCCCACCTGAACCACCTCAGTGCTGTGACTCTTTATGTGCACCTCCATGGACTGAACGTTCAGTAACTAGACATTAGGACAAAGAAACTAGAGCAAAGAAATTGTTTCCTCAGTTTCTAATAACAACCAAAAGCAAAACAAAAACAACAAAGGGGGAGGGCAAGGCAAGGTTATACTAATATAACTGTGAAGCACTAGAACCAATCCACACCTCAATACAAAAAAAAAGTCGTTAAATAAGAAATTACATAAGATCCCAACTTTTTTTTACTATCAAAGGTTTTCTATGAAAATGTTCTCAGTACTGTGTATGAATATTCAGTTAGTTGAATCTATCTATTTACCACAATGCATAAAAACTTAACCCATTAAACCACTTTACCTGTTCAAGGCAAGAAGAATAAGTTTCCTTTCCCTGTCCTAAAAAGCATTATTATATTCGAGCAGAACAAAACACATAAAAATTAAGGATACAGTTCTTAATACAACATTCTAAAAACAACCACTGTTTCTGGCTGTAGTATAAATACAGTGAAACAAAAAATGTAAACAGAATAAAACTTTTCATTCAAATTTTAGAAGAAACTTTTCTATACTTCTTTTAATTGATTACTCCAAAACAGTGATACTTCCATTTTTGGCAATTGAACATCATTGTTCTATCAAAAAGTGATGGAGGTGAATCTTGTATCTTATCTGTTGCTTTCACTGGTTAACTAATAAAGAAAACTCCTTGGCCTGATAGGACAGAAAATTAGGTAGGTGGAGTAGACAGAACAGAATGCTGGGAGTCAGAGAGTCGCCATGATTCTCCCACCCGACACAGCCGCAGTTTAAGATCTTCCCTGGTAAGCCACCTCGTGGGCTACGCAGAATATTAGAAATGGGTTAGATCAATATGTAAGAGCTAGCCAATAAGAGGTTAAAACTAATGGGCCAAGCAGTGATTAAAAGAATACAGTTTCCGTGTAATTATGTTGGATAAAGCTAGCCATGTGGGAGCTGGGGCGGCAGGAAGGAACACAACCCACAGCTCCTTTCTCCTCCAACCCCGAGTTAGCCTTGTGACTCACTGCAATAGACAGGATGTGGTATTTAAATCTAGGAAAAAGGAACTTTAAGAAGCTTTGCATAGCTTCCACCTCTACTACTGAAGTAATCTATTAGGCATCATGTTAAACATTGCCCCAGGGATGGAGAAATGGCTCATGGATTAATGTTCTTCCTGAGGTCCTCAGTTCACAACCATCTGTAATGAGATCTGATACTATCTTCTGGCCTTCAGGCATGCATTCAGGTAAAACACTGTATATATAATATTTTTTTTTTTTTTTTTTGGTTTTTCGACACAGGGTTTCGCTGTAGTTTTAGAGCCTGTCCTGGAACTAGCTCTTGTAAACCAGGCTGGCCTCGAACTCACCATCCGCCTGCCTCTGCCTCCCGAGTGCTGAGATTAAAGGTGTGTGCCACCACTGCCCGGCTAATAAATAAATCGCTAAAAAAAAAATGTTTGGTGTAGGAAGAAAGAGATGGGTCAGAGTTGCTCTTCCTGAGTACCCAGGTTCAATTTCCAGGGCCCACATGGCAGTTCACGGCTGTCTGTAACACCAGTTCCAGGTTTACCAACACCCTCACACAGACACACATGCAAAGAAAATATTAATTTACAGAAAAAGTAAGTAAATATTAAAAAAAAACACACTTGATGGTCTTGCAGAAAGCAGCTAGAAAGGTCACATGAACAGTAAGATACGTGAAAGAACTGAGGTACCTTGAATAAGACCAATAACAAGTATCAAATCAGCCAGCAGTTTCTACAGGCCCAAGAATAAACCCAGTTGACATGACATGAATAAAAGTTTGGCGTACTTTATCAAGGAACAGTAAATAACTAAGAAAAAGGCAAGAATAATACAACCAAATCACAAGCCAAAGAAAGCACAAGAGTGGAATTAGGAATTGTTATGTATGGATACTAAAATGTGTTTGATTACATTAACTTATAAGGTACAAATAATTCTGGCCTAGATGAACTATACTGCAATTTTCTGTATAAAGAGGTTTTCTGGCCGGGCGGTGGTAGCGCACGCCTTTAATCCCAGCACTCGGGAGGCAGAGGCAGGCGGATCTCTGTGAGTTCGAGACCAGCCTGGTCTACAAGAGCTAGTTCCAGGACAGGCTCCAAATCCACAGAGAAACCCTGTCTCGAAAAACCACAAAAAAAAGAAAAAGAAAAAAGAGGTTTTCTGTGTGGCTTTGGGGGGGGGGGGGGGCAGGGACATGTTAAGTCATTTCTATATTAATTTACTATATTCTTTTTTTAAAGACTATTTGTTTATTATATTTAGTTTCCTGCCTGCATGTATGTCTGCAGGTCAGAAGAGGACACTAGATCTCATTACAGATGGTGTGAGCCATCATGTGGTTGCTGGGAATTAAACTCAGGACCTTTAGTAGAACAGTCAGTGCTCTTAACCTCTGAGCCATCTCTCCAGCCCCTAATTTACTATATTCTTCCAATATATGTTGTAGAATATAATTATAAGGTGTGTTACTTTTGTTTATGCTGTGGAACATTTATTTTAATGATGCAAACATGTACTGCATTATTGTATGTTAACTGAGTGATGTGTTACTTTGCCTGTTTAAAGCACCTCATTTTTCTAATACAGAGCTGAACAGTCAATAGCAAAGCAGAAGAAAGGTTAGGTGGGGCTGAAATTTTTATTTGAAAATCAAAATCTATTTCACACCCATTTAACAAAATAATTTTCAACTATCCAACCATTCTTTTTATTTGTGTATGCACCGGAAAAAAAATCTAGGATACTACTAGTAATGACGACTATTTTGGATTAGTGGAAGATAAGTAGAAACACTTTTTAAATGTTCTACCCTATTTAATTTTCTATAATCACTCATGGCTTCAAGAACAGGCTAGAGAAGTATAGTGCAAGCCTATAATCTTAACTTAGTCAAAAGGATTAGAAGTTCAAGATCATCCTCGACTGCACAGGCAGTTTGAGGTAAGCTTGAACTATATATGAGAGCCTGTCTTAAACCCCCAAAATGCATTATACACAAATAACCATTTATTCACCAAATTCATGTCTTTTTCTTGCACCACTGAAATTGTCCAGCTTCACCAAGTGTGGTGGCGCACACCTTTAATCTCAGCACTTAGGAGACAGCAGAGGCAGGCGGATCTCTGTGAGTTCAAAGACAGTTTGGTCTAAAACTAGGTTTGGTCAGTGTTTATCACAACAACAGAAAGCAAACTAGGACATCCATTAGAATTGTCCTGAAAAAAAAAGGAGGAGGAGGGAAGGAAGAGAAGAGGCAGACTGATTGCTCTGAAGAAAATAATCACAAAGTGCCATTTTGGATAGCCAATAGTTACACAGGCCTTTAATCCCAGCACTTGGGAGGCAGAGGCAGGGGGATCTCTGTAAATTCCTGGCCAGCCTGGTCTGCAAAGTGAATTCCAATACAGGCAGGGCTACATAAATAACCCGTCTTGAAAAATCAACAAGTCTCATTTAATGTTTGGCTGTAAATACAATGTAAACAGTGTATAAAGACACTCATAATTTTCTCATTATAATGTATGGAAAATACTCTACCTAAATATCTTATTTCTGAATAACCAGTTATTAAATAAACTCAGTTCCTGGTTTCCTATTCAGATGTGGCCATTTCACTCGGTTTACTATTTTCAAGTAAAACAACCATTTTTTTAGACTAACTTTTCAAGGTTGCCTCAAAAGTCAGAATAGTATAAAGGAGGAAAGAGCATCTATGCTTTTGTGTGTTATGTGTGTACATCATGTATGTATGCACATACGCGCGGGCGCACACACACACACACACACACACACACAGAGCTGTCTTAAGCCCAGGGTCTTCTCCTTTACTGTGACAGATAGTAGGAATATATTTCATCTGATCCTCTGCACTGTATCATGAGAACTGGGCTTAAAGAATGATACAGAAAATACTAATACTCTCGCTACTGTTTTGCTATAATAAAAATAATCAGCTCTGAGTCAGAGATTTCCTGTACCCTAGACTTCTGGATAAGTTTGGTGATAAAAGTGTAATATTAACACTAGAGCTGCTGTCCTGATTAGTTTTTTTTTTTTTCTCAACTTATACAAGCTATAGTTACCCAAGAAGAAACTCGATTAAGAAAACTCCTCTATCCATATTGGCCTTTGTGCAAGTCTGTGGGGGTATTTCCCGATTAGTGATTGATGTGGACGTGCCTAGCCCATTTTGGGTTAGTGATACCAACCCTGGGCAGGTGGTCCTGAGGGTATAAAAAGAAAGTTAACTTGAGCAAGCCAGGGGGAAATCAATCCAGCAAGCAGTGTTTCTCCAAGGCTTCTGCTTCAATTTCTGCCTCCTTCCCTGGCTTCTCTTAGTGACCTGAAAGTTGTAAAATGAAATAAACTTTCATCTCCAAGTTGCTTTTAGTCATAGAGTTTTGTCACTGAAATAGAAACCCTCACTAAGACAGTCTCATAGGCTAATATGTGATTTTAAAGAAAATCTATGGAGTAGCAAACATAAATGAAAAACTGTATGCCCATAAAGCAATCAATGACTTCTATAACAAACAAATGGAACTGAAAAAAAGGATCACAGGCTGAGTACCAGGAAGGACATTTAAAGAGCTGTCTAGGTGGAACTCTTGTTGTCAGCCCTCTCTGGAGAGAAGGGAGGGAGAGAGGGAAGACTTCCTCAACAACTTGGCATTCAGCTTTCATTCACCGACTAGAAGTAACAGTTATGAAACCTCGGCTGCTTTAAAAAGAAAACTGAGGAGGTACTAATCATCCAAGCATTGCAGAAAATAGTTGTGACCAAAGGAAAGTAACTCCCTTCCTGTGACCAGAACCTTGATCCTTGTGGGATCAAAGAAGAATTTGTGAGAACGGAGTAGGTGGAAAAGAAAGGAAAAAACAAAACAAAAAACAAAACAAACAAACAAAAAAAACCTATGTGAAGGCCCATGTATATCAATCAAATTACCATCTTCTAGAGGTCATAAATTTCTTGTAAAAAGAGAATAACACTAACATCAGAAACAATAAAGGTCATGTTGAGTGGACCAGGTCAGTTTGCTGAGAATCAAACAATGAGGTCAATTTTTGAGAGATCCCTTCACATGTGCTATTCAAAGTATGCAATGTATGTTTTACCTACAAGGTCCACTATAACAGCTCCATCCACTGAGATTCCCAACTGCACCTGAAAATGCACTGAAACTGCTGATGGCTGTAAACTTCTTAGATTGTTAAATAAAAGTAATAATAAAATAAGTTAATCTAATTTTTAAAAGGAAAGAAAAAACTGGGGGCTGTAGCTGTAGCAAAATGGTAGAGCACTTACTCAGTGCGCATGAAGCCCTAGTGATGGGGGGGGGGGGGGGGGGAATGAGGTTTCCATGTCTCTAAAAGAAACTGACAGCAACATGTTCACACCTATTCAAAAATAGAGAGGCTGTTTATTGCTAGGGGTCAGAGAAGAAATGAAAAGGAATAGAAGAGAGGAAGCAGGAGAAACATGATCAGAAGAGGTGGCTATATATAGCCTGCAACATAAAAAAAATTTATTATATGGTTCTTTACTAAAAGAAAAGTTTACCAAGACTTGGATAATTGTATAACTTTACACAAAAGCGGCAAAGGGTATTCTTTCCTACTGAAATGTAACAGTCTTTAACCAAACTTTTACCTATAAAAACTCACAGTCCTCATTTTGCCTTTGGGCTCTAAGTTTCCATGACTTTAGCAAATAGATCCTCTGCCCAGGTGTCCAACAGAGGTTTTAAACATTTTGCCTCCCTGCATGGCTGTGGACTCCTTTCTTTGAAAGGACCCAGAAGCTGCTAACTTCTTTCTGAAACTGTCATGGAGATCATAAAGACCTTATGACTCTAGCCCAAGATACCTAACATTAAGTCAGTTAAGTAAAGGGGAGGAAAGGCAAAACTGGGTTAAATGTTGAACGAGAGTTCAAGTCAAAGAGCAAAATTAAGACTGAAGACAATTATCATTTGACAAAAAAATAAATGAAACAAACATTTATATTGTATGTGTGTTTGTGTGTTAATTTTTTTAAAGACCATAACCTGTTTGAAGATAATATATTCCAAAAAATTGTCTTCTTTTATGTTTACTATCTCCGTTATTTCTCCTAAGCAAGGCCTCACCACTCAAGTTATCTGGTATTATTCTAACTTCTTCTCTACTGAAATAATTTCCTATCTTTTATGAATTAAAGAAAGTAATTATTTCATTATAAGAAAGAGCCTAACTATCCTGAACTCCAAATGCCTTCCAAATGTTTACCATCTCACTATCCAATGTTACTGAAATCAGACTCATCAGCTCTTTAAATAAAATGCATACTCAAGTCCACATAGTTGCAGTTAGTGTTTCTGATAGCCCTATTTATATTTATACTATCACTTTTCTAATAATATCCAGAACCATCCATGACCTAGCATGCACCTTTTCCATTGCTCTGCAACTCCAAAAATATCTCATTCTATAAGTATCTCATTTTCCAGACCTTTCAATTCATATCAAATAAGCTCACTATAAACTCCATTACTTCTCTGGGAGCCGGAGTAATGGCTTAGCAGTTAAAAATCACTTGTTGCTCTTGTGGAGGGCTCAGGTTCTGTTTCTAGCACACACATAGTAGCTCACAACCGTTTGTCACTCCAGCTCCAGGGGATCTGACACTGTCTTCTGGCCTCTACAAACAGTGCATTAAAGTAGTATACATACATACATGTAAGCTAGAACCCTCACACATTAAAAAAAAAAAATTGTTACTACTCTAACTCACACTGGCATACTTAAGAAGCATAATACAGTGGTTAAGAGAAGATTAAAGAGACAAACTAGATTCAAATTCAACTCTATCTTACTATTTGTAAATGTAATTCAACTCTATTTTCTGCCAAGTCTAAATTATCTCAAGGATTCTATGAGTAAACATATAAAGAATACAACACTAGTTATAGAAGATCCAATGCTTTCTTCTGGTCTTCATGAGCACAGAGCGTGCACATACACATACATAAAAATATTTATACAAAGTAAAAATACATATTTTTAAAATGTTAATAGTTGAGCTCAATCTCAGTGTCCATTTGATTCCCATATTTGAGAGTAAAGCATTTGGTTCTCTGCTTAATGGAAAAGGCACAACTAAAACAGATTGATCTGTTTCTGTTATTGCCTACTTTAAATGGAAAAAAAAAAAATCTCTTGCTTTACCAGATTATAATCCCAGGTTTCAGAAGGCTCAAACTTGATTATGAGTCTAACACCCTTTAGCTACACAGTAAATTCAAGGACATTCTAAACTATAGAATAAGGATTTGTCTCCTCTCTCTCTCTCTCTCTCTCTCTCTCTCTCTCTCTCTCTCTCTCTGTGTGTGTGTGTGNGAGAGAGAGAGAGAGAGAGAGAGAGAGAGAGACCAATAGTTTCAAACCCATTTAAAGTAGTAAGAAAGAAAACAAAACAAAACACAAAAAAAGACCATTAGCAGCAATCTCTATAAACACCGCAAAAAGTAACTAGATAGCAAAATCAAAAATCACAGAGCACAACAAACTCAACCGTTCAAGTATTACAATGAACGTCTAAATATAATCATATAAGGTGAAAAGAACTACTAGATATACAGTAAGTATGAGGGGAAAGGAAGCAATCAGAAATTCCTCCAGGGTCCACACCTATCAGAAAGCACTGAGAGCAGCCAATATGAAACCCAGCTCTGCCTCTGCGAACATGCTAACAAGGTACCCACTGTAGTATTGTGGATGCTAGGAGAGAACATAATGCTCCCAAACTGACAAGAAGAGTTTATTACTCACTACACCAGAAATAGACTACACTGTGCTGATTGATGGTCCAACCAAGCCCCAACGATGACAAGGTATCATGAAGAGGTCCATATTATATTTGTCATCACAAAGTGGAATGAAGAACCTTGTAAGGAGTCCAACTTTGTGTAGTATGTATGCCTGTCAATTACTACAAAAGGTGGTATTATCTTTTTATTTTCCATAGCTATATGCAAATCTGCCCTTTGCTCGAAATAACTGAGCTTCCATTTTCAAAAACTGCTATATAAATAACCTGGATAAGATCATCAGGAAGAAAGGAAGTCAGAGTCCCTCATGAGTCTAAGATGTTTGTAAAAATTAGATAGCCCATGGAGAATCACATTCCAACACCCTAGAGATACTGCCACTATCCAAAATGAACCAAGGAAATACTAAATGACAATACTCTATTTTAATGGAGGGGGTTCCCAGACAAAAATCTCTCTACATATCACTGACTGTCCTGGAACTCAGTATGTAGACCAGGTGGGCCTACCTCTGCTAGAAGTTAAAGCATGTGCCACCAACTATAACTTATACTCTATAACCTCTTATTATGCTCACTGTTGGAGTTCATGAAATCTTCTTGGCCCTTAGGCGCCAGTATTTTTTTCTAAACCTGTTTTCCCCTTCCCTACTTTCTCTACACTTCAACTCTCTAATAATAAACACTCTTCCTTATAGCCACTCTACATAGCATTATCTTCAATAAAGTAATTTACTTTCATGTTTCTTTACTTCTTTCTGAACCAAATTAGAGCAAAATAGTATGTTCTTTATACATACACTTTTTTTTCATATCTAAGTTCTTAAAATAAGATTCTTTTTCAAGGTGGGTTTTACTGTGTAATAGTGGCTATCCTGGAACTCTTGCTCTGTAGACCTAAATCAAGCTGGCCTCAAACATGGAGATCTGCCTCAAGATTTAATTTTAATCCTTAAAAAAAAGTTTTTAGGTTTACTTATTGTTATTCTTTTACATATGTTGATGTTTTTGCCTGTATATGTGTCTGTGTACCACATGAATGCTTCCCATGGAAGCCAGAAGAGGGGGCAGATTCCCTAAAACTGGAATATAGTGCTGGGAGTTGAACTTTGGTCCTCTAGAATAGCCTGTATTCCTAACTGTTGAGCTACTTCTCCAGGTCCATATATAAGACTCTTAAAAGAATTCAGTACTCTCACTATACCCTGGTCTTCAGGCTAAAACCTTCATTGAGTTTTTGCTCCAACCACTACCTTAAAAATCCCCCAAGAGCTGCTTTAGCACTAAATCCAAAGGACATTTATTTCTCCTTGCATTGCTTAATCCACTCCACTCTAGTTACTTCTGTAGATTCCTCCCTTCTTCATTATTGAAGGAAAAGAAGACTGAACAGTAGAATGCCAAGAAATAGATACGGAAAGAAAAGCATTACAAAAATACCTTTGTCATCATAATTTCAAAAGCAGAAATTTGAGAGATGATCATATTGCAGTCACAGTCAGAAGGAAAGAACAATAAGCGCACCCATGAAAAAGGCACTTCTCCACTCTAACTCAAGCTGGACCCAATGTCCATAGAACTATATGTATCCAGCAATGGGTAGTTCTTAGTACTCAATTACTGCAATCAAGACAATTCCCTCCACAAAAACATTCATAAAACAATCCTTCATTGAGACTCCCTTCTCAGGTGATTCTAGGTTGTGCTAAGCTGACTACTAAAATTAACCATCATCCTCCAAAGACCTAGGTAATGTCTCCCATTCATTGACCAACACTGATCTATGGAGTCAACAGATATATACTGCAAAAATGGAGAGAGCCAGCCAGTGGTGGTACATGCCTTTAATCCCAGTACTGCAGAGGCTGAGGCAGGTAGATCTCTATGAGTTCAACGCTAGCCTGGAGGGCTGGAGAGATGGTTCAGGAGTTAAGAGCACTGGCTACTCTTCCAGTGGTCCTTAGTTCAATTCTCAGCAACGACATGGTGGTTCACAACCATCTATAATGGGACCTGATGCCCTCTTCTGGCATAAAGTCATACATTCAGATAAGATAGAGTAGTCATACACAAAATAAATGAATCTTTAAAAAAAAAAATTACGAAAAAAATCCAGGCCAGCCTGGTCTACATAGTGAATTCCAGGACAGCCAGAGCTGTTACACAGAGAAATCCTGTCACAGGCCTCCCCCAAAGGAGTATGTTAATATTCCATTAATACAGTCTGAACAAAAAAAAACAAATAACATAGTGTTTTGCCACAACCACTCCAGAAAAAAGTAGTAGTGTTGAGACAGATTGCTTTTCTCTCTTCTATCATTCATACTGGAAAGACTAGTTGTCACTGTCACTATACTTAGGTAGCCCTAAGATACCATGATCCATTTTGCAAAAATTTCAACTAATACCAGTGTGAAACCACATAAGTAAGGCATTTTGGAAAATGTTCTCCCACCTTCACTCAATCCTTCAAAAGAGTTGTCAGCCTACTCCCTGATTTCTTCCGCACTCCTCCAAACCCCATTTTAAATAAATAATTTTAAACAATTTATGTATTTATTTGATGTGTGTTGGTGTTTTACCTGCATGTATGTCTGTGTGAGGGTGTCAGGTCCCCTGAAACTGGAGTTACAGACAGTTCTGAACGCCCCTGGAGGTGCTGGGAATTGAATCCAGGTCCTCTGGAAGAACAGGCAGTGCTTCCAATGGCTGAGCCATCTCTCCAGCCCCCACCACCACCATATTTTAAGCCATCTTTAAAAAAACTGAATAAGAGACCCTGAGCTAAAACTAGCTGCTAAACTCCAATTATTGACCAATATATAGGTAGAAGACCATAAATTTTTATTATAGTTTTAAGCCAATAAATTTTAATGTCATGCTATAAAGAATAATACAGACTTACAGATAAGAGGATCCAGCCTATAGACATTCTTAATATATTATATATAATATGTATAAGTTAATATATACACTCATATATAAGTATGTATGTGTGTATACATGCATAATATTATACTGCATTCTGGTAATTTAAGAGAATCCTGACTAATATAAAAGGACTAGGAATATAACTGATAAAGTATCTACCTCTCACCAACGGTATATGCCAAAAAGAATACACTGTTAAGACTTAAGAAATGGGCTTCTTTCTCCCTCCCTCTCTCCCCCTCCCTTTCTTTCCATAACCCACTGAATAAACTCTATACTCACCGGGGGAGGGGGGGGGGACTGTTCAGAAATAGAGCCACAGAAAATCTAAAGCAGTAGGCGATTTTTCATGAGTGTCAAGGTCACAGAAGGATTGGGGGGGGGGGGTAATTCAAATACTCCAAACACTGACTAGATCTGAGAACGCATTATATATCCATCATGAACATGGGTTAGATCCAGGACCAAGACTTAATTTTTTTTTTTAAGTTTCCCCTATTGCTATGAAAGACATTAGTATTTTAACATTATGCTGGGTTTAGTGGTGCATGTGTCTAAACCCAGAACTTGGGGGATAGAGACAGAAGCTGAGAATTCCAGGCCAGACAGGGTTACACAGTAAGGGTCTGTCTTTAAAAAAAAAAAAAAAAAAAAAATTAAGGACAGCAAGCTGGTACAATCAAGTCTAAATACTGCAGTTTACCACCCAGACCTACATGGTAGTAAGAGAGAAGCAACATGCTGGGCAATGGTGGTGCAAACCTTTAATCCCAGCACTTGGAAGGCAAATCTCTAAGTTCGAAGCCAGCCTGGTCCATAGAAGGAGTTCCAGGACAGCAAGGACTACAGAGAGAAACCCTATCTTGAATACCAAAAAAGGAGAGAGAAAAGCAGCTCCAACAAGCTGCCCTCTGACCTCCAGAGAGTATGTATGGCATGTGCTCCCTCCAACACCCACCTCTGAAAAAACCTAATGTTTAAATTTTCAGAGTATTTCTGACAAATTAGAATCTTTAACAATAGTTATTTTGATAATAGTACTGAATTTATATTTAAAATGTCCTTTTATTGCAACTACATACAAAAGTACTACGGTGTAATTAATAGTTCACAAAAAAGTTTACATAGAATTTTAGACTACATGAACCAGAAGTGGACAAGAACCTTGTATCCCCAAGCACTCTCATTGATGAAGCAGGTGGATCTCCTCAAGTTTGAGGACAGTTTATCTCAAATGAAAGAGAGAGAAAAGCACACAGTCTGAGAAGGAAGAGACAGCAAAGAGCAGAAGTTAAAACAGCCACTAGACCTGATGGTACAAATCTATAATTAAGTGAAACATTCAAAATGAGGCAGGAGAATCTCAAGTTTGAGATAAGCCTGGGCTACATGGCAAGACCAACAGCACAAATGCACCAGCTATTTCATAAAACAGACCTCACATAGAAATAGTAACTTCAATATCTCATTCGTCAATGACATCATAGATCAAAAGGACCTCATAAATATCAACATTCTAACCAAACACTGCAAAGTATACATTCTACATAGCAGCCCATGGAATTTTTCTTTAAGATATCATAATAGGACATAAAGTGACAATAAATATAGGAATCTGAATCACTTCTTATAGTCTATTTCAATCAAGTGGGGCAAAATTAGAAATAAACAGCAAGAGAAACCACAAAAAAAAAAAAAAAAAAAACCCGCACAAACTCTTGGTGCAGAAATGACATACTACTGAATTGATCCTTAAGGAAATCAATAAGAAAAAAATTTTTTTAAAAAAACTTTAAGTAAATTAAAATTAAAACACTGCTTATCAAAGTCTACCAGATACAATGAAAGCAGTCCTAAGAGGGAAGTTACAGTCCTAGTATTTATATTAAACAACAATATCTCAAATAAGAAGCATCAGGTGTACCTTAGGACTTTAGAGAAACAAGAAAATCCCAAGCCATAATCAAAACAAAGAGAATTAACAAGAATCAAGGGCTGACTCCATTCCCTTAAAGAATGAGGCCCCGACTTAATCCCCAGCACCCATCTAAAAGCGCCTGAAATCCCAGCACTGGGAGAGACAGGAAGGAAGATCCCTGGGATTTACCAGCCAGTCAGTCTGGCCAAACCTGTGAGCTCAAAGCTTACTATGAGACCCTCGTCTCAAAAAATAAAAGTGGAAAGAAACTGATGAAAATACTTGACATCAACTTAAGATCTCTATTAGGCACAAATACACATGCATAGAAAACTTATTCAGGAAAAAAATTAATAAAAATTAAAAACGCAATACAAAAACTCCATGACAAAATTGATCTTTGAAAAGAGGATGGACAAACCCTTAGTCAAACTATCCAAAGACAAAATCACAAGACGCAAAATTTACAAAAGACAAAATGTAACACATTACAACATATATCAACGAAATTCATAAAATCATTACTATATACCTTAAAAACTTATATTCTAGGGTTGGGGAGATGAATTAGTCTTAAGCAAGAGGCCCTGAGTTTGGATCTCCAGCACCCACGTACTAGTCAGGCATAAAGGTGTATGTCTGTAAAACAGCACTGGTGAGTGGAGACAGGCAGCTCCCTGGAGCTTATCGGCCAGCCAGGCTAGCCGAATCCAAGAGCTCCAGGTTCAGTGAGAGATCCTGTCTCAAAAAATTAGGTGGATAGTGATCAAGGAAGGCGCTTCTGCACACATATGCATACATATATAGATATGATGTATGTATATACGTACGTACCTATGTACGTATACCCTCTGTGTATATGATATAGCTAGTTATTATTAGCTTAGTCGTTTTATGAGACTCCTAACTGTGAGAAAGAGTGGGTCTCTGACTCTTGTGCTTGCTGTTGGGATTCTTCCTCCTGTTGGGTTGTCATGTTCATTGACTACTTGTGCTCCATTTTATTATGTTGTATGTTGTCATGTTTGGTGGTATCTCTTAGAAGCCTGTTGTTTTCTAATGAGAGACAGAGGGGAGGGAAGATGGGGAAAAACTGGGAGGTGTGAAGGGAGGTGCAACTATAATCAGGATACATTATATGTGAAAATAATCTATTTTTAATAAAAGGAATAAATGAAAAAGAAAAAGAGCCCTAAGTTAAAAAGAAGTAAGGATCTGTGCCTCATGCCTATAATAATGACTGTAGCTTTTAGGAGACTGAAGTAAGAGGACAGCCATGAGTTGTCCTAGTCAGCTTGGCTTATAGAGTGTAACCCTGTAACAAAAAGTATTTTTTTTTTTTTTTTTTTTTTTGGAGCTAGGTGGTGGTGGTGCACACTTTTGATCTCAGCACACAGGAAGATCTGAGTTCCGGGACAGCTGTTGAGATATCTGATTACACGGTGTAAAGGAAGATATGTCACTCTGATTAGTTTAATAAACAGCTAAAGGCTGATAGGCAGAATTTCCAGGCACAGAGGATAGGTTAATTTAAGTTATAAAAACTAGTTAGACCAGGCAGTGGTGGTGTATGCCTTATATCCCAGCACTCGGGAGAAAGAGACAGGCAGTGAGTCTCTTTCTTGTGAGTCTCGAGGCCAATCTGGAGTTCCATGACAGGCTCCAAAGCTACAGAAACCCTGTCTCAAAAAAACAAAAATGAAACCAACCAACAAACAAAAATCCCACCCCACTCCCCACCAAGAGAACTAATTAGAAACAAGCTTAAACTACCGGCCAAGTTTTCATAATTAATAAGACTCCCTGTCATGATTTGGGAGCTGGTTGGCAGGATAAATGCATGGGACAGTCAGGGCTCCACAGAGAAACCCTATCTCAGAAGGGAAAAAAAATTAAAAAGCAGGCTTAAGAACACAACTCAATGTACAGTCCACAGCTACCTAGCAATCATGAGGACCTAGTTTCAGTTCTCAGCACTATGAATAACAGAAAAGAGTTAAATATATAATCCTTGGGCTGGTGCTCACTGCCCAAGGATGAAGTCTGAAACTAGAATCAGTGTGTCTCCTCTTTTCTCACACTTCAGTTTCATCAAGCATACTACAGCTATTCCAGCTCTTGACTATACTTCTCTCTTAGCTCTCAATAAGAAAAAGCTTCAGCTTCTATATGAGATTCCAAAAAGAAAACAAGTTTTTTTAAAAAATGAAGTGGAGGGCTGGAGAGATGGCTCAGCAGTTAAGAGTACTGTCTACTCCTCCAGAAGAGTTCAATTTCCAGCACCCACATGGTAGCTCACAGTCATCTATAAAGGGATCTGATACCCTCTTCTATCTGATGACCTCTGTCATGCTGGCATACATGCAAATAGAGCACTGATATACATAAGTTTTTTTTTTTTTTAAAGAAAAAAGTGGCTACCTGGTAACTCCCCCATGCTGAAAGCTCTGCTTGAGACACAGAAAAGAAACAGCAATACAAGGATTTGATTTTATTCATCTGAGCCACAGAAGAAAGCACTCTAGTTCTCTTATGAGATGAGTAACCCTATACAACAAGTAAATCTAGTCAATTCTAAGCCTGCCACCTAGAAACTTCCACCTACTCTAAGTGTTTTACACTGGCAAAAGCTCCTCCTTCTCTTGCCAACTACTAATAGCAGACTGCAAGCAAGGGCAGGAGATAATCCCTTCTCACTGTAATAAGAGACATATGGATTCTGGCAAGCCTACTTGAAACTGAGTACATTTCAAGAAAGATAATTTTTTTACTGAATAGGATTAAATCTAAGATTTTCAAAATGGGGGACTGGAAAGATGGCTCAGAGGTTAAGAGCATTCACTGGCTATTCTTCCAGAGGTCCTGAGTTCAATCCCAGCAACCACATGGTGACTCACAATTATCTATAATGAGATCTGATGCCTTCTTTCTGGCATACAGGCAGAACATTGTATATATAATAAATAAATATTTTTTAAAAAGGTTTTCAAGGGGGCTGGAAAGATGGCTCAGCGGTTAAGAGCATTGCCTGCTCCTCCAAAGGACCCGAGTTCGATTCCCAGCAACCATATGGTGGCTCACAACCATCTGTAATGAGGTCTGGTGCCCTCTTCTGGCATGCAGACATACACACAGACAAAATATTGTATATGTAACAAATAAATAAATATTTTAAAAAATTTAAAAAAATAAAAAAAAGAACAATTGGACATAAAAACCAAAAAAATTCCATTTTCCTCTATTACAAAAATATATTGACTGTAGACATGCCATTTAGCCTCTATAGGAAAAGATGGTTTCACCAGTCTTAAATGGTTACATAAACCTTCAAACTGACCAAAGCTGGTGGTACATAATTGACATTCTAGTTCTCAAAAGGCTGGGGCAGGATGGCAAGTTCTGGACCAATCTAGTCTACATAATTAGTTCAAGACCAGCCTCAGCTACACGATGAGAGCCAGTCTATAAATACATAAATAAATGTCTACAAATTGGATTAGGGCAGAAGAAACGTTGGATGCAAAAATAACTAAATACAACTTTAAAAATAAACCTTATTTCATGTGTATACATGCCTTACCTACATGCATACCAGGAGTGTGCCTAGTACCCACAGAAGCAGAAAGTTGCATTGGATCCACTGAAACTGGAATTACAATTATGAACCATGCATGGGGTGGGTGTTGAGAACCAAACTCAGGTCCTCTATGAGAGTACTCTTAACTGCTAAGCCACATCCCTGGCCTTAAAGTCGGTTCTATTAAACCTTTCTAAGACCAGAGACTCTTTTTAAATGGAGGGTTTATTAAATACATAGATGATTCCAAAGACCAATAATACTTCCATTCGTATTGATTTTGACTATAGTCAAGTCTACTGTTCATTTTAAATAGCACTTGATTACTTTAGAAAGCAAAATTTAATTTTATAACTATTTAATGGCTGTGATTAATTCACAATCCAAATTATTAGCAGCTAAATTAAAACCTCACATGCACTGTAATTAATTTAGCATGTCCTTTGGTTCCTCTAAAAATATGTGTCAGAGGGCTGGAGAGATGGCTCAGCGGTTAAGAGCACTGGCTGCTCTTCCAGAGGTCCTGAGTTCAATTCCCAGCAACCACATGGTGGCTCACAACCATCTGTAATGAGATCTGGTGCCCTCTTCTGACGTGCAGGCATGCATGGAAGGAATGCTGTATACATAATAAATAAATCTTTAAAAAAATAAAAAAGAAAAAAAGAAGAAAAAAATAAAAAAATGTGTCAGATTATAATAATTTATAAAAATTGTCTTTTATCCAAAGTTTTATCTCATAATGAGCTTTTTTTCTACCTTGCACGGTTATTACTTACCTGGAGCTCAATTATTTCAACTACACTAGCTGGCCATTGAGTCCCAAGGATCCACTGATCTGTTTCTTCCTCCTCCACCATGCACTGAGGTTACAGGTAAACATCACTACACCTGGTTTGCACATAGGTGCTTAGGTCCTTATGCTTGTATAGCACTTTACCCACTGAGCATCTCTAATCAGTCTGTATCTCTGGCTGGCCTGAAATTCACTATGCAGACCAGGCGGGTCTGTATGCCTCTGTCTCCCTATGATTAAAGGCATGTGCCACAACACCTGGGTCTCTTAACCCATTGTAATGAAGCTTTGGTCTCAGAGAAGTTCCCTGAAAAGAAAAATATTTTCTTTTAAATTTTCCTTTTAAAATTTTTATAATATTTACTTATTTCTATATTTTTTGCCTGCATGTATGTTTGTGCACCACATGTGTGCTTGGTGTCCTCCAAGGCCAGAGGGCATCAGATGCCCTGGAATTAGAATTACAGACAGCTGTGAACCAACATTTAAGAACAGAAAATCAAACCCGGATCCTCTGGAAGAGCAACCAGTGTTCTTAAACCATCTCTCCAATCACTTAAATGTTCCTCCAGATGCTTTTAAAATGCCCAACCCCTCCCTGAGGATCTCTAGGCAGTTAATGGTTGCTGGAGGGGAGATAAATTTTCTTCAGTTGTGCATATTCATGAGTAGCTTATGACCCTATAGCTAACCCCCCCATCTATACTCCTATAATCAATCTTAAACTCATTGGGTCATCCTCCCCATCATGCAAAACAAACAAAAAAAACCCAAAAGTGGAAGAGAGACTAATTGGTAAAAGGAAGAGGATCAAAGGGAGAGGGACAAGAAAGGATACTGAAGAGTAAATATGATCAAAATGCATTATATAAACGTATAAAAAAAGCATAATGTAACCCATCTGTAAAAGTAATATACGTTAACCAAAATATAGCCAGGCATGGTAAAGCAAGTCTACAGTCCAGTCTGTGGAAGGTTAGAGCAGGAGAACTGTAACTTTGAAGCCAGTTGAACTACAGTGAGATACCACCTATAAAAATAAATGAATGAATAAATTCATTTTTAAAAGTTATAAACTTTTGACGGGCATGGTGGTGCATGCCTTTAATTCCAGCACTTGGGAGCGGAGGCAGGCAGTTCTCTGAACTGAAGGTATAGAAAGAGGGTTCCAGAACAGCCAGGATTACACAGAGAGAAACTCTGTCTTTGAAAACAAATTTTGATATTAGGGATCAAATATACACCTAGCACTGACTTATACTGCTACTTTCAAATTTAAATAATGTAGATAACAAAATATCTAGCATTAAATGCAAAGTATGAGCAACATACTTTTAATTTAATAAGAAAACATTCTGCAATATACAAAGAAGGTACGTCCCATAACAGAGATAAAGGTGGTCATTTAACATTTAAGAACAGCATTAGGTCAGCAGAAAGCTGATCACTGAGTTCAAGGCCAGCCTGGTCTACAGCTGAGTTCCAAGATAACCAGGTCACCACAGAAAAATCCCGTCTTGAAAAACAACAGTACCGGAAGCTGTCACTGTCTGCTTCGTGTAAGTGTCACACACCTACATTTCCAGAATTTGGGAATAGAGGCAAGATCAGAAATTCGAGGCTAGTATTGTCTCAATAGCCAGAACAATAAATAAAATACCCAAGTATAAACTGATCGTGAATGATACATTTCAATGAAATGAGTCATCTGATTAACATTCCTGGGGAGGTAGGCATGGGGTGTTTCCAGGACACATTCCTGTGTCTGACACATACATTCATGGATACCCATGAATCAATCAATCTCTCACGCTCTCTCTGGCTTTTCAAGACAGGGTTTCTCTATGAAACAGTTCTGGCTGTCCTGGAACTCACACTGTAGACCAGGCTAGCCTCAAACTCACACTGTAGACCAGGCTAGCCTCAAACTCACAAAGATCCACCTGCCTCTGCCTCCTGAGTGCTGGGATTACAGGTGTGTGCCACCACCTCCCAGCAATACTCAAGTTTCTTACATATATACAATGTTGTATTGTTTACATATAATCTACAGATATCCTTCTACATTCTTATTTCAAGATTATCTGTAATGGCTAATACAATAACGTCTGTAAATGTCTAATGCAGGCACCATTTTTTTTCTAATATATTTGTCTGTGGTTACTGTCAGCAGCCCAATCTGGCCTGGAATTACTAAACTTCCTAATTCACTCTCTGCATACTGGAATCACAGGTGTGTATCACCATGCCAAGCCTAGATATAAACATTTAAAAGAAAATAGCCAGGTACAATGTGATGCAGGTCTGTAATTCTAACTACTAAGGAGAATGAGACAAGATAACAACTTGAACACAAGGGTTTAGATGTTTTGCATGAGCCCCTTCCTCTAATGAATGACAGACAGGGTGACAGCAAACTATTAAATAGGTGTAAAGAAGGAGGAAAAGATCTGTCTATAATACTCCCATCAATTCATCTATGTTATTACTCAATACCACACCATATTTAAAAGTCCTACTTACTAAGGTAAGCTAATAGCTTACAATAGACTTAACTATGTGTAATACATTAATAATAAACCTGAACTAATAAAAAACACAGAAATATAGCCTGGGGATATAGCTCAGTATCAAAAATGATTGTTTTATATGGCAGAGGCCTTGGGTTCAACTGCCAGCACCAGAGAGAGAAAAATAAACAGATCATAGGCTTGATGACAAAAAATTTCAGTTATACCTTTAATATATGCTGAAAGTAAAATCCAAACATTGTTTACAACTCTAAAACCTGAAGTTAACAAATTTAATTAAATACATTTTTGAATCTAGAATTCCACAACAGTTCATAAAGATTTAGTAAAATACAAAAAAAAATCACATTCATTTGGGGGAGATAAATGACAAGCACAATCACAGAACTGTACTTATTCAACAATGTACTGCATTAGTCCTTCAATAATGAGAGTGTATATTCAAATCAGAATGATCATGTAATGGTCATTTCTAAAACAGTACTCATAAAATACCACAACTAAAGATCACTAACGGTGACACTTCCCTTTTCACACTCTACTAAATTCTACCTACAGAAACTTCAGTTTGTGGTTTCAAAAGTCTATATACAATCATGGTATCGCTTATTAAAACCAACCTGTCATTTTTTAAATCAACAATCCAAGAAATAAACATAATCCTTACTGTCACTTTATCACAAAACAACCTCATAACATAAACATTCCGTTACTGGCTACCAGAGACCTCCAATATTTATATATAAAACCCTAACTATGCTAAACAAATTGCACTTACTATTCTGCTCACACTAGAAGAGCAATCTCAAAACCAAGTATTTGAAATTTTAATATTTATCTTGAAAAAGGTACAAACAGAAACTGAAAGTCAACACGTGCTTAAAAAAAAAAAAAAAAAAACTATACATTACCATTTCCCAAATCCTAAGTACTTACAGACATAAAGTGTTATATGGCTTATTTTCAAACACTAAATAAAACCTGCTGATATACTTTCAAAACTAATTCGTATCAACTCTGCAAGAACATTCTTTCTCCATTTAGATACCCTCTTTTATCTCATTTCCATTAAGATAACTAAGAGGGATTATCCCTTTATAATACTGCCCATATATTCTTAAAAGAATCACAAATCAAGTATGAATATTTCTATAATACTTTCTTTTAATTAATCAAAAATTAATTAGCCTTTAAAGAAAAGCAGGTAAAAATCTAAGCAGAAAACAGGTAAATCAGAATAAAGATTAGTATTTAAGAAAGATTTAGTATTTTGATTAAAAAGGCAAAATATTCACAAACAAATGATATAACATTTGGCCACTAGGAAAAATAAAACATTAGCATCACAGAAAAATATAAAACAGCCAAGAATATTTAGAATTCAAAGTTGTTCTATTGTAAAAGCAAAAAGCTGATGGGAAAATTACTTACATGTGACATAATCAGTTAGTGATACATAGCAACAAACTATCATTGCCCAAGTCACCTCAGATTTTGTAAGATGACCTGTTAACACATGCAAAAAAATCACTCTCATGCTGTCAAACAAGTTCTATTTAAACTTTTGGTTACAATAGTCAAAATCATATTTACAAATATGGCATTATTTTAAACCTAGTCTTTGATTTAGTATTAGGTCAAAATTTTTCTGAATTTCAATATTTCCATTTAGCTGTAAAAAAACAGTTTTACCTAAAAAGATTCTTTTAATTTTATTAAGTGATGTGCTACATAATTAGCAACAACAAATCCACTTACTTTTTTCTCTTTCTCATGATGTTTATCCTGAGAGTGAGAGGAAGAATCACTTAAACTTTGGTCATATGACCTATTAGATCCCCGTTTGCTCTTTTTCTAAAAAAGAAAATATATACATATATGTATATGTATATAAAAAAATCCACTTTTTATTAGGCTTAAACTATTTTCAATGTGAAATGTTTAAATGTCAAAAGAATTTTTTAAAAAATCAGTATTTCAATTTATAATAGTTTAAACACAATCCACTTGCATTACAAAGAAAAATCTAATAAACCTAATTTTAACATCAATGCCATATTTTTGTATATTTGTTAATATGTGTGAAAACAAGCCAGGCATAGGGGCACACATCTTTAATCCCAGCATTCGGGAAGCAGAAGCGGACAGCTCTGTGAGTTCAAGGTTAGCACGGCCTACATACAGAGTAGCCATCCAAGGCTACATAGAGAGATCCTGCTCCATCCCCCACAAAAATAAATTTGAAAACATATCTATTTCAAATAAGCTACTATATTTTCAGAGAGAGAGAAAGAGGGGGGAATAGAAAGGGGAGGGGAAGAGCAAAGCTCTAACCAAAAGCTATTTACAAAAGAATACCATAGCTGAAATCCCAGCACTTGGGACACAGGGGAAAAATAAATGGCAAGACTGGAAGAACAGAAAAAGTAAACATGTAAACGAGATACTTTATTGCCAGTAGTAAAGTAAGAAGCATTTACTTTCAATAAATACTGAGAAAAACAGTTTTCTAAAGCCTTGTCTCTGCAGGTCATTTAGAACAAATTAAGACAAATGTCAATATTAGACCTATGTAATACTAAAAACATTACATATTTCTATTTAAAATACAGCACTGCATAATAGAGTACAAAGGTAAGAATCGTTTGGGTGCTTGCAAGTTGCTCACACTGTAACTGACTAGTTTTAAACTGATTTTTTAAAGTGACTACAAAATAACTTCAAGTTCTATGAAAGTTTTATTTTAACCAGATGGATTTTCACAACTAGCAAATAATATCACACCAATAATTAGTAATGAGAAAAACTCTAATTGTATAAATGTCAAAATTATTTCAGCTATTTGAGATAAGGTCTCGTTGTAGCCAAGGATGGCGCTCAACAACAAATAGCTACAAGATGACTTTCAACTCTTTATTCTATCACCTCCCTGGTGCTAGGTGGGTGGGGTTACAAACATGCCACCACACCCATCTTCAAACTTTTCACTTTTATAATGTCTAACTAAACTTCTTATAAACAGTTCATTTTTACCAGCCCATTAAGATAAATCATCGTTAGCAATGACTAACAGACACACACTTTAGCTAATAGTCATGTATCATTTAATAAGGAACATCGTCTGTATTGGGTGATTTCATGAGTAGAGGCCCGAAGAATGGTTAATATTATTTATAAGAGGAAGGAGGGCAAGTAAGACCTATTCAGCAGGTAATGGCAATTAAAAATAAGACAAAGAGATAAAAACAAAGAAAAAATGTTAAGTTATGAATCTACATATGTAAGAATTGAAAGAGGTACTTAGGAGCACTAAAAATATTTATTTTTCAAAGGAAACTGGACATAAGTACGTAAAACCCAAAGTTTCTAACTATGGGCTACGGACATGGCTCAGCAGTTCAGAACACTCATTGCTCTTTCAGAGGGCCCAAGTTCAGTTCCCAGCACCCACATGAGGGTCCATAACCATCCATAAACTCCAATTCCAGAAGATCTGACACCCTCTTCTGACCTCTGTGAGCACCAGGCACACTTTGTGGTGCATATACACACATACAAGTAAAACACTCATACACATAAAATTTAAAAACTTTGAAAACTAAATGCTTCAAAAGATTTCTAATTCAATCATCCATGTAACTGTTTAATCACAAAGTCTGACTAAATCTTAAAACCTTTCAAGATGGGTCTAAATACATTTTATCAGAGTCTTTAGTCAAATAACAAAACAGCCTAATTTCTGTTTTATTATTTCCTAGTAAATAAAAACAAAAGTTACATATATAACAAATAAGATGGGTAACAGAGATGCAACAGGAAGATGGGACAAAATACAAAAAATTTCAAAGTGATTACAAACAGGAAATCAAAGCAACTAGAACATCAAAGAGTTCTCCAAAAGTTAATTTTTCCACTAAATGATATTTGCTGTCGGTTACTAGAATATTCAGTCACTAGAATTTTACAGTCACTAGTTCTTTCCATTCAATACAGAACATACTAAATGAATTTAATTTTTAGCAAAAGTCAAGGAAGAACTGTGACTACGCTCTTATTTTATGCCCTTTGTAAGATGGTGTTACCATCTTGTCAAAATCAACTGCTATTTAATACTAAATTTAAAACTGCTCTTACCAGCTTACTAAAATGGTATTTACAGTAGCCACAGTACTGGACGTTGTCTGCACCATTTCCTTCTTCTTCACAAAGCAGCCCAGCAAACTGAGCACTGCAAACAAAAGCCACAGACATCAATGATCCTCAAGCCATGACACATGTAAGCAAAGAAAATTAACCTTTTAGCATTTATTTGTCAGACAATATAGAGGAAAAAGAGGTAATATAGGGGCCAAGGGTCTAGCTCCATTAGAAAACCACCTGCCTTTTAGTATGTGCAAGGTCCTAGCCTTGCCCAAGCCCACCTTACTTGCTCACAGAAGGGGACAGAAAAGCTCTACTGCAGTTGTAATCAAGGTCATTTCACCTCTACTTGTAATAATCATTCTTTAAGACTATGGTTATAGTTTATGATAACCTCTTCATTTTTATCATGAAGATATATGAAGGTTTTATGTCACCAAATAGTGATTAAGTTGCTTTAAAAGTTGCATTCAATGACACACCCCTGTGATTCCAAGTGCTTAGGAGGTTGATAAAGAGTTGAGTCTGGAATTTAAAACAAGCATGGATAACAATGAAAGCCCAGGAAAACACAATAACAATGTTTCATAAGATAATTATAATTTCAAAATATTAAATATTATTTAAAAAATACAAGTTATGAAAAAAGGGAAAAAGAGACAAATTCCTTTTCTCTTCATAATTAGTAATTCTTAATTTTACAATCAGTATGTTAGTACAAATAAATGTCATGCTTCTCTAGAGGTCTGAAGCAGCAATGCGGTGGGGATGGGGTGAACAGTGCCCTTTCTTTCTGTGGACTGGTCCTGAGGCCTCTCATATGCTATGCAAACACACTACTACTCAATTACATCCCTATCCATCTTTATTTGTTATTATCTTTATTCATGTATTCGGCATGTATTTTTGAGGAGGGTATACACAATGCATTTACAGAGGTCAGAGAAGAACTTGGAAGAGTTGGCTCTTTCCTTCCACCATGTGGGATCCAGAGTTCAAACTCAAGTCATCAAGGCTGGCAGCAAACATCTTTATTTGCTGAATTATCTTGTCAGGTCTTTTGTATTTTAGAAATATGGTTTCTCTCATAAAGTTTTCCAAAATGGCTTCATATTACACAGCTCATGCAGGCCTTGAATTTGTAATTTTCCTGCCTCCACCTGAGTAGCAGGTATCATATGCTTGTACCACCTGGCTGGCTCACACATCAACTTAAAAGGAAACATTCTTGCAATTCATGCATGTTTCAAAATCATAGTTCAGTAAGCAAGAAAGATATAGACTATGTTTTTGGTCAAAATAATAAACAAGGGCTGGGGATGTAGCTGGACAGCAGAGTGTTTTTATAGCAAGTACAACGTGTGTTACAGCTCTGAGAAAGAAAGACTTCCCAAGTGCAAATGTTACAGCTCTGAAGGGAAAGGTATCCTGGCAAGCAGGGAGCCAAGGAATACCACAAAATCATACCACACGAAACCTCGCATTTATTTTTATTTATTGGGAGGGGAAAACCCCAGGAGCGTGGCTGCCTCTGCTCGGCAAGAAGCAACAGGGACTGCGCTTACAGAGGGTTTCTGTGAGGACACAAACATGGTGGAGATGAGTAGGTTTTCAAGTCCTGAGCTTGGGGGCTGAGAGATGGCTCAGAGGTTAAGAGCATTGTCTGCTCTTCCAAAGGTCCTGAGTTCAATTCCCAGCAACCACATGGAGACTCACGACCATCTGTAATGGGGTCTGGTGCCCTCTTCTGGCCTGCAGGAATACACGCAGACAGAATACTGTATACTTAAGAAATAAATAAATATATTTAAAAAAAAAAAAAAAAGTCCTGAGCTTGGGCTTTTTACTCTGTAGGAACTTGGCCACCTGAGGCTGAAAGAGCTGGGATTCAGCTGGTTGGTGGAGCCTGACAGAGGAAGATTCTCAGGAATGGGGCCTAGCTACCCTTATGCCTCAGGGTCTTACACAAGTTAAAGAGTTTGATCTTCAGCACTGAACAAAAAACCTAATCCAGTAGAAAGCAATGTAATAATACATGTGTAGGCAGATATTTGATATGATGTTACATAATATAATCGCCAATGCTATTTATGTGCAATAATGGAAACATACTTACCAGGTTACATGGAAAGCCTGTCGACATCCATGTTTATTACATGTCATGCAAGCACCAGTAGCTGCTTTGCTTTCTCTTCCTTGTTCATCACATATATAGCAAGTCTTAGGATAAAGGGACAAAAACAAAAATAAACAGACAGTGCTTTATATGAATCTGTACTTTATAGCTATCTTCAGAACTAATTACATATTAACTATCTAATCTTCTTATTAAGAATGTCAAGTTCACAAAGGCACTGCTTTCATTAGCCTTTTTTCACTGTACTCCAAAAACCTGCCAGACAAAAGGCCTTTTAACTGGCACTGAGGTCAAGTCTTCCATATCTTACAAAACCAAACGTGAGCAAAGTTTAGGTTACACAACTCTCCATATTAGCAATTAAGCCCCAATAATATAACATGCTGTAGTAGGAAGGTAGCACATTACCTTGGTAAATCAGAAATTCTTTAAACCAACACCAGCAACTTTAACTGACATTTTGTTCACTTCCCATGTAAAAATAGGCTTTGAGAGCTCAAAATCATGGATGGCCATGCGACAGAAAATTACACAAATACTATTTTGTGATGAACAGTATACAGGTGAATAAAATCTCACAGCCAACTAGAAATTGGTTATAAAAAGAACAATGTCCAGCATTAGCCCATAAGGAACTTTAAGAAACAGAAGCCAGGAATGATATAATACATATCCATAATCCTAGCACTTAATAGGCTGGAGGTAAAAAGAACCACAATTTCAAAGCCAGTCTAGATTACATAGCAAGGTCCAGGCTATGAGTTTGATAAGGGGGGGGGGGGGAGTGCCAGGCAGTGGCAGCATACACCTTTAACCCCAGCATTTAGGATGCAGATAGATGAAGGTGAATCTCTGTGAGTTCAAGACCAGCCTGGTTTACAAAGAGAACTCTAAGATAGCCAGGGCTACACAGAGACCTATCTTGAAATATTTGGCGGGGAAGGGGAGGGCTAAGTTTTAACAGTTCTTCTTAAGACATTTTTATTGTAACAGGGTTTAGAGTGTATGCACAAAGTCACTGTTAAACTAACAAGGAGAATTCTACACTGTATCAAAATGTTACAATACCTCATAAAAACATGGTAATGGACATTAAAAAGAACAGGAGCAATAGCTCAACTGGAAAAGCAGTTGTTGCCACCCAAGCATGAGAACCTCAGTTTAATCCCCAAAACCCAGGCCCTCAGCCTGACTGACCTACTCAGCAAGCTCCGGGTTGGTAAAAGACCCTGTCTAAAAACAAGATGGATGGCATCATATCCGAGAAATAACACCTGAGACTGACAACTACTGGCCTCCATAGACACGGACATACTTTGCTTTTGTTTGTTTTCTGAGACACAGTTTCTCCATATAGCTCTGGCTATACTGGAACTCACTCTATAGATCACACTGGCCTCAAACTCAGAGATTCACTGGATTAAAGGCATGTGCCACCATACCAGGCTTCACACATCTTTTTTTAAAAGGTGTAACCACAGCTGCATAACAGAACAGGCATTTCAAAACTGTAGCAGCGAGAGGATGGAGTGATAACTCAGCAGGTAAGAGACTGGCTGCTCTGCCAGCAGACCCGGATCAGTTCCCACAACATATGTCAGGTAGGCACTAGGCACACATGTGATGCTCAGACATACATGTATCCAAAATATCCTTACACATAAAATAATAAACTTTTTTAAAAAAATTAACAGTAGCAATCCAATTGTAGTTCAAGATCATTCTGAATTACCCTGAGACCTTATCTTCCCAAGCAGTAGTGACGCCCATCTTTAATCCCAGCACTCAGGAGGCAGAGACAGGTGGATCTCTGTGAGTTCAAGGCCAGCCTGGTCTACAGAGTGAGTTCCAGTACAGTGCCTAAAGCTACAGAGAAACCCTGTCTCAGGAGGGTGGGAAAAACTGAACTTGGGTTAAAAAAAAAAAAAGTCATGAGGTTGAGAAGGAGACAAAAGAGGGTCGGGAGAAGTTGGAGAAGGAAATGTGGGGGAAATACATAAACTCAAACCACTGACTATGTGAAATTCTCATACATTGACTATATGTAAAACTATCCAATTATATGTGTGTGTGTGCGCGCGCACACGCGTGCATGCCTGCATGAATAAAAACTGGGTGTGGTGGCACACACCTTTAATCCCAGCACTCAAGAGGCAGAGGCAGGAGGATAACTGTGACTACCCAGGTCAGAGAGAAAGGACACATATTTTTCAGGTTGTGAAACTAATTTAGATGGATTGAAGATTGAAATCTAAGTGATTTGCTCTTCCTTTCACCCCTCTCCCTTTCTCTTCAAATACTTTATCCTTAAAACCATGAGGTAGGGACTGAAATCTCAAGGTCCAAATCAGGAGCAGAAGGAGAGCGAACATGAGCAAGGAACTCAGGACCGCGAGGGGTGCACCCACACACTGAGACAATGGAGATACTCTATCGGGAACTCACCAAGGCCAGCTGGTCTGGGTCTGAAAAAGCCTGGGTTAAAACCGGTCTCACTGAACATAGCGGACAATGAGGACTACTGAGACATCAAGAACAATGGCAATGGGTTTTTGATCCTACTGCATGTAGTGGCTTTGTGGGAGCCTAGGATGTTTGGATGCTCACCTTACGAGACCTGGACGGAGGAGGGTTTTCCTTGGACTTCCCACGGGACGGAGAGCCCTGATTGCTCTTTGGGCTGACGAGGGAGGGGGAATGGATTGGGGGAGGGG
>NW_026067958.1:2085123-2112398 GCF_014885135.2 Alexandromys fortis | reverse complement strand
AATAAATAAATAAATAAATAAATAAATAAATAAATAAATAAATAAATAAATAAATAAATAAATAAATGAGCAAGCAAGCAAGCAAGCAAGCAGGCTAGGAGTGAGTGAGACATCAGAACAAGGGAAAAATCAACCACAAAGGGGAAGTAGGCAGCAGTGGAGTGAAGCTGCCAAACCCTGAAGAGGAAGAAAAGAACTGCCATGCAGGGCAGGAAGAAGTGGGCCTGAATGAGGCTATGATACAATAAGGATCTGTTCATATAGAAAAAAAGAAATAAATTACTAAAGATTAAGGAAGTCATTTATCTTTAGATTGAAACAAGCCATAAGTATGACAAGAAATAATGATAATGAGCCTAGATCTTCTAGATTACATTTGGTAAAGTCATTGAGTTTATGAACTACCAATATATATAGACACTGATACAGAACATATCAATATGTTCAAAGGTATATCCAAATACTGCATCAGAATTCAGCTACTATGGACTCACAGTTTTTAACATATATGATGTAGAATTAATACATGCAAATTTGCATTTAAGTGCTAATAAACATGTCTCTATTTTCTAACTATAACAACTGAAAAAACCTAAGACCAAAAATGCCCTAAGAATAATAAGTATTTTAATGTATACATTGGTCTCTAACTATCATTCTCATGTAAAAGAAAAACTAGCTCCTTAGAGTAAATTAATTCTAGTAGTACTAGACTACCCATGAATCGAGATGAACCACAATACAATGCTGTGGTGAAAAGAAAATGCTCACAGAACGAAAGAAACGAGTCAAGAGACTAAGGAGGCAGATTAAAGAGATACCATCAGTCAAGCTGCAACATAGCACGAACATCAAAGTAAATGAAGATAACAGAGCAGGAACTATTTCAGAAACATACAGGACTATGGCTTGGGTGGCAAAGTGCTTGTTTACTATAACAAGAACCCGAGTCTGATTCACCAGAGTCAAACAAACAGGCATGGTAATACGTCCTGTTATTTCAACATTTGGGAAAGATGCAGAAGGATCAGACATTCAAGCTTACTTAAGAACACTCGCTATTCTTGCAAAGGACTTAGGTTCAGTTCCCAGTGGCCACATCAACCAGCTAACCAGAATATCCAACACACTGTTCTGGCCTCCATGAGCACCAGCACATATATGGTGTACATACAAGCAGGCACATACACATAAATAATAGTAACTAATCAAATAACTATCTTTTAATGAGGTTTGAACTCATACTTAGCTACATTTCAAATGAGAATAACCTACTATTCATTGACTCTCTGAAAACAAAATATGACAGCACCACATTTAAGTCCATACTATAACTGTACTTTTTGTTATAGCAGAATGCAAACTAAAAAAAAAAAAATACAGAATTAGCCATGAATCATAATAATAAGTTAAGAAGTAGTTGTGGGGGCCTGGAGAAATAGATAGCTTAGAGGTTACAAGCACTGGCTACTCTCTTCCAAAGGTCCTGAATTCAATTCCCAGCAACCACGTGGTGTTTCAAAACCACCTGTAATACGAGATCTGGTGCCCTCTTCTGGCTTGCAGGCATACATACAGGCATAACACTGTATACATAATAATCTTAAATTAAAACAAAAAAGAAATAGTTATGGATGCCAAAATGAGTAAAAGGCAGAAGGCATACAAAAGATGTTTACATACAAATTAATTTCCCACAAAGTGACTAATGATTATAAAGGGAATAAAATCAATCTACTAGTAGAGAAACTTAACAGACATCACCTTAACTAATGATGAAACTAATGATGATAAAGATTATAAGGTATGAAAAAAATTGGAATCAGATGCAATAAAAGCATAAAATCATTTGTGTGGCATTCTTTTCAAAAATGCAACCACCAAACTGGACAAGTCCAAATAGAATGATATGCTACAAAATAAAAACTACAATATTCTAAAGTATCAAACTGACAAAAGTCAAAGAAAGATTAAGTTACTACTGAGATTAAAAGATAAAACAAACAAAACTTCTGCTATTTTTGCATCAAACAATTTATGGGAAAAATGAGAAAACATGAATGAATCCTGATTTTGATAGTTATGTTATAGATGTATGAGTACCATCCTTCATTCTCTATTTTGTAGTGCTAGACACTGAACTCAGGACCTGGCATATAGTAGGAGATGCTCTACCCCTGAGCTTTTCTAGCCCAAGTACGCCCATCCTTATAGGAATATATAGTTTGGAATAACAGAGGAGGAACTCTATACTATTCCCACAGCTTATATATAAACCTTTATTTCAAAATTTGTAAGGAAAACAGGTTTTTACATTAATTTTAAAGGTACTAAGCAATGCAAGTTTGAGAGGCATGTCAGTGGTTAGGAGTGCCTGCAATGTAACCCATTAAGATCTGAATTCAGATCCTAGCATAAATGTAACAAGCAAGGTGAGGTACCACACACACCTTTTAACCCCAGCACTACAGAAAAAAGAGAGAGGATTGTTGGGGCTTACTGCTACCAGCCTAGGCAAAAGAGGGGGGGAAAGAAAACACTTCAAGCTTCAAGATCAGTGAGAGACCCTGTCTCAGTCAACAATGTGGAAAACATGAGAACAGTCAATGCCTTCTTCTGACTCCCTGACACACACCTGCACACACACACATACAGCACATTTACATATACCACACACCTGTAATCCAACCCTCTGGAAGTAGAAACAGGAAGATGACAAATTCAAGGTCGGTCTCTCTCTCTCTCTCTCTCTCTCTCTCTCTCTCTCTCTCTCTCTCTCTCTCTCTCTCTCACACACACACACACACACACACACACACAAACACACACAAACACATACACACCTACCTTACTTTTAGCAAGTCTGAAGCCTACTGGGATACAAGAGAGCCTGTCTCCACCAAACAAAATAAGCAAAACAAACCTCCAGAAAAAAAAACACAAAACACCTTGAAGAAAAAAATGTTGTAATAAAACAAAGTCAATTAATCAACCTGGAAAACCTCTGAAAAAAGAACTTAAATACAACAGCACTTTTAATGTCAACATAGCCTCAACTCAACATGGTAATTATTTAAGAACTAGAAATTGCATTGCAGAGAAAAATGCCACACAATAATGAAACTTCCAGAACACTCAGACCCTTTCACATGGATCCCAACAGTATGAACCCAGACACCACAAGAGGCCCTTCTATGAGGAGCTGATCTACAGCTGACTAAATCTATTCTGTACTACAGACTAAGGAGCCAGAAAAATTATGACATTTATTGATGTAAAAATATACTCAGCATTATTAAATTTCAAAAGTAGAGGAAATAGTAATATGATCTAAATATTTTATAAGCACTTGTGAGATACACAAAAAGTCAACAAAAGGTTTGAATAAGATTTATTTTTTCCAAATGTTTTAAATAAATACCAATTACTTAATCTGAAGATTATTAAAGTATCTGAAATCTTAAAATTGACTATGACATTCTTCCACAGATGCAACATGTACCTTCTTTTACACACACAGTAACTGTCTACCGGCAGTGGACAGCAGAAAAGCCTTGAGTGTGGCAGCAGCATCAAACCACAGTGTATGTGAATGAGTGTGAGTGTGGCGGGGGCGGGGATGCACAAAATTAGGAAGAGATAAAGCAAATGGTTAAGGTCTCAAATATTACCCTAGACCCTCAACTCCTGGGCTCAACTCATCCTCCTGCCTCAATGTCCCAAATACTTGGGATTAATGACAGAAAACTAATGACTAATTCAAACCTTAACATTTGATAAGGCAAGAGGTTGGTAAATTTTCAAGGACAAATGTGTACTGAGTGACCGAAATGTCCTGAAAACATTAATAAACGCCTAGATTAGAATAAAAGATGACATGACGCAGGTTTATGACTTTTACACTCTTGTGAGCTTATTTTACTACTGTAGCCTAAGACGGTAACTATTTTTCTCCAAATCTTTATGAAGTTAAAGGGAGATCTTTAGTTTTTTAAGGGGGAAAAAAAATAACAAACAAAAATTTAAAAATAAAAACTAAAACCCACCTCTTTTCTATCTCCTAGTTTCAAAACCAAAAATGCAAACAACATTCAGATGACATCACTGTACCTTATTATAACGATCATGTGGGACAGACTGTAAAACGATTGGCTCCATTGTAGAGACATTGGCAAATTGTACCTCTGGAATATAGAGGGCACAAACCACATGAGCCCAACCTAAAAATAAATACATACATAATGTCATTCTTCAAATTTTATCAAAAATAAAATTACTATCTGTCTTAAAAGATCTCTTAAAATTACTATTTAAGCAAATTCATAACAAAACCGTAATAAAAAATCTAGCTGCTGCATTATTTATGTAATAATTGTCCCCGCTCACTGCGATGAAAAGGTTCCTAATCATGGCTGCATCTGTTATGCACTGAACGTAAACAAAGGGAGCACTTATGTATTCAAGTGCTGACATTGTTACTTAAGGGCAGACTAAATTCAGATTAACACTACTTTCTGAAACCCACTTTCATTTGAAGAAAACAGGTATGATGATTCCCAGCATTCTGAACACTTTGAAACTACATCAAAAGGTGTTTCTCCACTTCCAGGTCAGTCAATCTACACAGTGAGTTGAAGATCAGACTACTGCCAAGTTAAGACTATTTTAAAAAGCCAAAAGCAAACGCATAAATAACGCTGTATAACTCAACAGTTAGTAGCGCCCCTGATTCATCTGTAAGCTCTAGGTTCCATTCTCATTTATGCAATAAATAATTTATAGCTTTAAATAGCTTAAAGCTTCAAGTCTTGAAAGGTTGGATAGTTCAAAGGCAGAGAACTTGCCTTAGTCTGCACAAGGGTAAGAGTTGGTTCCATTCTCATCATCAAGGAAATAAACAAGAGGAAGGATTTTAATACTCTTAATTGTAATAACCTTAAATCTATCAGTATTAGTTTTTATATTTTGTCAATATTTTGAATGTTCATAGGACGGGTGTAATTTTTCTATTTTAAATCTTTATCTGAAATGTTACCAGTTGATATTAAAGTTTCTTTTAATTAATTTAGCTGAGGCTAAAGAGACAATGTTATGGTTAAGAATTACTATAAAACTGAAAAAAAGGGTGAAATTCCAGGAAGGTGAGGTCACAGACAAAGAGAAGTAGTAATACTGGAAGACTAGAAGCTAGGATTAAAAATCAGATATACTACAGACCTCGGAAAGATCACACCTAGGCTTTAATCATCTTAAACTCTAAACTTTGAACAAAGCAATCCTAAACAAGCACCATCTGCATCAAACAAATAAATATGCATCTCCTCTGAAGGAAAAGGCTAACATTTCATAATCAAGTCACAAATAATGACTATAATTTGTTAATAAGAACTTCTAGAATAAAAAGCACTGAACACATTAAAGTAAGATAGCACAAATCCAGTGGAAACAAAATCAAATCTACAATTTGGAGTTATCAGAATATTAGTATGTTTATTATGGTCAAACACATATAAAGATCACAAGGTTGCTCATGAAAAAGGTGCCAAAAAAAAAAAAAAAAAAAACCACCAAACAAAGCCAAAAGTACTATCAAACACCAAAGGGAAGCATCATTTCCCTCAAAAAGGAAAAATTATTCCAAAAGGAAGCTTGAATTGGTGGTGGGGGAGGAAGAGATGTGTAGATACTATCTATAAAAATAAGGGCTTATATTAAAAAAAATATGCCAGGCTGTAGTGGTGCACACCTTTAATCCCAGCATTTAGGAAGCAGAGGCAGGGGGATCTATGTGAGTTCAAGACCAGACTAGTCTATAAAGCAAGTTCCAGGACAGCTAGGACTGTTACACAGGGAAACCCTATCTTGTGGAGGGTGGAGGGGGGCGGGGGGGGGGGGGGAGAAGAGATGAAAAGAAGCAGGCATGGTGTGGTGGTGCACATCTTTAATCCTAGCAGATGGCCAGCAAAGGCAGGCAGATCTCTGAGTTAAGGTCAGCCAGGGCTATACAATGAGACTGACCCCAAAACAAACAAAAAAGAAAAAACCAGGGGGGGAGGGGAGGGGAGGGCAGGGGAGGGGAGGGCACAAAGGCTGGAGCCATGGTTCAAGTGGTTAAGAATGTTTGCTGATCTTAGAGAGGACCCTGGTTCAATTCCTAGAACTCACATGACAGGTCACAACTGTTAACTCCTGGGATTAGATACCTTCTTCTGGCTCTGAAGGCACCAGGCATGCACACGGTTCACATTCATACTTGAAGCAAAACACACAGGCACATAAATAAATCTTTAAAAACAACAACACTGCCAGGTGAAGTGGCCCAAATATGAAAGATGGAGGTGTGAACAAGCCTACAAAAATGAAGGAAGGGTAAAAGAAACCAAAACTAATGAATTATTGCCTAAATGGTATGGAATAAATCCCCTAGATCAACACTGACAAAAACTAATCTACAGGGCTGGAGAGGTGGCTCAGAGGTTAAGAGCACTGACTGTTCTTCCAAAGGTCCTGAGTTCAATTCCCAGCAACCACATGGTGGCTCACAACCATCTGTACGGAGATCTGGTGCCCTGCTCTGGCATTCGGGCATACATCGAGGCAGAATGTTGTATACATAATAAATAAATAAATAAATCTTTTTAAAAAAAAAAAACTAATCTACAAATTTAAGATTTGTTTCCCAAAACCTTAACCGTATTTCAGAACAAAGCTTACAAACAGTTAAAGGGGTAAAGCATGGTGGGACATTCACAGTGATAATCCCAGCAATAAAGGGTTAAAGTAGAAAGAACAGTAGCCTAGGCCACAAGACTGTACATATATAAATATTTGTGTATGCACACATACACATAGAATGCAATATATATAATTTATACCAAGAAAATATGGTAGAAGAGACAGGTACAAGGGTAGATTCTGTACTAGAAACAATGACAATTACATAGGAATTGTTCAACTCTCTTACACAACTCTAGAAAACAGTGAAAGGTTTGTGGCAACCAAGTACCTACTCAACTAAGGAAAAGGCAATAGCTCTTTGACACCTTTCGTTCCCTTAGCATACGAATGTTTTAGGCTCAGGGGTCTTAAATACACAGCTAGAGTTTCCAGTGTAGACTCTGGCCTCAAAAGGCAAAAGAACCAGCGTAAAGTTTTATGTACAAAGAATTGTGTCTGTCACTGCTCCAGAGTGCTCCAGAGTGTCTGAAAGCGAACCAGGGACTGAGTCCTGCCTGTCCTTCTGCTCTCTCAGCGATCATTCAGAAGAGAAAGTAGCCCTTTCAACAAAAGGCAACAACCCACTGATGCCTGGAAGAAAAGATTACAGTTGAAGCACACACTGAGTATCCAACAGTCCAGGAGGAAAAACTAGAGAAAGAGCTGCTGAGCTGAATTCACCTTCACCTTTCTAGCCCGTGACCCTTTAATACAGATCCTCATGTCGTGATGATCCCCAACCATAAAATTATTTTCACTGCTACTTTGTAACTGTAATTTTGCTGTTATAAATCATAATGTAAGGACTTTTAAACTAGAGAGTTGCCAAAGAAGTTGCAACCCACAGCCTGAGAGAGCCACTGATCTAAAAAGAACTGAGATAGCCCTCAATTTTTACCTCTAGCTAGAGTCTATGTATGATAAAAACGGGAAGTAAGGGGATAAGGCAGAGTGGTGAACAGAATGAAACATCACAGAAAGAATGCAACACAGACAGTGCTGCTTTTTCTCACTAACCAATACTAAATGGTCAAGGAAATCATCATCAAAACATTAACTGAAGAGTCTCCAGCAATTATATAACAAAAATAATCTACAAGTCTCTAAAAATAAAAGTTTTAGAACACTATAAACAATAAAAACTAAACCCCTAAAGGAAAGGTGGACCATTACTCCAGAGTTAACCCACTATAACATTCAATTATATCTAGTTTGTGGTTTTGCAATGTGTCTCTCTCTCTCTCTCTCTCTCTCTCTCTCTCTCTCTCTCTCTCTCTCTCTCTTGTTTTTTTGTTTGTTTGTTTTTCAAGACAGGATTTCAAATCCTACCTAGCCCTGGCTGTCCTAGAACCCCCTCTATAGACCAGGCTGGCCTCGAACTCAGAGACCCTCTTGCCTCTGTCTCCTGAGTGCTCGGATTAAAGGTGTGCGCATATGCGTGTGCAATGTCACCACCTGGCTTGGTTTTGCAATGCTTTAGAGGATATACCTCAAAGCATGCTAAGCAAGCACCCTACAACTCAGTTATACAGCCCAATACAATACATACATACATTCTAAAATAAGCTACAGAGTTAGTAAGGAAAAATGGGGAGGCACGGGGGGGGGGGGGGGGCTGTGGAGACAGTTCAGCAGGTAAAGTGCTTGCTGTGTAAACGTAAGACTTTCAATTCAGACCCCCAGAACCCACATAAAAAGCCAAGTATTCTGCTGGAAAGCAGACAGGAGAGAGAGTTGCTAGCCAGTCAGTATAGCCAATCAATGAGTTATAGAACCTTTAGGCTTTACAGGTACACACACAGGTACACATGTATACACAGTTGTGTGCATACACAAAACCCCAATTTTTTTTAAGTATGGCTTATTCACAGAAGAGTTTCTATCTTACACATGCCCAATAGTTACATACCGAAGAAAGTTATTAAAAAGAACCAAACAAAAATCTTGAAATTTTATAAAAATGAAAATAAAAATATTACAACAATGCCAACAGCAAACACAAGCAAATAGAAGGGGATAATGTGGGTTCCCCTCTGCACGCTGTGAATATGTATTATTGCCACTGGTTAATAAAAAAGCTGCTTTCAGCCAATGACTTAACAGAGTAAAGCCAGGCAGGAAATCTGAACAGAGATGTAGCGAGAGAGTAGGCAGAGTCAGGGAGAGCCATGTAACCATCACAGGAGACAGACGCCTGACGTAGGTCACAACCACATGGCAATACACAGATGAATAGAAATGGGTAATTTAAGTTATGAGTTAGCCAGGAATATGCATGAGCTAATAGGCCAAACAGTGTTTCAATTAATACAGTTACTGTGTGATTATTTTGGGTCTGGGTGGCCAGGAAATGAACAAGCAGTGTCAACAGGGGAAAAAGTAAAATTAAAGATAAATCAACTGATAATATCATTTGATGAACACTGAAGGAGAGGAGAAAAAACACAAAAGTGTAGGTAAAATACCTTTAAGACACAATACTGTGTACATGTATTAATAAAAGAATTTTCATGAGTAGAGGAGAAAGAACGATGGATGGGACTGTGTAGGGAAATAATGGCTCCAAATTTCTACGATTTCATAAAACATATGAATATATAATTCAAGAGTCTCAAAAACCTTCAACGAGTGCAAAAGGAGACATATAATGATCAGTTACATGCCAAGGAAAAGCTATCATCGTTTTAAAGCACTGAGAAGCTATTCAACATAAAACAAGATGCTAAGTCAAAAATACACAGCCTACAATTTGTAATGGCTTGGCTTGTAAGTTTTGAACTCTACAATGAAACAAAACTCAAAAAATATTCAGTAGAGACAACTTCAAGTTTGGATATGGCAATTCTTCTAGGCTAGTAACATGTGGTACCATATTCTTCCAGTAAGCCAAAACCAATGTGACAAGTAAACAGACAGAACTCAACAGAACTGGGTTGACAAATGACAATGTTCGGAAGTTTAAGACTACTAACTGTATTTTCAGCTCAGAATACAGTCAGGCATACTCTAACAACATTTTGATCAATGACAGACACTCCATATATACAACCATATTCCCAAAAGATTACTAAGAAGGCAAATTATTCCAGTGCCTTCTAAAATTACACATCTATTACACATCCCCGTGTACTGCATTATTAACATGTTTATAGTGATGTTAGGCTGAATAAACTTACTACGCTAGCATTCAATACGCCATCCACATACATACAACTATGTGTATATACAATATTAAATAGTGGTAATAAGGAATTATGCTACTGGCTAATGTGTATGCTCTGCTTTAAGTATTTTAATTCTTATGTCTCCTATTTGATTTTAAAAGCAAAATATGCCAACTATAAAGTCAGGTCCTTAAGGGAATATTCTAAAATGTACTGCTACTGTAAATTCTAATAGCTCTGCATGGTTTTTGGTGACAACGGTTTTTGTTTTTTTGCAGTACTGGAGATTAAATTCAGTTCCTTGCACATGCTAGCACACACTATCACCACGCTACAGACTCAGCCCATGAATAAGACTTCCCTGAAGACTTTTCAAGGAGATGTTAGGTTAAGATAGGAAACAGTGGTTCTGATATGCCTGATCTTATGCAGAACAAGGACAATAATGGGAGCTGCTTCTGCCTAATTTTCTCTTTTTTTTTCTGCCTAATTTTCTAACAAAACTTAAAAGATTTTTTTAAAGAAGATCATATAGGATGGATTCGTGATAGCACACATCTTCAGTCCCAGCACTTGGAAGGAAGAGGCAAGAGGATCTCTCCAAGTTTGAGGCAGGCCTGGCATATATACAGAGTTCAAGGTCAACTAAAGGATACATAGTAAAATCCTTTTTTTTTTTTGAATAAACAAGTATTTTTTGGGAACATAACAATGTCATTTATAGGAAATATTCTAGATACTTCTATGACGTTTTAAGATTATGTTATTACAAAAGAGTCAATAAATGAAAACAATGAAAAACTATAATGTAAAAATGCTACAGTAGCTGGATATGGTGGTGTAGGATTTTAATCCCAGCACTCAGAGGCAAAGCAGGTGGATCTCTGTGAGTTCCAGGTCAACCTGGTCTACAGAGTAAGTTCCAAGACAAGCTATAAAACCGGGAAACCCTGTCTCAAAAAAAGAGGGTGGGGCAGACAATGGTAGTGAATGATAATCCCAGCTCCCAGAGCTCAGGAGGCAGAGAAGTTCAATGATAGCTGGTCTACAGAGTAAGTTCTAGGGTAGCCAGGACAACATTAAGAAACAAAAAACACCCCATCTCAAAAACCAAGAAAGAATACCTTGCTGTCCTACATCATCATATTCTCTTGCCACTGGACAGCTTCAATTCTCACAAACTCATGCCTACACAGTACCTTCTATATCAGGCAGGTATTTATTATACCCTTTCAGTATTTGGATTGATAACTTACCACTATGTTATGCCTGTGTTATTCAGCATTATAGAAATATGTGTGTTTGTAACCTTGAGGCAAAAAGCTATATCATATAACTTAGGTGTATAGTAAGTTATATGTCTAGGTTTATGTAAATACACTCCGATGTTCACTAAATAAGAAAGCACCTATGACACATTTCTCAGAACTTAACCAGTATATGACCATATCTAAAAAGTTAAAAAAAAAATCAACTTTTGACAATAGTTTTAAAACTAAAGAAATAAATTGCCAAAATTTACAAACAAAACCAACCAACAAAATAGAACATTTTAAATTCTTTAATCACTAAAAGCAATTATGCAAATTTATAACCTTGAGAAAACTCAGGATATATTTCTCAGCTATTTCTACCAAAAATTTCCAGATTATAAAATTCCAATTTTACTGAAATACCTCGAGAGTATTCCCATTGTATTATAAAACTATTATAACATTACTGCCAAAACCTGTAAAAGAAATCCCTGCTTAACCACTTATGAAAAAACGCTAACATTTTTTATTTTTTTACTCCCCAAAAACCATTATCTTGAACAAAATATTAACCAAATAAATCTCATATTATTTACTTTAAGAAAATTGGCTGATTTTACTTTCAAAATCAAACCAGTGTAATTCCTATCAAAAGAAAGGAGAACAAGTATATGACCATCTCAACAGAAAAAAAAGAAAACCTATCTTTATACTTATGTATCAGTCACTTAATTTTCATAGTTTAACAAGCACGCATCTACATAGTTAAGAATGGTACTGATATATAAAGGAAGAAGTACTTTAATCTAGGCATGTAGAACATTCCTATAATCCTAGAACTCATGAGGCAGAGGTAGGGGAACTGCCACACATCTAGGCCAGGCTGAGTTACACAGAAAGCGCCAAGTCCTAAACTATACACAAGGAAATAAAGAACAAGAGAGGACAAGAAAAAGAAGACAGGGAAAAGAAAAACCAGACAAACTTCTCAGGGAAAGATAACTCAAAGTAAAGATGCAAAATAAATACAGGGTAATTGTCATCCAAAATGCTTGTAACTGGAATATAAGGGAGATTTAGCTTTCTGAATATTTGCATTGATTTTTTTAACCAGCTAAGTATTACTAATCCAAAAACCCAAAATCTGAAACCAATGTTCAAAAGATGTTAGATTTTAACAGTGCTTCAGATTATGAATCTTCAGAAGAGAAAATGCTCAGAATCCGCATGAAAGAATTCCTTGCCTGATGAAGTTGGTACCCAGGACTTAGGAATAATACACTAGTAAGAATACTCGGTGAGAATGGTTGGTCCTGTAACCCCAGAACCTAAGTGAGACGTAGTAGTGAGGCCATCTTAAAAGGCAACAACAAAAACCAAACCATGTGTGGTGGCACACACCTTCAATCTCAACACTTGGGAGGGAAAGACAGGCAGATCTCTGAGTTCAGAGCCAGCCTGGTCTACATACATAGAGAGTTCCAGGACAGCAGAGAATATAGTAAACCCTGTCTCAAAAGATAAAATAAATCAATATTTCCAGTAGAAGAATGTAGATGATTCTACATGAAACAGCCAGTACATAATGAAGACAAACTGTATGAATAGAGAAAATGAGTTCAACTACACATAACTGTGCCCATTTACAATCCCAGAACATGGAACAATGAAACAAGAAGATAGGGAACTCAGGTTAACCTAGATCACATAGTGAGACCTTGTCTCCAATTAATTAATTACATCATCATTAATATTTTAGTAACAATATTTAGTTTGATAAAATAGTATGAATTACCAAATTTTTAAGTACTATACCATATTAATTTTCAATATTTTTTGAAAGACTGTACTTACCCCCATTATCTGTTCTTTTTAAAGCTCCATCTTTATGGGGACACAGCTCACATCTCTATTTAAAGAAAATTAAAAATAAAAAAAAAAGGAAAAGGCAATGAAGCTTTTTTTCAGATCACCAAAACCATCTTTCCTATAACTTCAAAACTAACAAATAGAGTAGCATCTCTATTCATTGCCACCAAGAAAATTCCAGAACACTTCTCACAAAATAATATTTGCTGAAAATACCTTGTTTTATAAAGATTCATTTTTTATGTTACGTTTGTGTGCTCTGCAAATATGTATGCAAGCATGCATGTTGCCTATATGCAAGTATCCATAGAGGCCAGAAGAGGGTACCAGATTCCCTGATATTAAAACTATGGAAGACTGTGACCTATCATGTGGTTACTGGAAACTTAATCCAGATACTCTACAAAAGGAGCAAATGCTTTTACAGACTGCCAAGCCATCTCTCCGTCCCCCAAAATAATTATGATTTTCCTTATAATACAAGATTAACAACTTCTTTAAAAGTATACTTTGAAACTCTGGCCCCATAACTGGGCAGTGATAGCACATGATTTTAATCCCAGCAACCGGGAGGCAGAGGCAGGAGGATCTCAACTGAGTTCGAGGCCAGGGTGAGTTCTAGGACAGCCAGAACCACTGCACAGAGAAGTCCTGTCTTAAAAAAAAACCCAAAAGAGGGAAAATCTGCCCACCTCCGTTTTTCAGTTTTACATGCCTGTCATCCCAACAACTGGGAAATCTAGATAACAGTACTGCCATGAATTGAAGCCATCCTGGGCTAGAAAGAGTTCCAGAACAGCATAGACTATATAATGAGATAGTTTCTCAAAACAAGCAAGCAGAATCCTGAATTTTATATTAATAAAAACAAAGGTGGATGTGGTAGCATATATTGAGAGTACCAGGATACTTGGGATGTTGTAGAATGAAGGTAAGTCCAGGAGTTTGAGACCACCCCAGAAAACAAGACCTCCTTGGAGGAAAAAAAAGAAAAAACAAACTGGGTATGGTAGGACAAACCAGTTATCGCAGCACTCAGAAGGCTGAAGCAGGACTACAATGTTCAAGGCTACAGTGAGAAAACATTTAAAAACAAAACAAATGAAAAGAAACAAGACTGTGACATTTACCTAGGTCACTTTGGTTTCTAATACAGGGAAGAATCAGCTTGAGGACTCTGGAGAGATGGCCAGTGCTGCTCTTCCAGAGAATCCAAGCTAGGTCTGGCACCCACATCAGGTGACTCACAAAGGTTTCTTCTGTTCCAGGGGATCTGACATTCTCTTCTGGCCTCTTCATGTACAAACATGCACACTCACACACAAATGATATACACACAGATACACAATAAATAAAAGGAAATCTTAAAATACATTTAAAAAAAAAAAGGACCCAGTTTGCCTAGCATAGTGATGCACACTTGGGAGGCAGAGGCAAACTGAAGGCAGAGGCAAACTGACTTCTTTTTTGTTTTTTTTGTTGGTTTGGCGAGATGGTGGGTTTGAACTCGCTCTGTAGGCCCAACAGGCCTCCATCTCCTGCCTCTGCCTCCTGGGTGCTGGGATTAAAGGCGTGAACCACGAATGCTTGACTGCTTTCTTGAGTTCAAGGCAAACTAGTACTAACTACCTAGTGAGACCCTATCTAGGCTGACAACAAAGTTTTTTTTAAAGGTGACAGACTGTACTCAGCCAGGTGTGGTAGACCTCAACTGTAACACCAGCACTTAAGGAGGCAAGAGAAATTCAGATTATCATCAGCTACATAGTAAATCTGGCCTGGGATACATAAAAGCCTATCTCAAAAATTATCAAGAAAAAATAAAGGAAAGTAATTACAATCAACTGAACTATATCATACATTTTAAATACCTACAACAAATAAATTTAGACTTCTGAAAGTGGTAAGCTTGTGAGAGGACAAATCCATAATAAAGATGACAACTGTAAGTTCTGGAGAACACAAGTAACTGCTACCTTAATGAAATGCATAGCAGAAAAGAAAGCATCTAGAATCCATGCTAAGTGAAAACTTGGAAAGAATGGAGAACACATCATTGTGTTCACCCTGAAGACAAGACATAGTCAACCCTTCAGGCTCCTGTAGTTATAATACCTAAGAACCACAACAGAAGGTTCAGAGCAACTTTGGTGTCCAGAAAGTAGATTTGAATCCCAAACAGGGCAAAATGAAGAGAAAGAACCTACTTTTACAGTTATAAAACCAACCCAAATCTTTTGTTGACTTTACACCACACATACACAGGGCAAGCCATTAGCCCAGCTAAGGAAAGAAGAGACAGACATAAAAACAAAATGAGATTTAAATAGATTTTTGAAATAATACAAGGTGGCTTGAATTCAAACAATCAACTACCTCTAATTTTAAATTTTTCAATTTCAGGGCTGTTGAGAACAGCTCAATGAGTAAAGTGCTTGCCAACAAGTGATATAAGCTCAGATCCCCAAAACCTATGCACAGCTCAACAAAGTAAAGAGTATGGGTAACCTCCAGTGCTCTACAGCTAGCTAGATGGGTGAGGGAAAGCAGTTTATTGGCTAGCAAGTCTGGTGTACAGTTTGAAACAAGAGACCCTGCAACAAACAACAAGATGAATAGTGAGGACTCACACCACAATTCAAGCTTGTCCTCAACTTCTATATATGCATCATGGTATGTATATGCCTGAACTTCTACACACAAATACACATACATACACACAAAAAGATATTAAAGTATCAATTTTATTTTTTTTAAGACAGAGTCTTGTACAAATTCCTATGTGGAATATCTTGAAATTCTGATCCTTCTGTCTCTACCTTCTAGTGCTAGAATTGTAGGCATGCTTGATGAGGTGCTAGGTAACGACTAGATAAAGATTCTACTCAACTAAAACTACCAGTCCCTTCAAAGGAATACAACAGAGCATGGACTTTTCAACAAAATATAATGTTTGTGAGATGATCTATATTACTTGACCTGTAAAGAACCAGAAAGAAGGTTAACCATTATCAAAACAAAAGCAAGTCAACAAATGTCAACTCCAAGATTACCCAGACTTTGGAGATAGCAGAAGAGTTTTAAAATATATATATATGAAGGCAGACAGATCTCAAAATCTCTGTGCATCTGAGGCCAACCTGCTCTCCATGTCAAGTTCCAGGCCACATGATATATAATGAGACTCTAAATTAAATAAATAAGATACATATGAAATAGAATGAAAATGTATCTGTAATAAATGAAATGGAAACTATCAATAAAGGAAAAGAAGCTATAAGTAACTGAATGGGGCTAGAGGTGTACCTTAATGGTAGAAAGAATACCTACCTTTCACAAGGCTCAGAGAAAGAAAAAACCAACAATAAAGCCTGGCCTGGTAGCACAGAGGACACAAGAGTCAGGAGGAATGAGCCAAGTTCAAGCTGGCCACAACTGTAGGGATTTAAAGACCAGCCTCTGCTATAGAGATCCTGTCTCAAAACTTAAAACAAAGCTAGGTATGTAATTTAGTTGTAGAAAACCTGCCTAGTGTGTGTAAAACTCTGGGTTTCATTGTTCAGCACTGTAAAACCCAGCACTGAAGACTACCAAAAGGAGGAAAACAAGAACAACAACACGACGACAAAAAAAAAAAAAAAAAACCGAAGTAGCCGGGCAGTGGTGGTGCACACTTTTAATCCCAGCACTCAGTAGGCCAAGGCAGGAGGTTCTCAGTGAGTTCAAGTTCACTCTGGTTTACAAAGCGAGTTCCAGGACAGCCAAGGCTAAACAGTGAAGTGTGTGTGTGTTGGGGGGGGTGGGGCAAGGGCAGAATTATGGATGCTCAGAGAACTCAGGAACAAAAAAGGAGGCTCAAGTGCCAGGCTGAAAAGGCCCAGACAAATGGACAAATGGTCACAAATTCAAGGCCAGCCTACTCTACAAAGCACACTCTATGCCAGCAAGGGCTACCAAAACAAAAGCCTGTCTCAACAGTAAAACAGAAAAGAGAGAAAGACCTAAAATATAAATGTGACAAAGTATTGAAAGAAAAGAAAAATGTAATAGTTTTTCACTGTCAACACAGAATTATATATTTATATATCCAATTGATATGGGAAGAAATATAATGGCCAATCACCCAGGAGACTCAGCACATTTATGGGAGTATCTATCAGGTAAGGATTCTCAAAGGAGCCACACTACTGGGCTACTGGAGGCCTGGATAAAATGGAATATATATGAGTTAGTTAGCCAATAATCCTGACCCTTCCCCTTCTGTCAATTTTTTTTTCTTTTCTTTCATCTTTCAAGTAGGATTTCTCTGTGTAACAGCCCTTGCTGTCCTGGAACTTACTTTGTAGAGCAGACTGGCCAGGAACTCACTGAGATCCACCTGCCTCGGCCTCCCAAGTACTGGAATTAAAAGCATACACCACAATCACCCGACTTTCTGTCAGATAGTTTGTGTCAGAAACAACTAACATTAAAATAGCAAGAAGAATTCATCATCAAAAAACAAACTTTGTAAAAATGAGGGGGAAAGGCTAGCAAGAAGATGCCTTAGGAAGCCCGGTGAGCTGAGTTTTATCTCCAGAAACCATGTAAACATGAAAAACCAGAACTCCACAAACTTGTCCTCTGATTTCCACATGCTTGTTATGGAAGCACCAAAACATGTGTGCAACACACAATTACAAACATACAAACAGCCAGGCGATAGTGGTACATGCCTTTATAATTCCAGCACTCAGAGGCAGAGGCAGTTCAATCTGACTTTGAGGCCAGCCTGGTCTACAGAGCAAGTTCCAAGACAACCAGAGATATACAGAGAAATCACCTCGAAAAAACAAAAACAAGCAAACAAACAAACAAAAATACAAATAACAATGACAACAATACTATTAAACCAACTGGGCCCACAAGATAGCTCAGCAGTAAAGGTACTTCTTGTTCAGTTGGAACCTCTAGCTCACCCCTGCATGATCTAGAAAGCCCCATCCATTTCTGTCTCTCTCCCTCTCCAAGAATCTGCAAAAAAGAAAAGGTGCAAAAAGCCCAGTTCTGAATTCTTGGCAACTGTTGCAACTCCTTTCCCTGTGGCCACCAGCAACCCAAGCCCCCTCGTAAATATTCCAGCTTTTGATCATACTTGGGCACAAACCCACCTTGTGGAAGACACATCAACAACCCTCACCTACAAACTATATAATCTGGGCATGAACCTGGCCAGAGCCCATAAACCCAGCATTAAACTGTGGTAGTGGTCTTTTTGTCACTATTGGGATTAATAACAGACAGACTAGATAGACAGGTAGACAGGTAGGTAAGGGACAGATAAGAGATTGACGGAAAGACAGACAGATGTAATTAAAAGAAAAAATGAGGGGCTGGAGAGATGGCTCAGTGGTTAAAAGCACTGGCTGCTCTTCCAGAGGACCCTGGTTCAATTTTCAGCACCCACATGGCAGCTCACAACTGTCTGTAACTCTAGTTCCAGACACCTTCACACCAATGCATATAAGTTAAATAAATTCTAAAAAAAATGTTTTAAAAAAATGAGGTTGGGAGATGAATTTCTCAGTAAATTGCTTGCCTTCCATGTATCCATGTGAAACTAGTTGGACACGACAGCACAAGCCTAGAATCCCAGTCCTGGGGAAAGGGATCCTGGGTGATTACTAGCAGACACTGGAGATGTGGTGTGTGGGGTGGTTCACACCTTTAATACCAACACTCAAGAGGCAAATCTCTGAATTCAAAGCCAGTCTGGGTCTACATAGTGAGTTCCAGGACATTCAGAGCTATATAGTGAGACTCAAAAATCAAGTAAATTTTTTTTTTTTTTTTTTTGGTTTTTCAAGACAGGGTTTCTCTGTGGTTTTGGAGCCTGTCCTGGAACTAGCTCTTGTAGACCAGGCTGGCCTCGAACTCACAGAGATCCGCCTGCCTCTGCCTCCCGAGTGCTGGGTTAAAGGCATGCGCCACCACCGCCCGGCTTCAAGTAAACTTCTTAAGACGCCTAGCATCAAGTCTCGGCAGCTCAGACACACGTGCACAACACGTAACAATGAACAAAAATTCAGAAATTACATACTTCAAATGTTTGAACTCATATTAATTGTATATTATTAAAGTCATTCTAAAAAGAAAAACAATTCTAAAATGAATTTAAGTTAATTATAAGCCTAAATTACATTTTTTTTTAAAAAAATGGCTCAGAGGCCAGGCAGTGGTGGCGCATTCCTTTAATCCCAACTATTGGGGGCTCTCACCTGTAATTCCCAACACTGAAAAAGCTAAGATAAAAGGATCTCTGGGATATGTTACCCAACCAAGTTGACTATCAAAAAAGAAAGTTTACTGAGGGACTCTATCTTAAAAAGCAAGGTGGAAAGCTACTGAGAAATACACACAATGTTAATCTCTGGCTTCCATACATACACAAAGACATAGATAATTTTAGCCATAGTATAAAACATGTACTTTTTAGATGAACATGATACACTCACCAAAGACCTTATAAATAAATCAATAAAGTAAGATGTATTTAAAACAAAATTGTTTTAAGACAGAGTCTCATTATGCAGCTCTGGCTAGCTCAGAACCTGCCTACTATCTAGACCAAGCTGGCCTGAAACTTAGAGCAATTTCCCTGTCTCTGCCTTCAGAGTACATTACAGGCATGTACCACCACCTACCTACTCAAGACAACAATGAAATTAAATCATTTATTATATTTGTTGACTACACTAGAAATACATAAAATTTGTGATATAGGATCCCACCTAAAAGAAAGGGTGAAAGAACAAACTAAAGCTAGCAAGACGGCTAGGAGGGTAAAGGTGCTTGCTATCCTCAGAATCCACACAATGGAGAAAACCAACTACCACAGTTGCTCTTCGACTTACACACTCACAAATAAGCAAGCAAACAAATAAATGGTCTCTTTATAAGTTGAAAGAAAAAGAATAACAAAGTGGAAGGACAGAACAAAAAAAGATAATCAGGCAGGGAAGTCTAAAAGCAAAGTGGATTGATCATTTGTTAATAATTGCAAACCCTTTTTTTTAGGCATAAAAAGGATATGATGTTACAAACCTATTATCCCACCACTTGGGAGACATACAGAAAGATTATCACAAGTCCAAAGCCAGTTTGGTATACATAGCAAGTTCTAGACCAGCTAGAACTCCACAGTAAAATCTTATCTCAAAATTCAAAATACACAATCAAGTGCAGGGGCAAATGTCTTCATTTCCAGTACCGGGAGACAGAAGGGTCTCTGAGTTCAAGGACAGCCTGGTCTACAGAGCAAGTTCCAGAAGAGTCAGGATTACACAGAAAAACCAGTCTCAAATAAACGGAAGGAGGGAGGGAGGGAGGGAGGGAGGGAGGGAGGGAGGGAGGGAGGGAGGGACGGGGAGGAGACTCCACCAATAACCAATAAATCTGGTGATAAAGCCCTGTACTCCTAGAACTTGAGAGAACAGGAGCATTATTAATTGGGGGAATAGAGAGGGACAGAACTGAAGAGATGGCCCTGAAATTAATAGAACTGCTGTACTTCTAGAGGACCAAAGTTAAATTCCCTGCGCTTGACGATCAACAACCATCTATAACTCTGCAGGCACCTAGCACACAAGTGGTACACAGACATACATGCAGATAAACATACACATACAAAAAACAAATCTTAAAAATTAAAAAAGTAGATCCAGGTCAGCCTGAGCTATATTACACTCTGTCCCAAAAGGGCAAAATTCAAACAATAATAAAACAAAGCCAATAACATCACTATCTAGCAAATTACTACAAAAATTGTAAAAATCCTGATGTACATAAATGTGAAAAGGTCTAATATTAACGATTTGAATCCTACACCATAATAGAGATTAGAAACAAGTATTATATCCAATGAATACAAGATTAGTACAACATTTAAAAATGTTTATCAAATTCAAGGTTTTTTTTTTCTGATCAAGCAGTTTATTATTCCTTGGAAGCTGTTATATAGCAAATGGGCAAGGGGGAGGAGAGGGTTCAGGTCTGCAGGGATTCAGGTCCCGAGACGTCCCTAGCTCAAATTCAAGTATTTTAAATACATCATCTCAATATAAGCAGTTTAAGAAAAACTCAACATCCATTTACAATACAAATTCTCAGATAACTCATTACAGTCCTCCAGTCTCAAATAATTACTTTACACCCAACTATGTTTTTCATTTTGGGTTTGATTTTTGTTTTCACAGTACTAGAGGTCAAATCCAAACTTTTACAAATGCTAAGCACCAGCACCTGTAATATTTTTAATACTTATTCTGAAGAGACTGTCCTTGCCAGAGCTAGCTAATTCCTGAGATAGTATGAGCTTTCATGTGTAAACCAAGAGCCCATACCTTAACCTTCTTAACTTACCTAAGTCTAGGCCATTGTATTCCCCCCAACCTAAGGCACCCCAGAAACAAGTATAGACCAACTCATTCATTCCTTCAGGCTTCCCTCTTCCCTCCCTCTGCCACATGACCAACCCCCAGCACCACTGAAGGTGACATTGTGACATGGCCTACCTCTCCCTTCTTCAAGTGACTGGTAAATGTAAAGATCTTTTCAATGGCAGTTTATGTCCTTATTTGTTCATACAATTTAAATAATAAAAACTTGTACCTGAAAACAATATGATAAAGATCATTAATAAAAAGTTAACAACGGGATTGGAGAGGTGGCTCAGAGGTTAAGAGCACTGAGTTCAATTCCCAGCAACCACATGGTGGCTCACAACCGTCTGTAATGAGATGCAAGCATCTGTTGTACAAGCATACATGAAGGCAGAACACTGCACACACAATAAATAAATAGTAAATAAACAGGCAGATAAATAAATCTTTAAAAAAAAAAAAAGCCAATATGCTGGGCATGGTGCCACAAGCCTTTAATCCCAGCACTCAGGAGGCAGAGAAACAAAGCTCTCGAGTTTGAGGCCAGCCTATTCTATGTGAGTTTCAGTCCAGCCAGGGATATAAAGGAAGACTACGTCTCCAAAAATTAAAAATAAAAATCAATTCTAAAAATATTTAGAATAGTGCCACTTTAGCTAGGCAATAGTGATATATAGATACATCAGTAACTCAACACTCAAAATGATTGCAAAAATGTAGCCATTAATCCTAGCACTTTGGACTGAAAATTCAAGGCCAGCTTGGGTTACCTTTAAAAGGAGTCAGGTGGCAGTGGGGCGGTGGTAGTGGCGGCGGCAGCGAAGGCGCACACCTTTATACCAGGAGCTTGGGAAGCAGAGGCAGGCAGATTTCTGAGTTTGAGGCAAGCTTGGATTACAGACTGAGTTCCAATAGACAGCCAGGACTACTACACAGAGGAAACCCTGTCTCAAAAACACAAACACAGACTAAGTTTTAAAACCACCACATAAAAAGATTTTTAAAAATAGGGCCAAGGCTGTGAAATGACTGAACAGGTAAAGTTGCTTGCTGACAAACCTAATAACCTGAGTCTGATCCCCAAGACCTACAGAGTGAAAGGAACAAAAAGACTCCCACAAATTGTGCTCTGACCTCCACACACACATATATACACAATATAAGAAAATCAAAAGGAAAATAGAGTTGAGCAGGAAGCAAAGGCAAACAGATCTCTCATGAGTTCAAGGCCAGACTGGTCCACAGGTATATTTTAAAAGGAAAAAGAAAAATGGGGTAACGTATGCACAACTGTAATTCTAGGTGGGCATGTCCAAGATACATACATACATATATACATACATACAGATATAGATACAAGGATTCAAAACTCCGTATGTCAATTCTAACACTTATCTACAGAGTCAAACCAAGTATCATCTCATTTGATGTTTTGGAGGAAATAGAAAAGCTAATATTTATACAATGTGAATTTAGATTGTGCACTCTTGAAAATAAAAAGATTAAAAGTCTTGCAATTTTAACTTCAAAATTTATACTAAAAAAATTTAGAATCCCAGCACTTGGGAGGCAGAGGCAGGCAGATCTAAGTTCAAGGTTAGCCTGTTGTACAGAGCAGTCAGGGTTACACTAAGAAACCCTATCTTTAAAAAAAAAAATAATAAGTTACAAATATTTGGAACAGCATGATAAAAATAAGGCTAGATGAACAGACCAACTGAAGAAGGCAAAGTTCTGAAAGAGGGCCCACTTATACAGCATGTTCTACAAAAGTGATGCAGTGAAAGAAGGTTTCAGACAAAAGTAACTGCATAGCCATATACAAAAACTGAAACCTACAAAAAAAAAATGTGAAATGTGTCACAGACCTAAATATAAATTAGCAAAAACAAAAAATTTAAAGGAAATTACCTTCATGACTTCGGGGTTAGGCAAAGTGTCTTAGCTCACAGTAAGCAACAACTATAAAAGAAAACACTGACAAATTAGACTTCATCAGATTTAAATTTTTTGCTTAAGGGTACAATTAAGAAAATAAATAAGTGAAAGCATACAGATTTGAAGAAGTATATATAATATATAAAACATTTCTCTAACAAAGACCGGTATCTCCAACACATAAAAACCGATGCAAATCAAACTGGATAGAGAAATTAAAGAAGCTAAAGCTCTGAGCAGACTTAGAACTTAGGTCAACACACAAACCACAACATGCTCAATATCAACTTCTCACAATGACACCCAAAGTATCACAATGACATGACTTCCAATCAAGATGCAGTGAACAAAAGGAACTCAATTTAGCTTTTTTACATGAAATAATAAAAACCTAACAAAATGAGTAAAATAATAGCACTGAAGATACTAGACGAGAAACAAGACAATGATACCTAGGAGACAAGAAACATATGACACAAGCCACAAAGTGCCCAGCTTACTGCCTTGGGAGAGTTTTCAGGCCGAGGAACAGGGAGGAGGAACCCAGACAGGGCCTGTGGTCTCCCCAAGTTGAGGAAACGGAGCTGGGAGTCCAAGGAAGCCAAGGTGGCTAGAGCTCACAAAGGAGACCAGCAATGAGTAGAGAGCTGGAGAGAGAGAGAGAAATGAAGAAATCTACAAAGGCTCATTCTAGAACTTTTAGTTGAATACCAAATCAACATTTACATGTAAGGCCTATCTGAAGCCAGAAGAGTCAGAGGGGAACTAGGTCCAGCATTACACAAAGTAACTAATACAGTATCCCAAAAGTCAGAACATCACATCAGAGGGCTAAGGAAAACAGGTGAGGACTGGAAAGATGGCTCGGTAGGTTAAGTGTTTGCAGGACAACCCTGATTAACTGAATTTAACAGCTGGAACCCATGGGAGGAGGACAGAACTAACCCCAAAGATGGAAGTAGTCCCCTTACCTCCACACACTCACCATGACATGTACATCCAAACACCCTTGAACAGGCCAAAGAGGCGCGCGCACGCGCGCGCACACACACACAAAACACAAGGAAAAATTTATAAGACCAAAACAAAAGCAAGACATGCTACCCTGTAGTGAAATAAGAATTAATCAAACCAGTAATAAAATGCAGAAAACTACCAGAGAAGCCCTTTAAAACACTTATAAGGGGATGGAAGAGGTGGCTCAGAGGTTAAGAGCCACTGCTTGCTCTTCCAAAGGTCGTGAGTTCAATTCCCAGCAACCACATGGTGGCTCATAACCATCTGTAATGAGATCTGGTACCCTCTTCTGGCCTGCAGACATACAGACAGACAGAATATTGTATACATAATAAATAATAAATATAAAAAAGGTAGTTTAAAAAAAAAGAAAAAAAACAGCTATAATGACTAAATAAGCAGAAAGCTAGAGGAAGCAAGCAAGTAATAACATAAAAGATTTAAAAATTTTCCAGGCAGTGATGGCACACTCCTTTAATCCCAGCACTCAGGAGACAGAGGCAGGTGGATCTCTGAGTTCACAGCCAGCCTGGTCTAAAGAGTTCCAGGACAGCCAGGGCTGTTACACAGAGAAACCCTGTCTTGAAAAAACAGAGTGGGGAAAAAAATATTTAAAATTTGAGCCATATTACAACCTGCCTATAATCTCAGCACTTGAATGGGAAGGACCAGGAATTCAGGATGAGCCTGACTACCTGAGACCCTGTTTCAAAAAAAATTAGTAATATGAAATTGTAAACATGAGAATCACAAGGTTTAACTGGAAAAACTGATTCACAGCACATAAAACCAAGCAATGTTTGCTTATTGTACATGGTGCAATATATGCATGTGTTTGTAAATGTGTGTAGGGTGAACACACCTATGCATGTAAACATATAAGCCAGAAGCTGGCATCAGATGTTTTGCTCTATGACCCTCCATTTTATTTTTCTAGACATGGTCTCTCACTGAACCTGGAGCTCCCCAACTGGCTGGACCATCTGACTAGAAAATCACAAAGATCCCTAACTCTGCCTTTCTGTGCTGGTACCACCATTCTTGGCTTTTTATGTGAGTGTTGGGAATCCAAACCCAGATCCTTATGCTTATGCAACACACACTTAGCAGCTGAGCCATCTCCCCAAATCCCCAAGTAATTTTCAATAACCTGAGTGAGACAAAGGGGAAAGAACTTCAAAGGGTGAACTTCAATTAGCTTTACAATGACACACACACACAAAAATGTATTTATAATCAGAGTTACAAAAACAAATAGAATAGTAAACCTTTTTTATCTGGTTAAAATTATAAACATAAGACCAACTGTAGACACAGACCCTATGGGGAGAGGGGGAAATTACTCAAGTATCCTCAGGCATATTGGCTCACATCTATAAAGCTAGCACAGAGTAGGCAGAATCAAGAAAGCCACTGTAAATTTGAGGACAGTTTGGTTTATGTGGCAGGTTCCAGGCCAGAAAAGGCTCCATGGCAAAGAGGTTTTTTAAAACACTAGACAGACGAACTGGAGAGTACCCAGGCTCCAGTCCTAGCACCCGAACACCACAGTTCAGGCACATTAACCCTAGCTCTGAAGAACCCAATGTCCTTTAGCCACCTGTATGCATACAGCAAATACAAACACATATATATACATACAAGTAATTAAAACTAAAAATATTTAATTATACATAAAAAGGCACCCTAGTAAACATCAACTACCAAAATCAAGAAAGGTAAAACAGTCAGGTATGGTGGTGCATACCTTTAATCCCAGGAGGCAGAGGCAGAGTGATCTCCCAAAGTCAGATCAAGCTCTTAGTCTACGATCAAATTCCAGAACAGTCGGGATTACACAGAGGAAACCCTGTCTCAAAAAACTGCATACTTTAATCTCAGCACTCGGGGAAACAGAGGCAGGTGAATCTCAGTGAATTGAAGGCCAGCCTGGTTCTGAGTTCCAGGACAGTCAGAACTGTTACACAGAGAAATCATATCTTAAAACAAACAAAAAGGAAAATCGTAAAACATGATAAATCATACAAGACCAGAAACATAAAATCCTTAATGTAAAAAAGGTCACATTATCACAAAATTAAAACTAAAATTCAAATGAGAAAATAGGCAAAACTTTCAAGGGACTTATCCCATAGTTGAATGGGAAATGTATAGCATTTAATGTATGCATTTTAAAGGTTTCAGCTTGACTAGGCACACCTTTAATTCCAGATTTCTGGAGGCAGAGGCAGGACTGACCTACACAGAGAGTTCCTTCCAAGACAGCAAAAAGAAAGGGAAAAAAAAAAAAAAAGCAAAGATCTTGTCTCAAAAAGTAAGGAAAAAAAAAACAAAACAAGTTCAGCATGGAGTTTATCCTAGCACCTTGGAGGTAGAGGCTCAGAAATCAAGAGCTGGAACTCAGTGTTAGGTTATCTGCAAGAATACACAAGGCTAAGGTATAAGCTGTAAAGTATGAAGAGTGCACAGGCAGAAAAAGGGAACGACAGCTGTTTCAAATGTAATGTACCAGACACCCATGGACTATAAAAATTAACTTAAAAGAGCCAGGCAAGGTAGCACATGTCTTTAATCCATCACACAGGAGGCGGATAGGGGATTCCTGAATTTGAGGCCACCCTGGTCTACAGAGTTCTACAGGACAGCCAGGACTACACAGAGAAAGCCTGTCTCAGAAGAAGAAAAAAGTTAACATAAAATAGATCACAGATCTGGGCTAGGCAGTGTTGGCGCAAGCTTTTAATCCCGGTACTCAGGAGGCAGAGGCAGGCAGATCTCTTTGAGTTCGAGGCCAGCCTGGTCTACAAGAGCTAGTTCTAGGACAGGCACCAAAATTAGAGAAACCCTGTCTCAAAAAACCAAAAAAAAAAAAAAAAAAAAAAAAAAAAAAAAAAAAA
>NW_026067958.1:2083227-2085080 GCF_014885135.2 Alexandromys fortis | reverse complement strand
AAAAAAAAAAAAAAAAAAAAAAAAAACCAAGGATATTGATAGGGTCTAGCCTTAAAAAAAAAAAATAAAGCTATTAAATTTAATGCCAAAAGGATAATCCAAAAAGAAAACGTACTGGACTAAAATTTATCTCATACATAGAATCTAGATTTAAAAAAAAAAAATGAGCTGGAGAGCAAAGGCTCAGAGGCTAACCGGTGTAGGCTACTTGCAAAGGACTCAGTTTTTGTTTCTAGCACCCACACAGCAGCTTGCAACCACCTGTAACTCCAGTTCCAGGGGTTCCAACACCCTCACATAGATGTACATGCAAACAAAACACCAATGCACATAAAATAAAAAATTTAAGAATAAGTTTTACTATATGTATGAGTGTTCTCCCTCCTTATGTGTGTATGTGCACCACATACGTGCAGTGCCCATGGACTACAAGAGTTGCCATGTGGATGCTGGGAATTAATTGAACCCAGGTCCTAACTGCTGAGTCATCTCTCCAGCCCCTAAGAATAAATGAATCTTTAAAAAAAGACATTTGCAACAGGGACCACCACATAAAACAACAACCAAAATGCATAGCTGTGGAGCCCAGCTGCAAAGGCTACATCTACAAACACTTCAGTTCCTAAGGCTTAGGGGAACATTGTGGAAGAATGGCAGAGATTGTAAGATCCAGAGAATCAGGGAGTTCACTATGAGACTCTTGTCTCCTAGTAATGTCAAAAGCTACTCCCCTAAAGCCTCACTACAATGACTGCCTAACCATGAGCTCAACAAGAACAGCAACAGACATGCCAAAGTGGAGAGGGAGGGGTAGCCTATAAGGCCTCAACCCACACAAAGAACTATAGGCAACTAAGGACTGCTGAGAGTCAGAGGTCCATAATCCCAGCATTCTCAATGTTGAGTGGAAGGATCATGAGTTCAAAGCCAGTTAAAACCACATGTCAAGAAGCTGGCTCCAAACAAAAGATAGAGACCAAGGATAAACTAATTCGACTAATTTTAAAGTGTCAAATTCACTTTTACAAATTTTCCCATCCTAATTTTCAATGTAAAGGGAATAAAATAATAATTATGGGACTTGAACAATGGTAAAAATTAGTAAAATAAAATCTATGAGACGATCCACCCGTGAAAGTACTGTTCTAATAAATGACGGTACACCTTCAACCTTATCACACAAACACTATTTCACTTGACTTCTATTCTAAAGTAATGCCAAGTTTAAGGCAGTCAATACAAACAAATGTGTCTGTATTAACATTTCTGGGCATGGGCTACGAAAGAGCTAAATGACAGAGCATATGCTTATACGCATGAGACTATCACACATATAATCTCTCTTCATATAATCTATCTCTCATCTATCTCACACACCACACATACAATGAACGCATAATCTAATGCATAGAACAGCATATTTTTGAAGTATCCAAGTTTCAAGCTGTTTTTCACACGACCCTGGACAAATTCCTATTATGTCTCACATTTCCTCTTTGATCAAGGAAAAAAGTGCGAGCTGGAAAGATGGCTCAGAGGTTAAGAAAGCACGGGCTGCTCTTCCAAAGGTCCTGAGTTCAATACCCAGCAACCACATGGTGGCTCACAACCACCTGTAATGAGATCTGGTGCCCTCTTCTGACCTGCAGGCATATAGGCAAGCAGAACACTATATACATAATAAGTAATCTTAAATTTAAAAGAAAAAAAGTGTTACAGGAAAACTGTGATTGATGGCTCACACCTATAATCCCAGCATCTGAGAGGTCCATGAATAGAGACCTGCCTGGGCTACACAGTGAAACTCTCTCCCTCACTTTAAAAAAAAAAAAAAAAAGAAACAAAAAAACGAA
>NW_026067958.1:1992912-2083114 GCF_014885135.2 Alexandromys fortis | reverse complement strand
GGAGGGGGGGGGGGGAGGGGAGGGGAGGGGAGGGGAGGGGAGGGGAGGGGAGGGGAGGGGAGGGGAGGGAAGGGAAGGGAAGGGAAGGGAAGGGAAGGGAAGGGATGGGAAGGGAAGAGAGATGAGGCATGGGCAGGCCTTTAATCCCAGCATTTAGTAGACGGAGGCAGACGGGTCTGAGTTCAAGGCCAGCCTGGTCTAGGAAGCAAGTTGCAGAACAGCCAGGACTATTACACAGAGAAACACTATTCTGAAAAACCAGAAGCAAAAAAAAAAAAAAAAACCAAAGCAAAAACAAAAACAAAAAAAAAAATGAGACTTAAAATACTCAATAGGAATGTTGGCTTGGCAGTTAAAAGAACTTGTTCCTCTTGTTTCTGTAGAGCACATGGGTTCCATACCCACCACTCACAATATCAACACTCTCCTTTGACCTCAGTGGGCATCAGGCACATACATGGTGAAGACATACATGCAGGCAAAACACTTATACACATAAAGGAATAATATAATTTTTTAAAAGATGCTCAGTAGTGTGTGCCAAAATTGATAGATAAATAACAGTGCCTGCGTATCTTCTCTCAGCAGTCCTGCTGAAAGACATGGGACAGAAAGTTGGCTTGGTAAGGTTAAAGAGCACTTGCTATTCTTGCAAAGGACTGGGATTCAAATCCCAGCAGCCATATGGCGGCTCACCACTTCCTCAGACAACAGGTATTACATGAGATACAGGTATACGTGCAGGCAAAACACTCATACACACAAAGTAAAGTAAGTATTTTAAAATGTAAATTAGAATTTACAAAAAAAAAAAGGGGGGCTGAAACAATGCACTCTCCTATATTAAGCACCTAGTGTCTGTCGCATAAGAATGCTATGCTGAGAACGGGAGGTTTGAGGCCAGCCTGGTCTACAAAGCAAGCTCTAGGACAGCCAGGGCTGTTACACAGAGAAACCCTGCCCCCCAAAATTTAAAAAAAAAAAAAAAAAAAAAAAACTAGCAGCCTTTAGAAAGTCATGAAAAAACTTCAATGATCTCTGGGACTATATTTGCAGTTCTTGACCAGGTTTCATGTAGCATAGAGGCTGGGCTTGAAATTCTGATCTTCATGCTTCTACCTCCCACATCTAGGATTATTAATGTACATCACCACACCTAACTTTGGTACATGGTTTAAATGTCAAAAATAGACCAAATAGAATCAAATTAGAAAAAAAAAAGTTTAGATTTGGTTATTATAATAGCAAAATTACTTGTGGAAGAATTAAAAGCCAAACATAATAGTTTGAAGGGTAAGTGAACATATTTATAATATTCCATGTACTTAGGCTTAAAATTTTCAGCAAAGGACCTATATTATAATAATAATAATGATGATGATGTCAGAATTATAGACATCTAGTATTCATCTGTTCATAATATTCACTTTCTTCAAACAGCACCCACCCACCAGAATCAGGGAACTGCTCTTACCCCTGACTCCAACTATGTAGCTCTAGTGAGGGTTGTAATTCATAGAACCCTCCCCAATCCAGCCAGAAGGATGGAGGGTACATGATCCAAGACAGGTCAGAGTCCTTCTCAAGATTCTTCAAAAGAGCCCCTTTTTCCTGGTAGAAGGGGCTGGGAAGATGAAAGTCAAGAGCTGCCAGCAGTCATGGTTCCAGCCTCATGTAGTAGAGAGTCTGTAGTATAAGAGAATGAAATCAACATGCAGAGAAACAGAGATAAGAAGTGAAGTCCTAACCCCAATGGAAAGAGGAAGAGAAAACAAATACATTAATAATAAGAGTAAAGTAACAAATGTGACTAAAGACCAGATTTGATTCTAAGTTGTCTAGTATCGAGGACAAAAGAAAAGCAGAAAGCATTTCACATATCTAACAAAAAGAAAGAAATTTCCCATGCTAAGATCAAAGAACTTCTTAGGCAGGGAACTTAATTTAATGGTCACCAAAAGGAAATGGATAATGTGGACAGTGCCCATGATGAAAGTGTGGACAGCAAAAGCAGATTTCAAATGTTATCATTTATAATGACAAGTAGTTATTTCTCAATCATTAAACTAAGAGAACATGGCAGACAATTGACAAAGCAGACATATCAACTACTGCCTATTCTTCTACAAAGTTTGTCAATGGAGGGGAAAAAAAATCAACGGTAAATATGTAAAAGGCAATGAGAACTAAAGATCAGTCTTAGCTGAGTAGGAAAAATCAAGCAGAAATGGACAAATTGAAGAGAGAAGCCATCAGCTACTAACTTCTAAAGGAAGACCTCAAAATAAGCCTGACATGGAAACATATGTAGTACCAGCACTCAGAAGGAAAACAACTGGAAAAGTAGTGTAGGTAGTTATTCGTTTCACTTAAAAGCTACCTTCTCTCTCCCTCAAGTATCTATTGAATAACTATACTGAGATAAAAAAGGCATGAAGCCACAAATACAAGAGAGAAAACTAGCCCTAAAATTCTAGACAGACAAGAAGCGATGATCTTCAAAGGAGAATAAGGTGTGGTTCTGTAGTACAGTATATGCTTACCATGTAGCAGGCACTGGGCTCGACCAGCACCGAAACAAGAAAACTCAGATACTGAACAAACCATAAATAAGACAATTCCAAAATTAATTCATCATGTGTTACGCAGTTTAGAAAACAGGAGACACTTTAGATCCTAGCCAATGTAGGATAGGGGAATTCATGTGTACAGAGTGATGGGTCATTAATATATGACAAGTGTTCTCTAGTAAGGGGGAAATCAGGAAGAGCTAGATATAACCAGAAAAGCAATCAAATCAGTTTCATCTCTCCACTACACACTACCAGTAATTATCTTTCTCCTGTCCTGAGAAACTGCAATGATGAATTTTCTGAAGTGGCACACACCTGCAACAGCAGTGCTGGTGACGCACGCAGTTCAAGACCAGCCTCATCTATGTAACGACTTGGAGGCAGCAAGAAAATCTAGAACACGAGACAGGACAGCTGAGGTGGGACAGTGAGATCATGTTAAAAATGAAAGCCTAGATGAAAGTCTAAGAACAAAACAGTATTTCAGAAAATTAAAACAAAGTAAAACCTCAACAGAATTTCAAATGTTTATTAAAGTAAGCTATCACATGAGAATAACAAAAGAAAAAACAAAGTTAAACACAAAATTTTAAACAAAAATTAGGATTAATTAATACAGAGGATCTATGGTCCAAACTCAAAAGCGTGCACACACACAAACAAAAAGATCAAATCAAAAGGTTAATCGCAGCACTCGGGAGGCAGAGGCAAACAGATCTCTGAGTTTGAAGTCAGCCTGGTCTAGAAAAACTAGTTCCAGGACAGGCTCGAAAGCTACAGAGAAACCCTGTATCTAAAAACAAAACAAAAAAATTGAGGAAATTAACAAAGAAGTAATCCAAAAACATTTCTCTGACCTCAACTCATTTTTCCTCACATGACTTAGCAACTAAAGAGAAGGTGCCAGCAGGCATAATGGTGCACAGCTCTAATCCCAGCACTTGGGAGACTGAGGCAAGTGGACGGAGACCAGCCTGGTATACAGAATAAGTTCCTGGACAGTCAGGGCTACACAAAGAAATCCTGTCTTGAAAAAACAAGGAAAAAATATGTGTGCCCAGAATAATCAAGTAAACCAGTATTAAAGTATCAGAAGGTAGGAAAGATTTTTTTGTTGTTGTTTTTTGTTTTTCAAGACAGGTTTTCACTGTAGCTATCAAGCCTGTCCTGAAACTAGCTCTTGTAGACCAGACTGGCCTCGAACTCACAGGAATCCGCCTGCCTCTAAGAAGAAATTTTTAGTCAGTCTTGGTGCGTTCACCCTTGGTGAGACACTGGGAGGAAGAGCTCTGTGAGTTCAAGGTCAGCCTGATCTACAGTGAGTTTCAGGACAGCCAGGGTTAACACAGAGAAATCCTGTCTGGAGATGTAGTTCAGTGATAGAGACCATGCCTTACGTGGGAGAGACCCTGAATTTAACCTCTAGCATTTGGGGAAGGGGGTACTAAATCCTGAAAGAATATTCAAATTAGAAACCATGGTGCATGGCTATAATCTCAGTACCTGGGAGACAGAAGCAAGAAGATGGCCTCCAAATTCAAGGCCAATCTAGGTCACACAGTGAGCTCCACATGAATATAGGCTACAGAATGAGACAAGAAAGGCAGCATAGGCTGACTATGTATGAGGTCCTGGATTCACTCTCTAGCAACTCACACATATTCAAAGAGAAGACCAAAGCAATGGAAAGGAGAGAAAAATGAAAAAGATGATAAAAAGAAAAGTTCTGCCTGGCACTAGTAGTGCACACCTTTAATCCCAGCACTCAGGAGGCAGAGGCAGGCAGATCTCTGAATTCAAGGCTAGGCTGGTCTACAAAGCAAGTTCCAGGACAACCAGAGCTACACAGAGAATCCCTATTGGGGGCAGGGGACGCGCTACAAGGACCCAGGTGCAATTCCCAGCACCCACATGCCAGCTCACAACACTGAGTTGTATCCAGTCCCATAGGATACAATGCCATCTTCTAGCCTCCGTGGGTACTGCATATACTTGGTGCACAGACATACATGAAAATCCCGAACTTTCACACACAAACAATAAAAATAGTAAGTCAGGTGGGGTGGTGCACACCTTTAATCCCAGCACTTGGAAAGCTGGGGGTTCTTTGTGAATTCCAGGCCAGCTTGGTCTACAAAGCAAGTCCGAGGAAACCCAGGGCAGTTACAAAGAGAAACCATGTCTCGAAAAGGAGGTGGGGGTAGATACCATGAAACAAAGTGAAAACTAAAAATGAACCCATCTTCTCAAAAGCACGAATGAAAAAGGTATCTACTGATGGTTGAGGCTAAAACTTTTGTTTTTTGGTTTTTTTCTCAAGACAAGAGTTTCTCTGTATAACAATCCTGGTTGGACTCACTCTGTAGTCCAGGCTGGCCTTGAACTCAGAGATCTACCTGCCTCTGCCTCCTGAGTGCTGGGATTAAAGGTGAACTGAAAATTTTTAACTCATAAAAATAAATATGTAGACAGCAAGTTCCCATAATAGAAGCACACACACAAAACTAGAACAAACAAAAGCATATTCTGAAGTAAATGAATGTTCCTCCTTGGATTAAAAAAAGGCAGCCAAGCCTGAAAAGGACAGGCTACAGGCTACAGGCTACAGGCTGTTAACTGTCTATTTAAACACCCCAGAAGGCAGACTAGGATGAAATCTTACTTCCAGCTAAATAGCTATTATCCTAGAATTCAAAACAACACACAAAAGCAAAAATCACAAAATGCTTAAATATAAAAACACTAGCAGAGCTTTATTACGATAACCCTAAACATATGGACACCAAATAACTTCAAAGTAAAGGCAAACAGGCTGGGAATGTAGTTTAGTTTAAGGGTAAAATAGCTAGGACCTGGGTTCAATCCCAGAACAAGAGAAGAAGAAAGAACAAAGTACAGCATCACTATGACTATAGTCACAGCTACTTAGGAGGATCAAGGGTCCAAAGTTCAAGTCCAGAATGCACAGGGCTGCAGCTTTGGCTCACTGGCTAAGGGTTTGCTTGGTATGTCCAAGGCCTTAGGTTTAATCACCATCATCTTTTAATCTTACACATAGCTACTACTCCTGTAAAACAATACAAATTATACATACTCACAGAGGAGCACATAAGATAATGTAACCACTGAAACATGGATGGCCTAAAAAAGGGTAAGTTAGTAAAAATTAATTGAGACAGTGGAGAATAAAATAAAAACAAACTTAATCTTTTAATTTGTTTTTCTTTTGGGAGAATGCTTGAAATAGCAACTCAACAACTGAGTGCAGAAAATAAACTTGTCTATTAATAATCTATTAGGGGCTAGAGAAATGGCTTAGTGATGTACTGGTCTTAGAGCACCAGAGTCTGGTTCTCAGCATCCACAATACAGGTTCATGAGCTATAACTTTTAGCTTCAGGAGATCCAATGTTCAAACCCACAGAGGCCACAAACACATATATAAGAGAAAATAAAAATTAAATTGTAAAACTGGCATAAGTGCAGGCCTGTAATCCCAGCACTTGAGAAAGAATTTAGAAGTTCAAGGTCATCCTCAGTTATACAATGAGTTTTCAGTCAGCCTGTGCTATGTGAGACCTTGTTCCAATAACAGAAATTATTTTTTTACCTTAGGAAGCTAGAGAGATGGCTTAGTCATCAATGGAAACAGCACTGCAATGGCCCTGAGGCTGGAGATTAGGTGTTTGAGCTGCATGGGACCCTCATGTTCAGTTCTCAATGAGAGAGTTTTGTTTTTATGTTTTGGTTATTTGTTGTCGCCTGATTGGGGGTCTTATGTTTTTGGTGGGGGGAGGCTTTATTGTTGTTTTGAATCAGGGTCTTACTCTACAGAGACCAGTCTGGCCTAGAAACCACTATGCAACCCAGGCTGGCCTCGAACTCAAGGCAACCCTCCTTCCTCAGCCTCCCAAGTGCTGGCATAAGTCACCATATTTGATTTTTTGTTTTGGTTTGGTTTTTGAGACAGCAGCCCAAACTACACTCCAACTCAAAACCTTCTCCCTACTTCTAGAATGCTGAAATTATAGGCATGTCTCAGCATGATTAAAAACTCCAAGTCTTTTTATTTATTTACATTTATTTGGTTTTGTTTTTTGTTGTGTTTTGTTTGGAGGGTATGACTTGGAGTGTGAGTGGAGGTCAGCCAACAACTTGCAGCATTAGTTCTGTCCTACCCACGTGTATGTTCCCAGGAACAAAATTTAGGTTGTCGATCTTGGTGGCAAGTTCCCTTATCCACTGAGCCATATCACTAGTCCTCTGTTTTTCATTTGTTCTCTTCTTTTCTATTTCCTCATCTTCTTCTGTTACTATTACTCTGAAAATTTTGTTTCCTTGTAGGCATTAAACGTAAGGCCTTGAGCTTTGAAGCACACATTCTACCCACGGAGCATACACCATGCCTAATAGTAAAGATGGTAAAACCATTCTAGAGTAAATGATCATGATATCACTGAGCCACCTATTGTTCTTAAGACGCTCCCAGTGGATTCCTATGTCCTCCCTTTAAGGTCCTACATCTTTATGATAGCATCCTCTGTACCTTTTCACTTCAAATTTCACCTTGTAAATGCATTCTACATACTAACAAAAACAGTTTTCTCAAAATGTTGCTTTATCTTTCTGGATCATTATTATTCCTATCTGTCAAAGTACTCACAGTCAGCTCACAACTCTTCCTTTTCTAGCGAATGAGCTGTCTCTGATCCAGAATTCCCCAAGTGCATCTGAGCAATTTGATCTTAAAGAGGTCTAGAGGTAGGCACCATATCCAAGTCAAACCAGTCCAGGGCAATTTTAGGCAAAAGAATATGAGATTCAGATTGAGAATTTAGGCTCTTAGTACAAAAGGTACAGGTTGGAGAGACAACTCAGTGTATAAAAGCCACCAGCACCACACACCAGCCCTGATCACCTGAGTTCAGATGCCCAGAACCCATGAAAAAGGCACTCAGCAGTGCAATGACCAGTAAGCCCAGCAAGCCTCTACCAAGATAAGAGGTACAGCTCACAGGCCAGCTAGCTTGCTTATGAGGATTGAAAGAGACTGTCTCTCCCTCTCTTTAATTTTGACATTTTTGAGACAAGATATACACAGTCCTGACTATCCTGGAATTTGCTGTATTGACCAGGCTGACCCTACACAGAGATCCATCCATCCACCTGCCTCTGCCTCCTGAATGCTGGGATTAAAGTCATGGGCCACCATGCTCCACAAGATCATCTTGAAGTCGAAAGAGTAGGAACTGATATCCAATGGCTGTCCTCTAATCCACACTCTGTTGCACACAGATTCACATACACGCATATTCAAAACCTCTCTCATACACACATACACACTTTTTTTTAAGTCAAACAATTTTTTTTAAGCCGTAAGCTGCCTAGGTAATGCAGCCCTCACCAATCTCAGTACTCAAGAGGTTAATAGTTCGAGGCAAGCCAGCCTGGACTCCACATTATGTTAAGACCTGTCTCAAAAAGAGACTGGGGGGAAGGGAAAGGTGAAAGAGGAGCTGGGAAACAGTCATCTCTCACCACAGAAGTCAATATAAAAAGATTATATTAATGGCTACCTAGATTGCAATTTTTGATATGTATATTTCCCTTAAAACTACATCTTTCTAATTCATAAAATGAGAACTACTGCAGGAATTTGACAAATAAACGAAGAAACTGGTGTAAAACATTTAGTACAGTATCTAGTGCATAAACACTCGGACCACTAAGCAGTAAAGACAATTTTCACAAAGAAGATACTACAGAACAGATAACAGGACTAGTTCAAGTTACCGTTCATATTAATGCTCTTGGTACCTGTATCCTTAAATAAAAAACGATCCGCTTTGTTCACTTCTCAATATAGCTACCATATTTCCCTTGGCATTTTGGCCACTCACATAAAATAAAGGTATAAAAACAAACTGGTATTTGAGGCATTCCACCACACCCCAACCAGTACTTTTTGTCTTTACTGTATTTAATACTCCTATCTTGTCCTCTTCACTCTGCTCTTAGTGTTTACTGATAATTCTGGTAATTCAAGCTAACACCCTACACATGGAAAAAGTCAACAAGTAGTAGACTTTCCATATTTCTTTTTTTTAAATATTTATTTATTTATTATGCATACAATATTCTGTCTGCGTGCATGCCTGAAGAGGGTACCAGACCTCATTACAGATGGTTGTAAGCTACCATGTGGTTGCTGGGAATTGAACTCAGGACCTTTGGAAGAATAGGCAATGCTCTTAACCACTGAGCCATCTCTCCAGCCCAACTTTCCATATTTCAAGTCTTAAACATGCACATCTTTTTTTGAGACAGGGTTTTATGAAACCCAGATTAGTCTCAAACTAGAACTCACTACGTAGCCAAGGAAGACTGCTAACTTCTGATCTCCTCCCTCTACTTCCTGAGCATTGGGATTACAGGTGTATACTATACCACACCCACTTCCATGCAGAGCTGGTGTGGAGCTGAGGGCCTCATGCACACTAACTAAACACTCGGCCAACTGACTTACATTTCCTAAGTCTTGAAATTTGCATGACTGATTTCATCCTGCAATCCCGCTATTTTATTTATTTATTTAACACTACAATAATTAGCTACAATGCATTCTCACAATCAGTTGAGGTTTACTTCCCAAGGCATAAGTAAAACTTCTACTTTTGCTATATGCTTATGACAAAAAGTTAAAATGTCTGTTTTCTAACTTCGGGCCAAATCTCCCTCATTTCCCAAAGTCACAAAAGTACTCACAAAAAAAGTGAGCAGTTATTTTAAAAACAAAAACAAAACAAAACAAACAAAAACTCTACTGCTTTGTCAAAGTTGTTACAATTTGAAAACAAAGAGTACTGAAAAATAAGCTTCATACCACAAATATAGTAAAATGACAGTAACTAAAGACCTACGTTCCCCCACACAGTTAGTAAACCGAGCAGAAACACCACAAGTCAGCACTAGGAAAGAGACTCTGGGTAGAGTGCTGAAGACACAGCTCGGAGGTGCATAGTTCTCGGCTCCTGAATATAATATCTTATCTCTGGTTTTCAAAGTATCTCTCTCTCTCTCTCTCTCTCTCTCTCTCTCTCTCTCTCTCTTTCATACATACATACATACATACATACATACATACATACACACACACACACACACCTTAATTTTTCAGATTTTACAAAAATCCTTTTAAAATTTCAAAGTCAATATTTAATATTTGGCATCCTAAACTTAAGGTTTTTTGTAAATGTTTTTGATAAACAGTCCTTACCACTCTGGCTGCTCTCTCCTGAGATTCACATTTCCTGCAAAACCATGGTCCAGTAGGTACTTGAACAATGCCATAGCAAGCTGTAAGAAAACAAAATATTTACATTTGAAAACTAATTATAACAATTTTTTTTTGTTTTTTTGGGGGTTTTTTGTTTTGTTTTTGTTTTTCGAGACAAGCTTTCTCTGTAGTTTTTGAAGCTGTCCTGGAACTATTTCTTGTAAACCAGACTAGCCTCAAACTCAGAGATCCGCCTGCCTATGCCTCCCTAGTATGGGATAAAGGCTTGCATCACCACCACCTAGCTTAACATAAAATTTTAAAATTCAACCATCTGAGTTATTTCCACTAAAGTCTAAAGTGTTTAGTGTGACCATGCACAAGTGTAATCACAAAACTCTAGAGGCTAAACCAAGATGACTGTAAGTGTCAAGTCAATCTGAACTAGATAGAAACTATTTCAAATAAGTCAAAATGCTATAAACGTTGGGCTTTTCTCTTATAGGTGATGTACAAAATACATCAGAAACTCACTGATCATTCCTTACCCTACAGTTTAAGTACCAGGTGTTTCTGTTGCTGTGAGAGGATTTCATTGACTATAGCCAGCCTCAGTGCTGAGGCTATAAGCATACAAATAACAAAAATAGAGATTAAAAACAAAAAATAAGACGAACAACAGCTACAAAACAAAATATGCTGAAGTGGAATACTTTGTGGGTTGCTAGGGCTGCAGCTTAGCGAACAGAGTATAGCACACACAGCATGCATGAAGTCCTGGCTTCATCTCTGCACCATGGAAAGCCATGCTTAGTGGAGTAAGCCTGTAAGGCAGCACTCAGGAAACAACGGAGGGCAACCTCTACCACACAGCAAATTCAAAGCCAGCCAGGTTATTCGATACTAAAGTGAGTTTGTGATAGAGCACTCTGCACAGCATGTTCAAGGACCTGGGTCTAATCCCCAGCACTTATAAATTATGTGAGCTGGACGGTGGTGGTGCACACCTTTAATCCCAGCACTCAGGAGGCCAAGGCAGGAGGATCTCTGCAAGTTTGGCGCAAGCCTGGTCTACAAGAGCTAGTTCCAGAACAGCTAGGGCTGTTACCCAGAGAAACCCTGTCTCAAACACCCACCCCCCAAAATTATGTGAAATGTCCAAAAAAGGCAAATTAATAAACAAAAGTTGTGGTTACCTAGGTATATGAGAATCAGATATAAAGGGGAAGTGACTTCTAATGGGTCCAATATTTTCATTAGGGCGATTAAAAGGATCTTAAACTGTGGTAGTGTCTGCACAATTCTACAAATATACCAAAAACCTCTCCATACTCCAAACAGGTGAACAGCACAGGATGTTAACTACCTCAATACAATCGTTATTTAAAAAAAAAAAAAGAAACTTTATAAAATTTGCATCCCAAGTATTCTCAGTTTTACATACCTAATTCACAGCCTCATTTTTAAAAATTATTTCTATATTACATTTATTGCGTATGTGAACTTCACATATACAATGCGTATGTCAACCTCCAGGAACCTTTCACTATGAGTCCAACAATTGATTTCAAGGCTTGGCAACAAGTGCCTTACACCACACACTGGCCCAGCCTCCTTGTGTTATAAAGAGGTAGGAGTTGTTCAAACTGGGCATGGTAGCACACAATTATAATCCCAGCACTCAGGAAGGTGAAACACAAGGACCTCAAATTCAGCCAAACTGGTTACATAGTGAAATTCTATCTATAAAATCCAAGGGATGGGGCTACTGGAGCTGCTGGAAGGTTTTTTTAAAAAAAAAAAAAAAAACAACTTCTCTAGCATGAACAAAGTCCTGGGTCTGACCCTCAGCATGAAAACACAAGAGGAAAAGAAAATGATTTGTTTTGTTTAGCAATTTAAAAAAAAATTGTTTCTAAAATTTATTATTTATGCTGTGGGGAAAGACAGTGTGCCGGTAAGTAGTAGAGTCTGTCAAAGGAACTTTCAGAAGTTGGATCTCTCCTTCTGTAGTGGGGATCACACTGGTCAGGTTTGGTGACAAGTGCCAACTCACTAGCTGAAAAGTTGGTTTTAGGTTTTAATCTTTAATCTTCCTTTTTTTTTTTTTTTGTTTGTTTTGTTTTGTTTTTCGAGACAGTGTTTCTCTGTAGCTTTGGAGCCTGTCCTAGAACTCACCCCATAGGCCAGGTTGGCCTTGAACTCACAGAGACCCTCCTGCCTCCACCACACAAGTGCTGGGATTAAAGTCAGGCACCACCATCACCATCCAGTTTAATGTTCATTTTTAATTTGTTAAGAATTTAAATTTTTCTGAGAATTTATAAACACATTCATCTCCCATTTAACACAGCAGAAAATGTCTTAAAATACTGGGAAACAATAAAATAAAACCAACAGCAACTTTTTAGATACCAAAAGCTAAACTTTTTATTTTTGAGACAAGAGTGCCAAACAGCACAGGTTGGCCTCAAACTTGCTATGCAATCCCTAGGTTGGACTTGGGATTCTGACTCTACCAAGTACCGGGATTACTGGCATGTACCGTCATGCCAAACTTATTCCACACTAGAGTTGACACCCAGGGCCTTGTGTACGATACCTACTTACTTCAACTAAACTATATGCTTCACAAGCATAATTGAATAGTCTAGGCTGTCCTTAAACTCAGAAGGATCCTCCTGCCTGACCCTGCAAGAGCTGAGCACAGACATCAATCACCATGCCTCAGTTAAGCTCTTCTTAACCTGTGTAAGGATGTCTAAGTAAAGAAACAACACCATCAGTGAGTGGCTGGGTGGTGAGAGCACGCATCTGTAATTCCAGCACTTGGAAGGTAGAAGCCTCGTCAGCATACCAGTTTTGAGGCTAGCCTGAGCTATGAAAGACCCTGTATCAAAAAAGAAAAAAGAAACAGCACAGAGTACAAACATATTTATTTGAAGCACCCTAGCAGGGAAGAAATTAAGATGTACATTTTCTGTATTGACAAGCAGAGATTACATAACAAAAGTAATTTGTCATCCAATTCATGAGATATGCCCTGCCCCAGACAAAAAAGCAGACGGGAAAAGGTATTGGGAAAATATATTTGAGCAAAGTAAAAGATACATATATATGTATGTACATACATACATATATATGTATGAGGATGCCTTAACAACCATTATTTTTTAATCCCAACTAAAGATCTTAACACAGACACACAAATGCCAATAAAGACAAATTATATAGGTTTGACATAAATTTTCATCCCTTTTTGCACTTATCTTTGCCAAATACTGAGAATTAGATATCAAGGGCAATAAGGAACTTTCTCCTTTAAAAGAAACCAGTTAGATCTCTTAAATTACTCTCTCAATATCATTACTTGTCATATCATAAATGTGTCCTTCCCAATGGTAATAATTTTTTTTTTTTTGAGACAGATTTCTCTGTGAAACAGTTTGGCTATCCTGGAGCTTACTCTGTAGAGCAGGCTGGCCTCAAACTCAGAGACCCTCCTGCCTCAGCCTTCGGCCTCAGCCTTCAAAGTATTAACTTTGTACTGGGTGTGGCTTGCCTTTTAATCCCCGCACGTGGAGGCAGAGGAAGGTGAATCTCTGGTGTTTCAGACCAGTCTGATCTAGTTCCCGGACAACCAGTTACACGGAGAAAACGCCTGGGGGGCGGGGACTTTGGGGCTGGGATTTGGCTCAAGTTAAAGAATGCTTGCCTACCACTCCTGATAGTGTAACCTAGGAACAGTAGTGCAAGTCTGAAATCCTCAAACAGGCAAGGCAGAAGCACGAGGATGGGGGAATTCGAGGTCAGCCTGGACTACTGGAGACTCAAAAAGTCCGGGTGTGATGGCTATGGCCTTTAATCACAGCACCCCGGAAGCAGAAGCTGGGTCTTCAGGCCAACCTGGGCTACATACATAATTAACTGAATTCCAGATCATTAAGTCGATGAGACCCTGTCTCAAAAAAATAAAAACTAAAATGAAAGTTGCACTTTGGCATCTTATGTCCAATTTCCCTCTCTCCCCTTTGGTAGGGCACCTCCCATTACATCACAAAACAACTTCTTTAGGCGCACACCTCTAATTTCTGTACTCGAGGGCTAATGGAAGGGGACTGCTGCATGTCTCGGCCCCACCTGGCCTACACAGAACGACCCAGTTAGCCTTAGCAATAGGAAGGGTGGGTAGGCGGACTGCCACATCCAGTCCTTCATCTGGATCCCCTTACCACTCGGAATGGACAGTTGGAAACTTCAAGAACCCGGAAGATATCCTAAAGAGGTCCCCAGTTTTTGTTTTGGGGTGGGGATTTATCCAAAGCATTCTAATGATAATACCCAAAAATTAACTCAAGACTCTCCCAAGTCTCTTCTCTGGAGCCATACAGGCTGTGCTGCAGCCACTGACCAGCCCAGGTCAGCTCAGTCCAGACACTCCATCACAGGGGCGCCTTCCACTGTCTCCGCAGAAGCACCCAGCGGCCTGTGGCAGCAGCAGGGTCTCCGCCAAAGAACTTGGGGTGCAGCAGGACACTCTCTCCCTCAACTGAAAAGCCAGGTTGCCCCACACACTGAGGCAAAGGGAGCTGGCAGGAGAGAGGAGGGGAGCAAGCTTCGGGTCCCCAAAGCCACCACACCGTCACGGGGACTCCAGCGCGGGTCGCACGCTCCTCCCATACCCAGGCGCAGACCCGGCGGCCGCAGGCAGCCACCAAATGACACTTGAGTGAGCGCCGAATCACATGACAGCCCGGGCCACACGCACTTTCTCCCACAGGCCAAGGCGAGGCACGGCCCGCGCCCGCGGCGACCACGCCGGGCTCCCGCGGCCTGCGCACGGGGCGGGGCGGGGCGGGGCGGCGGGCCGGGGGAGGGGCGGCGGTGGCAGTTGCCGCCGAGGGAGGGGGGGCAGTGACGGTTGGGAGCAGGCCGGTTCGGCCCGGCGGGCGGTTGAGTGTTTACCTTGATGCACCGCGACGCTGCAGCCGTGCCCGTCGCAATAAACCAGCGGGTTCTCGGCCCAGCCTCTCTCGTCTGAGCAAACGCAACAGCCTCCAATCATTTCCTTCATACTATGGGAGACCTCGTCCTCCAGTGACACGGGCCGGTCGCTAGAGACCATCTAAGAGGGAGTTGGGGGACCATTAACAAACACAAGCAAGCCAGCGAGAGCTCCCCACACGCAGCCCCCTGGTCCGCCCGCCCGCCCGGCCCGGCGCCCGTCCCCGCCCGCCCGCCCGCCAGCTCGGCCGCTCGCTCACTCGGGCTTTGCCGCTCAGTCACTCACGTTCCGCACAGGAGTCAGGAGCCATGTCCTTGCTGACTCCCCCCACCTCCCGCCACCGCCTCCTCCTCCTCCTCCGCGGCGTCCTCCCTCCCCACTTCCACCCGGCCGCTAACGCCGCCGCCCGAGGAGGGCACACATAATCAAGCAGGCCTCCGCACAGGCGCACTGGGGGGCTCCCGCTGGGCCCGGGGCGGCGAGGGAGGGGAAGGGGCTGCGCTTCCTCCTCCGAGCGTCACCCGGCGTGCGCGTCGGCCCGCCCTGCGGCCGGCGTGAGGGAGGCGGCCCGGAGAGGCGAGGCCTGCGTGCGCGCCGCCGCGTCCCCAGGCTCCTGCCTACCTCCAGGCTTTCCCCTCCCCCCCGCACCGCTCGGCGGCGGCGCCGAGGTGTGCGGAGGTGGGGGACCAGCGGAGCCGGCTGCTCGGCGCGGCCGGAGTGAGTCTCCCGGAGGGCTCAGGGGCGCGCGCGGGCCTGGACGTTGGGCCGCTCTCGCCTCGCGGGCCCGGGGCGCGCGTGGGGGGGGAGAGGCCGCGCGCGGGGCGGGGGCCAGAGTCGCTGAGGGGCGTCCTCGGGGCGTCTCGTGGCACGGGGAACCTACCTGAAGGCCTGTGCCTCGAGAACTGGCCCGCGGGTAACAATGGTTGGGAGAGGGTGCCAGCTTCCATGAAGGGTGTAATGAAGCATGGCTTCCTGCAGTTGGCCGCTCTAACTTCCCAGTACTGCGGCAGCTTCACCTCCCATTAAATTCACGTCCTGGATTCCTCCCAAAGTTCACCCAGTGGAAGTGTTACCCTATCTACCGGCCACTTACGCACCACCTTGGCCCTCGTGACAAATGAAAGTGCAGCAGACAGGTTAAAAGGTTGTGTTTGGGTTATACTCTGAGCGGGAGCCCCAAGACTGCATCATAGCTTGGTAGGTATACAAATGAGAGGAGGCATTAGCCTCCAACCTAATGGAGTGATCCGGAAAATTCAGCTATAGGACGAAGGAACCCACGTTCTAGCCTGTCACCGAAGGATAACACTAGAGTGTGGTGCCCAGTTTTGATTGAGGATTCCTCTGATCTGTTTCTCCAGATTTACTATTGCAAATGTGATGTCATTTAAGTGGGAGAAATATGGGAGCTCTGGTACACAAATAGATCAGACCAATGTGAGCAGATTAATTGGCTGGATACTGAGTAGATTTTAGCTTAAAAAAAAAAAGTCCTCCCTATTCCTTTCTCCATGTACACCCACTATTGATATTAATCAAGAAGTGTTCAGTCATTTTACCATGAAATGGGAATAATGGATAGATTGTCTAAATGACATACAACTTCAAGGCTTTTGGTTAATTACTTAGAGGTACAAAGGGCTTATTAGAAATTAACAATATGATATGGTCTGAAAAATGCACTTACTCAATGCTAGAAGACCCCAAGTTCTAGGAACTCCCCAGGGAATATAATAATTTAAGTTTAAAAGTGTTCAGGAAAGGTAATGCGGCTGCTCTTTTTCTACTTCAAAAGTAATTGCTAAAAGTCTAAAGAATAGTAATAGATATAGCACAATGTAAGCATCTATTGGTAAATACATTCAAATGTTTCAAAAGCTGTGAGAGATATCTACATTAATGGGGAGTCTACCAAAGCTTGTGATAGGGAGAAAATGCAGTTTAAAGAAGTACAAAATTGAGGATTCTCTTTTAATCTTAATATATTTAGAAATGGTGACCACACATTAGTAAAATGACATTTTAAGAGGACATAATAATAATAAATTCTGGCCCTCTAATGATGCTCTTAACATAACTATAAAGTATTAAATCAAAGCAATCTTCAAACAGTATACTGTTTTGTTTATCTTAACTGTACAGAATATTTTATCTTTACCCTGATACAAAGGAGATTAGTTCAATGTCTACTTCCTACTCTGCTTCCTAATGTAGAGTAATTTTGAGTTCAAATCAATGTGGAACTTACTTCCAAACACTGCAGTCAAGCCTTAACGCACTAAATTATTTAAAAATAGATTCATTTTATTTTTAATGCATTGGCGCTTAGTTCTTGTGATGGAATTAATTTGTATGTAAAGAAGGATAAATGCCAAACTTCAGTCTGTGGCACCTAATAAACAGAGGGAAATACTTGCTCTTTTCAAGACCAAAAAAAGGTCACTTATATGAAGTTTTGAAATTTACCAAAAAAAAAAAAAAATGGGGAAGTAGATGATGTGGAGAAGAAAAAATAGAAAAGATGCACAATTTATAACAGGTTTTATATAAATAATAGTATCTGCAGCAGAGATTTTGTGGAAGATGTAAATGCATACATGTTAACACTAGAATTCAAATTATTCAAAATTGGTCTTCAACATTCTATAATGGTAAGTCATAAAAATAAGGAAAATATTGGGAATACATAAGACATTTCATCTTAAGTACAAGATACTGAACTTTTTGTTATTTTGTGTCTAAAATACAATGTTTGGTATATTTCTATAATCAAGTACAAAAAAAGAACAGACAGAATATACTCAAATATGTAGTGAATTATTCACGCAGTAAAGGTTTACTGAACATTCAGTGTGTACCAGGAACTCTTCTGTATAGGGACTATAACAATAAAAAAAAACTGTATTTGTCCTTTATGAGTTATATATAGTCACATACTGTATATACACATAGAATAAAAACATTAAGCTCAATATGCTAATCCTCAGATCTCAGAATGAGTAAAACTTATAATTGCCATAATTGCTAAAGTTCAAGTACATTTTTTAAATTAGTAATACAAAATTATATTGCCATGTGACTGACAGAATATCTAAAAAAGAGCTTCAATATTAATGTTAGCATTTAAATCCAATTCCATGTTCCCCAAATATGTACATCTTGTACCTGTAGGAAAGAATGAAAAGCCCATTGTCTCGAATATTCTTCACATAATGGTGTCTAACACGGTATTGGCTCATCTATTTTCTCTAAACTAATCATCTGAGGCAAACCACAAAAAACTCAAATAAAGTATTTTATGATGTAACCTCTAACCCTACTATAATGGGAAAATGTATTTTCACTCTCCGAGCAATATATCTTCTTATCATTTTCTTTACTCCCTAACCCAGACACCAACTTTTCAAATTTGCTTTTCCGTAATCACTTACCAAGTAGAGTCTATGAAGGAAATTTTAAAATTGTATTTGGTTCATAGATTATCCATGTTCATATTTATCTCCTTTTTAAACTAGCTTTATTTGCCTTCAATTTGTACAGATTATATCTAGTTTAAGATTCTTTTCTATAATAAAGCATAGGAACTAAGGTATATTTCTGCATAATTGTGAATATTTCTATAATAGTTAAAACTATATACTTTCCTTAGCTAGCTTCTTGAACTTTGAGGAATCATTTTAAATGTTAAATTACCCTTATACTCATTTGCTAAACCAAAGAATTGAAACTCATTTATTATAAAACTTTATTGAAAACTATAACCTTATTTCCAAATGCATTAGCTGGAAACCTTTGGAAAAAATCCAATTTCTTATGATCCACATAGATTTTTAGATAAAATTTGTATAAAAAGTTGTTTTATTAATTTGATACCTAAGATTTTACCTTACTGTGAAAAGTTTATCACACAAACTATATATATTTATACTATTTTAATTATCTTAATAAGTATTTTGAACCTGGTTTTGTTATTTGAACCTGTTATTTGTTACAGTAAGTGGCTCGTGTGTCTTTGTAGATGCAAACTCTACACACGTCTCCCATATGTATTATAGATTCAGAGTTCATGAAAGAGTATTCTTTTCAATTATGTTTTCAGTTGAAAATCTGTTAATGGCTTTTGCAAGATTCCATTTAATGAGCCATGTTAGTCTTCCTTGATGACTTTTTTCTTATCATAGTGCTTACCAAGTGCCTAGCAAGTAGCCTGAAAGTAGTAACCTTAGAAACATTTGTTTTATATATAACATTAGTGTTGAAAAAGATGAGTGCAGCCTGAAATTTATTCTTCAGAATAAAGTAAGCCTTTATTTTGTAGACACAATCAAACTAAAATTTCTAACAATGTTTTTCTAGTAAGTCAGATCTTAAAAGATTTTCAATAGCTAAAATTAATATACTAGACATAAAAGAATTTTTAACTTTGATTAGTAAATATTAATTGTACTGTATAATGGGTTTCATTGTGGTATATTCATGCATGTAGAGCATGGTCTTGCTTTCATCAGTTTACTCCCCATTACCTCCTCTGCTCCAGCCCCCACACTGGTCATCTTCCCCTCTACAAACAGTCCCCTTCTGTTTTCTTTCTTTTGTGTTTTTAATCTAGATTCAGAATATGAAGGAAAGCATGCTCTACTGTTTCTCTCTGGGTCTGTTACAGTTTGTATTTAAGAGATTATTTAGAACTACATAGATCATGACTTTCCACATGTCAGAACTGTATTTGCGAAAGTCTCTTAGATCAGTTATAATTAATATTATTTGTAGATGTATTTAACTTTTGGAAAGTGAGGTGATTCTCAGTTTTAAATTTTATCTAAATTTAAAATATTTCTAAAGACCAAGAGCTAGTATTTTCTCAAAGAGTTTGCTTTACTTCACCTTGCGTTTGCTTCAGAGCTGTTCCTTTCCCTATAAAATTGATACTAGTAAGAAAGTAATACACTTACATCTTTACATTTTAGAGGATGAAACACAACTCTTTTCCAATAGCAAAGCAGTATCACTAGACAGCCTTTAAAACGTGTGGGTGTTACATAAACCTAAACAGTGGTGCTTTTTCCTGTGATCAACAATGCTTAACACTGACTTTTTAGGGTGTCATCAATATAATGTGGGACCCATTTTCCAGTTTTTACTGACACTGAAGATTTCCATCTCTGTTATAATTAAAGTGTAATTAAAGCGACATATTCTGCTGTCTGTTGATAGGACACAATAAGATTATCTTAAGTGAAAGATTCTCAACATGCAAAGAGGAAAATCAGTTTTGGAAATGGAAGAGTCCTTTAAAAAAAAAGAAACATATCTGGAACTGAAAAAAGAAATGAAAGAGAAGAAAAGAACAAATTAAGCTGAATTGCTAAATAGTATTTGGACTAAAGAAGGTCACTTTTTAAAATTTAAATGTTTTCCTCTGTGAAAGGGGCCACTGCTTCCCAAATCCAGAAACAAGCCCACGAATATGTTAATTAAGTGCATTGTGTCCCAGAAAGAATACGTTTGACAAATTCATTTTTATTCCTTCAATTAATAAACTGTTTGTCTAGCTATCTAAGATTTTTTAAATGTATAATGTGTATATTTGCCATTGTACAGTAACAGTGCCAAGGACCAACATGACCCCATAGGGTGAATCTTCTGAAGCTTAACATTCCTGGCGAATTAAACACACAAGCCTCAGATCATTTTGTCAGTCTTTACTGAGGAACTGAGAGCCAGAATGTAGGTAATTTTTATATGGTGGTACTTTAGCCCAATTAAAACAGCAATCTTCTTTGGCACAAGCAGAGGGGCAGCTAGAATATTAGAGGAAGGTTTCACAAAGACTGACCAGAAATGCTACTCCCTTCCCCCACCCCACTCTGACTTTCTTTTCCTGCCCATTTGTTGTTTTTCTCACAAGTATATCCTGACTTCTAATTTTTTCTTTTACTTTGAAACAAAAAACATCTGAGATAGTAAAAAATGTAAAGAAGATTCATCTTCCGCTATCAACTACATTACAGATAAACTTGCAAAGCTATCCTAAATATTCAAAGGCTTATAAATAAAAAATGTAAATTGAGCAGGGGATGAGTGTGAAGCAGAATGAACATATTGAAAATACTTAATTTTCAACCTCGATTTTCTCCGATTCCAACCTTCCCGTAGTTAGGCTGTAAATGACCCCTCACAAAATGTGTCTCTGTGCCTCCAAGTAAGTGACTGATTTCCAGGAGGAAATGCAGCTTTAGAAAGAAGACCTGCAAAATGAAAGTGTTCAAATGCAAACTACTTCAATAGCATTTCAAATGCAAAAATCACAACCTTCACCACCTTAACTGACTCTTAAGGGGTCTTTTCAAACATGCTATTTACGACATCATGTTAACTTCATTTTCTAATTCAAAACTTTTGCCAAATGATGTTTTCATGATGACGTGTAAATATAATATTCCATTAGAGATCAATTCTAATTGGTTTTTTTTTAAATCCACCTTGGGAAACAGTGCTGCATAATACAGACTCGTAATGAGTATTTTAGAAGGAATTTCCACAAAGTCTATTATAATTCCTAAATCCAAATTATTTTTTTTTCGTAGTAAGCTTTGGGCCACAAGACTGAAATTATTTCTTCGCGAGTCCTCACACAGGACTTTGGTCTTGTCTACAAAACCAGCATCACTTGTTGGAAATCTTCATTTTAAAAAAAAAAAAAAACTGACGTTTGCCAAAAATATTTTTCCCACGACTCACAAAGGAAAACAGTTTCTTAGGATAGGTTGCAATTTATTTTGTTTCCAAAACGTAGTTTAAAGCCATAATGAACGTTTTTCCCTTTTGAAATTCCCTGTTATTTTGGAAACGCGTTTCACCTTAATAAACCAAGCCCCTTTTTGTTAAAGCCCTTCCTTTTAAAACCAGACTTCTTGTACACAACAAAGAGCTGAGTAGTAACAAATGAGGACTAAAAAAAAAAAAAACAAAACGTGCTTTTCCAAACTCCTTTGAACCTTAACACTCATTTTCGAATCCATACATTTAAAGAAATTTTAAATATTATATAATCTGCTCAAATTTCCCACTCAGGAAGGTGGCCCACTTTGTCGCTTATCTAGTGATGACTTTATAAACATATCTATGCAGCTTTCGCTTGTAACATCTGAGCTGCAGCCTCGCCTGAAGTCTTTCCGTTTACTGCACGCTGTGAAAGAACCTTTCAATGAGGTGCACGGCTGGGAAAGCCCCTAACAGGGGGACCGCTGTAAAACGGGCCGGGCGAGCAAGGGGCGAGCCTTGTGGACTCCCGCGGGCCGCAGGCTGGAGCAGACGAGTCACAGATCCCCCTCCCCCGGGAAAAACACGTCCCTGAGCTTCGGCGCTGGGACCCGAACAATGGGAGCACCTTGGAGCCCGGCGGGTCCCGCTTCCTCCACCTCACTCCCCGGGTTTTCCCGCTCGCCAGCCCCGCTCTGGCCTCCCGACCCTGGCCACCTCCAAAGCCCGGCCCTTCCCCCCCATGCCACATGAGGTGCTTCCTTTGGTGACCCTAGCTGTAGCCGTGGCCTCCTACCTCCTATATTCTAAACGTATTTTTACTAACTCTCCCTTGCTTTCCAGAAGTGGTCTTGAAGTCTCATTGCCAGCGTAAGGCTGAGTTGCTGTTTCCTTCCGGGAAAAAAAATTTCCTCCGGAAAAAGATTTCCTTCAGAAATCAAAAATCTAGAAGGAAATACAGGCAATCCAACATAATCTTTTTTTAACCGTAACTACACTCTCCCGTGTTAAGGAAAAATATAATTTGAAGCACGTAGTCTTTAAAAAAAAAAAAAAAACCCTGCAAGAGAACACTTTCCTCTTTTATTTCCTCCTTCCAATATAGTTGTTTTAAACTCTCCAGCGAATGCCTTCTGAAGAGGATGTGCCCAGCAGCACGCGGCAAATCAGAGGTTTTCTCTTACGCCTCCTGGGACTAGGGAGAAAGTGCCAGGACGAGGGAGCTATCAAGGCAGAAAGCAGCCCGGCCGGAGGGACGCGGGACGACCGGCTGGGGACGCGGGGCCCGCGGGCTCTCGGCCGCGAGTCGGCCGCCAGGGGCGAAGGACTTAAATAGCGGGGGCCGAAGGGGGCGGCGGGCCCGCTCGTGACGATACTTTCCGAGGAAGGCTGGGGCAGCCGAGGAGTTTGCAGATCGGCCTCACCCTCCCGTCCTCCCCACCCCCCGAGAGGAAAAAAAGTTGAAGGGAGGCGGGGAGAGGAGCCACCCCGTTTCCTCCCCCGGATTCTGCGGAAGGGCTGGGGCGGCACGGGCAGAGAGGGCGCGGAAGGAGCGGACCAATGGCAGTCAACAGGTCCGGGCCTCGGCAGGGCCGCGAGCCCGGCCTCCTCTCGCCTCCCCCGCGGCCCCGCAGCGCCGAGCACCCCGCCCGCACGGCCTGGCTGCCGGCTCCTCTGCTGGGGACCGGGTGGGGGCGGGGCGGGGGTTCCCCGGTGGAGAATCCTCCCGCGGGGCTGGCGGTGCAGGGGGAGGGGCCGCCAGGCCGGGAATGGAGGCTGAGCAAGGACTCGGGCTCGACACGAGCGCGGCCCGCGCATGGCATCCTGGGTAAAAAGTGGCCGAGCCACACCGGGAGAGCCAAGAGGAGCCGGGGTCAGAGGTCAGGGCCCAGGAGCCCGGCGCGCAGAGCTCCCCCACGTGAACGCAGCGAGCGGGAGGAACCTTTTTGTTTTCCACCGCGCCAGCATGCTCCCCTATTGACCGGGCTGCTGGAAAGAGAGGAGCTGCGTGGCGGCTCTCAGCACACCCCACCCCCTCCCCTGCCAGCACACAGCCCAACTCTCCCCTTCCCCTCTACTCATCCCAGCCCCCCGCACGGGGCTGGCAAGAACGCAGTAAATTTGCTTTAACAACAAGTGGGGGTGGTTGCATTTACTCCTCCCTCTCGCCTCTCCCCCCCCCCCCCCCCCCCCCCCCCCCCCCCCCCGCCTCGCCGCGGCTCTTGACACTACTACAAACCAGGACTATAAACATAAACATGTGTCACTGTAACAGGGCAGGTAATATACGCATTTTGAGGTGGGGTGGGGTGGATGGGGGCTTGGTCGCTGCTTGGGGGGCAGTAAAAAAAAATCATGTTTCACGTGCTCGACGTCTTTGGGGGCTTCCCCCACACGCGGATTCATTTATATAGAATGCAGACAGCGCCCAGTCACTTAGTCACACAGATCCACAAAAGCAGACTTGCCAATAACCAGAGTACCCCCAAAGCAAATATATTTAAATACCATCCCTCTCCTCCCTCAACCATCGCTGCCATTTCTTCCATTAGCAAGCAGTAGCGTTAATAATTGAATCCTCAATTCTTTTAAAAATATTCTTTTTTAGGACAGTGATAGAAATCAACTTTAGACCTAAATCGAACACCACTCTCTTCCCATAAAACAGTATCTACTACACAGTTTGTGCGCAGAGATTCCTTCAAACAACAAGAAAGGCTGTTAAAAAAAAAAAATTGAGTTCGAGACCTAGTATGCAAAGGTTATTTCCTGGGCTGTGCCTTCCTGCTTTTTCCAACTTCTGCAAGTTGCCGCGCCAGGAGCAGTGCAGATTCGCCACCGCAAGCCTTTATTATTATTAAGCCTATTTACACTGTCTCTCAACTTTTCTCTCATTCTTAGTTCAACCTACTACTTTAAAGATAGAGTAAGCGAATCCCTGTGCAAGCTTTAGGCTTGAAAACCAGGGAGAACCAGAAAATTTTCAGATGAGGAAGTGGTTCCCTTTGTTCTTTCATTGTTTCTCTACCAACTGGTGGATACAAGGACAAACACTTACCTTCTCTTCTTTTTCCTCCAAAAACCAGAAGCTCCCATCGGCCTTAAAATACACAATCCACCTTGAAAGTAACTAGGAACGTCGGGAGAGTTTGTATTCCATTCTTTTTCGCTCTCTGCCCTCTTTTAGCGTAGGATTAAGTCGCAGAGCACGTTGCCGCATGCTGGAGCCCCCCGCCTTAGTGAATCGGTCACGTTTAGGACCCTCTAAGTCCACCTAATTCTGCCAGTAGAATTGAGGGTATTGGATCTCTAAACTTTCAAAAGGGAAGGGGCCTGCGACTCTCCAGAAAACTTAAAAATACCCTGAAGTTTTTTGCGATTGATTTTTGTACCACCTCACCAAATACGATTTGCTCTGAAATTAATTTTTTTTTAAAAAAAAAAAGTATTTCTTAGAGAAAAGTGTATTTTTATTGTTGTTGTTCGGCGTCTGCTCAGCAAAGCGTTACTTAGATGAAGTAAAGAGCAAGTTTGTATAGGCATTTAACAGAATGCCTGCATTTTCCATAATATGTCCTGTGCCACGTGTTTTCAAAAACAAACAAAACACTACCACACAGAAAGGAAGGAGACAAAAATTTGAATGAAAATGTTGTGAAACAACTTTAGAAGAAGCATCTATGTGAAATTTACTAGTGTAAATTGTTCTCAGATTTTGAAAAGTAAGCTTTTCTAAGTTAACAGACTTGATTTTTACTCTATAATCACAAATAAAAAGCAAATTTTCTGCTTTGTAGTGTTTAGTGGCCATCCTGATGGGTGTGCATGGTCAAACCATGTTTAAATCTAATCACGATGTGATTTGCTGATGTCATGAATATGAAATGATACATATCCATACAAATCAAACTTGTGATTTTTTTTTTAATCTCCCGCTTTTTTGTGTGTTCCCAGTAGCTGAAAGTGGAAGACAGTGATTGGCTCCAGTGTTTCTCGGAGGATTTGGGCTGGAGCCAGGGGAAAGGAACCAGACCATCCCACTGCTCCTGCCTTCCCTTCCCTTCCTTCTCTCCTGGGTGCTTCAGCTGCCCTTAGGTAGGCCTCCACACTTGGTAACATCACTTCACTTTCTGCACATTTGGCCTATTCGTGTAAAATAAACAAAAACTTGGGTAACCCCAATAAATGTTCATTCATGAGATTTGTGTGTTATTTAATAGAAGATTGAACTCGACTTTCTGTGAGTTTGTCCTCTATGTTCAGGATCAATTGTGAAAGGCCCTTGTGTCTCATAGGAAAATATTGCAACAAAACAGGATAATTGGGGGGAAAGGCAGTTGTGGTAGAAAAAGTGGCTTTTCTTTGATAGCATTTAATTGGAATTAAAAGATTCTTGAGCTGTAAACATTCTTTATTTATTCAGCACACATAAGCAGGCATTGTTTTATCACCATCATAATTATGGTGTCCTTTAAACTGGCTGATAGCAGGAGAGATAAGGGATGTGCCTGCAGATTCAGATCGGGTCTTACTCCTCCCCCACCTTTCTTCCCTTCTCTCTGTGTAGCCCCCCCCACTCCATTCTTTGCTTGGTCACTAGGGTCCCCCACAGCCCTTGAGATGAGAAAAGCGGGAAGATTGTGGCCTAACCATTTCTTACATCATGGAAGTGATTTGTACCACACTCTAATTTAATGCAATCTGTAACCTTCTTGTCTCCTATGCTTATAACTGTTTTGTTTAGCTTGCAGTATTCGTGTCTGAAGAGTTGCCTAGTGCTCACCTGCATAAAATCTCAGCCACTGAGGTTTTCAGCTTTACCTTTGTCTAATTTAGAAAGCACACTCTTAGGGCTTTCTCAGAACAAAGCCTCACAAAAAACCCTTTACCTCCAAGGATTTGCAAATTTATAAAGGCTGCATTGAATTCAGGATGGGTCAGGGGGCAAAAAAGGGGTAGAAGGTCACTGCATTTTGATTATGGGTCAATAGACAACATACCATATACTCTGTGTCCCAAACTTCTGTTAAAGACGGGATTTTTAAATGTCTGAGAACAGAAGGATGGGTCCATTGGTAGACAGGCCCTGATATATTTGAATGAGGCTCTTTTTTTAAAAAAGAATTAAAAGAGTTTAAAGAAAATATCCTAAATCATAGTTTATTCCTCATTTTAGCTAATTATTCTTCTTCTCATTTTCACCTCCCAAGAAGGAGAGGGTATGTGATATCAGTTAAGTTTAGCTAAGGACTGTATGGGTTGTGTTGTCTTATATCTTCAATTCATCCAGTCAGATGAGATTTTATTATTTTATAGCTCATATTATTCTGAGTTAATTTTAGTTAACAGTATAAGAGACTTCTTTTATTCTTCTAACCACGACACTTACACTGTTGGGACCTTTGTGATGTCCCTTACTCTTCTCTGTCTGAATTCACATTGTACAAAATGTGCCCAGCAATCACGACAACAAATCTACATGGTGAAGAGTTGGGTGGTGGTAGTAGTGATGGTGGTGGTGGTGGTGCGTGTGATCCTCATTTAAATTATGTATGTATGGGTGAGAGCGTGGGTGAGAAAGGATTATTTTAATGCCCTTCAATACTTTCATTATATAACAGTTGTTGGTTAGAAATGCAAAAGTGTTCTTAGGTTTTCCTTCAGATTTTCAAAAGAACTTTCCCCATTAGTAAACTACTCCTGCACATTGCTGCTGCATTTCCCAGCTAACCATTTAAAAGACTGTGAATGCCTTGTGCATTACTTCGCTCCAGAGGAAAGAGGTCAGGCTGAATTGCTATGGTATTTAAACATAAAATACAGTGAAAATAAACCAAAATAGAGCCTCTGAAGGTGGACCTAGCACAGTCCTATGGGATAAGTGAAGACAAATATGGTCAGGTCTTCATAGCCCGTCACTTTAAAGACTGAAAGTGCTGGGGGTTTTTTTTCTTACAATAAATGCAGAAATAAGTGGACATTAAGAATACATTTGAAACCGTTTTGCTACAGAGGATTTTTCTTTAGCAAGCAGCTTTGTTCTCAAAGCTAAAATACTTTTTAGGGTAGTACAGATTTTGTATTCCTCCCTGTGTAAATGATCACATTTTATTAACAAACTCAATACATATTATATATACATATATATGTGTGTACACACCTAAACTCATAAATATTCCCTAGACGTACAGAGATATATGTATGTATGTGTATAAATGTTCATTTAAGCATATTCCCCCACATATATACATGTGTTTGAGAACTATAGAAGTTGATATATCCTTTCTTAAAAAGAATTTGAATATAGTCCATCATCTGAATTGGGTTCATCTTTGATTGCAGAGGCGGCTGACATGGTCAACCAATTTATTGAAGAAACCCCCTGGCTTTTGAAGAATAGTACTTCATACATCTGGATCTGCACATCTAGGCAAACTAAGTAAATTATTGCATAACTTTAAGCATAATTGATAACAGATACCTTTAATTTTTCATCCCTATTCTTTTGGCCAGCTTTCGCATTAATAATCTAAGCCATAAATGTTGGTAGCTATTGATCGAAATCCCCGGTGTGCATGCAAATCCATCTTAAAGTCCCCTGCCTTTCATGTGTGAGCGCTCAGGGGCCTCTGTTAGGTCTTTTTATCGGGATCGACCCCCAATGTGCCTGGAGAAGACCCCGGATATGCAACGTGTGCTGATGGCCACAAGAAAGCTGTCTGTCACATTCTGTGTGTTGCGTGTGTGTGTTGTGTGTGTGTGTGTTATAAGCTCCAGTTCTGGAGCCTTAACACACACTAGGATGGGGAAGTTACAGGAACAAAAGAATGTATTAAACAAAAAGAAAGATGTGTAAAAGGAGTATTTAAAATGTATAAATTTAAAGGTATGTATCTGTGTACATAGAGACACTTTCTAAGTATACATAGAGATACATCCCTCAAATCCCTTGTTCTTTACTTTTTTTCTAATTGATCTAACAGATTATACCTTTAGTTTAAAAATAATACTCAATATTGAACTAATTTTCAAAAGCACCCATATTCCCAGTGTTTTAAAGATGGACAGAGAGGACAGGAACGAGCATTTGAAATGTTTGCTAAAGTATGCTCCTACGTGCAGGGGAAATAGGAGCATGGGGGCAGGGGAAGAGGATCTAAACAAGAACCAGGAACAGCTAAAAAAAAAAACTACCTGCCCCCTCCCCCTTCAAAAAAGACACCATAACCACCTTCTGTAAGGTCTTCTTAAAGCCTCCCCCTCCCTTTATTTTTAGTTTACTATTTCTTGGCTGTTTGACTCTTTGGTCTAAATCTTATAGCTGGAGGAGGGAGTGGGCGGGGGTGAGGCGGGAGGGAGAGGGCTGGCAGTATATAAGAGCCTCAGGAGGGATTTTACAACACTGTCCTTGGCAGTAGAAAGGCTCTGGTCATCCCACTCTAAAACAACAAACACCAGCATTTGCTTTTCCTGGAAACTTCGATTTCTGCTTAAAGCTTGCACATTTTGCCTCCTGTGAAAGTGAAAGAGAAAAACTCGGTGTGATAGAACCAGATGCAAAAGAAAGCCAAGTCGTGGATGGTATTAGCTGTGACGAGGCATTGTTCATTGCTGCCTCTCGGTTACGTTTAAAGCCTGAAATATCACGAGATCCATTCAATGATCCTTCTCTCATTCAAGGGACAAAAATGTAATTTGCTGTAGCTCTGATTTCTTGGATGGAAATGCTAGCCTTAGATTTCAAAGGCAAGAACTAGACATCGCGGTTTGTACACACATTGATTAAGTTGAAGAGCGGCGATTACATCTGTGCTGAGTGCAACAGTAGTCCAGGGCTGACTTCTCAAATCCCAGCCTCCTGAGTTACAGACGCTCTTAAATAGACTTCCTTAATTTCCGGATGTACTTCTTGAAATTCCCAATTCTCTTCAAAATTCCTGGGAAAATTACAAGGGAGATGAGGGTGGGGGTGGGGAACCATGGCTGAGATTTCATCTTGTCAAGCAAACTACCTTTTTATAGGTCTGATTCCTGGTTTGGGAGGGGGGGGGTGTTAAAGATTTTTTTCTTTTCTTCTCTTTTTTTTCTTCCTTTCTTTTTTTCCCCTTTCTTGACTCATACCTGCTCCTGCTGACCAGACCACAGCAGGGGAAGGAAAGTGGAACTTTTGAATATGAAGAAAGAAATTTATTGTGCATTTTTTTCTTACAGGTTCAGAAATATCAGTTCATTCTTTAACCTCAGGGATGTGTCGGTCTTGGGAGGAAGAAGGAAACATGTAGATGCCTGAGTTGCATTTATGCTGTAGTTGCAAACACGGATGAAGATTTTGCCGAATTTTGCCCAGCAGCCAACTAAACATCCTGAGATCCTGCAAGTGCAAGGGGAAAGCCTCTCGCTCTCACTTGGCAATATTTTGGATATTCTTGAAAAATGACAGTAAGTCATGCTAGTGACTAAGAAGAGGTTAAACCAGATTGATATTCATCCAGAGTGATTTTGTTAAAACAGATGCCTGGCTTGCATGGGGAAAATGGTAGCTGTGGAAGATTCATCTAAACTACCAGCCAAGCCATCAGCCACCGAAATGGTCCGCACGGCACATCAGCACTTTCTTCTCCTCGCTTTCATGTAAAACTTCTGCGAGCACCTTGGGGCTTTACATTTTCTTCCTTTGCTGCAGAAGGAAGTAATCTGTTCCCTGGAATTCTGCTCTGAGGAGACAGGACCCTAAAGTGTGTGCTGGGCGCTCTAGAACGACCCCACCACTAGTCCAGGCTGGTTAATCTGAAAAGTGTACACATTTCTGGCTTATCTATGCTTTGTTATGGGTCTGACGTGAAACTACCTCCTCCCTACCCCACTCGCCAGCAGAGAACAGAAATCCAGTTGAATTGTTACGTGTTCCTGAGCTGGAGCCTTGAACAGCTTTCTTGGTCAAATAACTTTGTTTCTGGTTGTAAAAGGGCGTTGGGGGTGGGGGTTGGGGTGGGAGAAGGAAAATCGAGAGAAATTGCAAACGTAAGTCTGTGTTGGGGTGGTTCACCTCTCGGTTTAACTTTGGAGCTCCCAGCCTGTCTCCTTCCCCACTCCCATAAGGGAAATACCAGGCTATTCTGGCACGTTTTCCCTTAAGCTTCATTTTCCAAAGAAAAGAGGGCTGGGGTATACATCTACTTGGGTTTGATAATGTTTTTAAAATGCTTTCCTTTGAAACGATAATAGCTGGATCGGTAAAATGCAAATAAAGCAAAAAATAGGCAGTATTTCTTTAAAGGGGAATATACGATGGCTTTTTTTTTTTTTTTTTTTTTAGCGTACACACGCTGCTTCTGATGAAGTCTGTGAGTCAGGCTGTTTCTGAGCGCCGATAGTTTAATGGAAAGATTTATATACCGGCTGTATTATTTACTTTGGGAGGGGAGGTGGCAGTATAAGGGTATGCTAATTAGTAGGAGATTTTGGGGGGAAGGGGTGGAATATCAATTTTTATTGCATCACCTGTCAGGAGTGTCCAATCAGCGTTGGCTTTAGGGGAATTAATTGATGAAGGTGTCTCCGGACGAGCTCACTTCACTCTGTCATTTTATTTGTAGCTAAAGCAGCGGCGGGAATAGCAGCTGCATTTCTTTTCTCTTTCTCCCTTCACATTCCATTATCATAGTGCTCCAAAGGAGAAGGAAGGAGTAGAGGGGCCCAGGTACTGATCCGCATCGAGGACTCAGACCAACACACTGGCAGATCTGAAGCCGGATGGTTTTTTCCCTCTTTTTTAAAAAAACGAAAACCAAAAAAAAAGCAAGAATCAAGTCAGTGTAATTTCATGGGGTTTTTCTCCCCCCCAATAATTCGCCTAGAGTTTGGCACTCCCTTCGCCGGGAATAACAGTCTTTGTTATTTTATTAGCAGGATGCCTTGAGACACACGCAGCATCTGGCGGAGGATTAACATACATACATGTGTATGTATGCGTCACGTATATATTTACTGCAAATGGTGGGGATCATTTAGTGCCCGAGATGGGAGACCTGAAGTCAGGTTTCGAAGAGGTGGATGGCGTGAGGCTCGGCTACCTCATCATTAAAGGAAAGCAAATGTTTGCTCTCTCCCAAGTCTTCACAGATCTGCTGAAAAACATCCCGAGGACGACCGTGCACAAGCGCATGGATCATCTGAAAGTGAAAAAGCACCACTGCGATCTGGAGGAGTTGCGGAAACTCAAAGCAATCAACAGTATCGCCTTCCACGCGGCCAAATGCACGCTCATCTCCCGGGAAGACGTGGAAGCGCTCTATACCTCCTGCAAAACCGAGCGTGTGCTCAAGACCAAGCGCAGGAGGGCCGGTCGGGCCCTGGCCACAAAGGCGCCGCCGCCAGAGCGCGCCGCCGCCGCCAGCCCCCGCCCGGCTTTTTGGAAGGACAAGCACCAACTTTGGCGGGGCCTGAGCGGAGCCGCGCGGCCCCTGCCAATCAGCGCGCAGTCCCAGCGTCCGGGCGCCGCCGCAGCGCGCCCCGCCGCCCATCTACCTCAGATTTTTAGCAAATACCCGGGCTCGCACTACCCGGAGATCGTTCGCTCGCCTTGCAAACCCCCTTTAAACTATGAAACTGCCCCGCTCCAGGGAAACTACGTCGCCTTCCACTCGGACCCCGCTTATTTTCGGAGCCTGCTGTGCAGCAAGCACCCGGCGGCCGCCGCCGCCGCTGCCGCCGCCGCCGCCGCCGCTGCCGCCGCCGCCGCCGCCGCCTACTACCAGGCATCGGCGGCCGGGCCCCAACCCAAGGCGGCGGCTGGAGCCGGAGGCCCGGTGAGCCTGACCTACCGCTGCAAGCGCAAGCGCGGGGGCGCCAAGAACTGCCTGCTCGCACCTCACGCCGGAGCCCGGAGACTGCTGCTGCTGCCCAGGTCCTACAAAGCCAAGGCGGCGGCGGCGGCTGCTGCAGCGGCGGCGGCGGCGGCGGCCGCCGGGGCCACTTGCTTGGAGAGGTTTCATCTGGTCAACAGCTTCTGCCCGCCTCCCCCCCACCACCACCACCACCATCACCATCATCACCATCATCGGGCCCAGCAGCCAACGCCGAGTCACCACCCCCCTCACCACCACCGACCGCAGCCCCATCTAGGAAGCTTTCCCGAGAGTTGTAGCAGCGACTCCGAGTCCAGCTCCTACTCCGACCATGCAGCCAACGATTCGGATTTTGGCTCCAGTTTGTCTAGCTCCAGCAACTCGATGTCCTCAGAGGAAGAGGAGGAGGAAGGAGAGGAGGAGGAGGAAGAGGAGGAGGAAGAGGGGGGCAGCGGGGCCTCGGATTCCAGTGAAATCAGCTCCGAGGAGGAGGACTCGTCCACCGAGTCAGACTCCAGCTCCGGCTCCAGCCAAGTGTCAGTTCAGAGCATCCGTTTCAGGCGCACCAGCTTCTGCAAGCCTCCCAGCGTGCAGGCGCAGGCCAACTTCTTGTACCATCTGGCCTCCGCCGCTGCTGCAACCAAACCCGCTGCTTTCGAGGATGCGGGCCGACTTCCCGACCTCAAGAGTGGTGTCAAAGCCGAGTCGCCGGAGGAGTGGAATCTGCAGGGTTGGGCTCCCAAAGGGGCTCCGGTGTACTGCCCGGCCAGCATGGGGAGTTGTTTCCCAGAGATAAGAAACGATAGGGTGTCTGAGATTACATTCCCACACTCTGAAATTTCCAGTACTGTAAAGAGAACTGACCTGACAATTAACTGCCTGGCAGAGGGGGCCTCTTCACCTAGCCCAAAGACAAACAATGTATTTCCACAACAAAGAATACTGCGAGAGGCTAGGAAATGCCTACAAGCAACTCCTACTACACACTGTTCAGATAACAACACAATAGCTGCTAGGTTCTTAAATAATGATTCTTGTGGAACAGCAACAAATTCAGGAAAAGAGTCCAAAATCCCTCATTGTCTTGAATTTGCTATGAATTTGGTCTCTTCGCAAACTGATCCCGAAGTGGATGCAGCAGCAGCAACAGCAGCAGCAACTAAAGCTGAGAAGCTCTGCACTGACACGGGCGACAAGACATTGCCATTTCTGCACAATATTAAAATCAAAGTAGAAGACAGTAGTGCTAATGAAGACTATGAACCTGATCTCATTACAAGCAAGCTGAAGTGCGAGTGCAATGATACAAAGGGGGAGCTTTACAGTATGACTGGGAAGACAGAGGAGGACGCCTTCCTAACCACAGCCAAGGAAGCTTTTGCATGCCCTGAGAAAGAAACTCCTTCCTTAAACCCACTGGCTCACAGTCAGGGCCTTTCATGCACTTTAGGATCTCCAAAACCTGAGGATGGGGAATATAAATTTGGTGCCAGGGTGAGAAAAAATTACCGGACACTAGTACTGGGTAAACGACCAGTCCTTCAGACACCTCCAGTCAAACCAAATTTGAAATCCGCTAGAAGCCCTCGTCCTACAGGTAAAACTGAGACACATGAAGGAACACTGGATGACTTTACAGTTTTAAACAGACGCAAAAAGGTAGCCAGCAATGTAGCATCAGCAGTGAAAAGGCCATTTAATTTCATGGCAAATTTTCCTTGTCCACCATCACTCATTGTTGGGAAGGATGGGGATTTGTGGCCAGCGTATTCCTTAAGCACCACCAAGGATTCGCAACCTCCTCACAAGGCCCATCCTGTCTGGAAATGGCAGCTGGGCGGTTCTGCAGTACCTCTTCCACCTAGTCACAAATTCAGGAAATTTCATTCATAAAATGTTTGGGAAGATATTTTCTTGAACCATATTACCTTCCTTTTGTTGTAAACTGCACAGGATGGCTTGTACAAGTCCATTAATGGTGTTACACCCCCTTTGGAGTCCTGGTTTATCGCATTTTGAAGACAGAAATCGGATTACTTTTTTTTTCCCATTGCGGGTTTTTTTTTTTTTTAGTAGGGTGGGGGCGGGGTGGGAGAAGGGTTGGTTTACATACCACAGACTACTTCAGGCTAAAGACTCAAGTAAAACTCAGTTATTACGACAGAGCTGGAACACTTTACTGTTTCAATGCTAATAATGCACCGGTACCTCAATTCAACTGCTACAAATAAATGTCAAAAGGTTGAATAATAAATATTACAATGAGCCATTAAGTTTATGCACTAGATTTCAGACCTGCAAGTGTAACTGGTATTCAGTGAAAGTTTGTTAGGTTACATGGTTACACAATGAGGTAGCAAGAAGTTTCTGTGAGCCCAAAATGTCATTTTCTGGAGCTCTTATGTGTGGGGTGTCTTTTTTTAAAAACTACCCTTATTCCCTTTCCAAGAGTAGTTGCACTTAACTTTTTTTTTTAATGGAAAGATTAGGGTATGAGCCCTGATTGGATGCTGATTTAAAAGCTGCCTCTTGTGTAAGAAGTAAGAGAAATATGGGATTGTTTTTGTTTTTGAAGATGTGCTTTTTTTTAAAAAAAAAAAAAACTTTACAGTCACTCTTTGTAATTGGAAAAGTCCTTTCATGCTCTCACAGAAACATTTAAAACAGGATGACTCTTACTGCAATCCTGCTTATCTTGTGGTCTAAAGATGACTCTTCAAGCTTTCAAAACAATTAAAACATTTCTCGTAATAGCAGGATATTTAATGGTCTCGCTCATCATAGTGACCATTCATTAAGTACAACCAAGCAAAAGAAAAAAAGAGGGGTCAGAGTCGTAACACCCCAAGTGAAAAATAACAGTTATTTCAGGGCTTTTTGGTACCAGAACTCAGGCACTTGGATTTTATTACCTTATGCGTTTTTTTCTGCGTCTCTCTAAACTTCTGTTTTCAGGCCATCCTGTGTATAGAACAGGAGAGTTTCTACTGCAAGTGACAATCAGAGGTGACTATCTATATTTGCACTTAAAATCAAAGGAATTCCACATGCAAATGGTCTAGCCCTTGGTAAGGGCCATGCTGGGGTACTGTGTTGTAATGATGAGAGCAGTAAATCAAAATTATGGAAATTTGCACTGTTGAAAAGCATGCTTTAGCTTTATTTTCAATTAAAAACACTCTTTAAAATTCCTGGTTCCATACATTTCTACTTATTCCAGATTGAAGAAGGGTTAACAAGAATGAATGGTTTTGTTGACATTTTCACTTGTAATGTTTTTGCCTGGAAGAGATGCACTCACTGGTGCAGTGTTTTGTGGCAATTCTTTGTGATGAGACCAACTAGGTTCCCTGAATAACACTGGCAGATTCCTTCTCAAATAACAGGAAAAAACTTTCCAAAGTACTACAAGTTTCATATTTAAGAAGGTAAAGCAAAGATTAGTTGTTATTTTAATGAAAGTTGAATCCAGTAATTCTTGGGCCACCAAATTATGTATTTCAGATCCTTGGTATCTTTAAGAAGTTGCATCTATAGTCCATAAATCACAGAGCAAAACAAAACACCAATGAAATGTTTACTGTGTGAATTTAAACCATTACTTCTCATGGAAATTCAGCTATTTATTTTGCTTAACCTTTTACTTTCTACTCCTTTTGAAAGTTTCCTTTTGTCTATAATGTTTCAGATAGCTCTGGATGGTCTCGGGCCTAATTGCTGTGTGTGATCTGTGGCTTGGCCTGCTATAAAGTCAGAGGCTGAGAGTACCTGCATCCAGATACATTTGGATGGAGTGAAAAGGTCCTTTGGACTGCCTCCCCCCCTTCTTGAATGTTGCCAGATGTAGGCTCACTGGGTCATTTTTATTGGGATCATAGATATGGTCAAAGCAAAAATTGGGGAATGTTATCCTTGAACTCATGTTTGTATATAATTCCAAAGACTAGTCCATGTTCTCAGTTAAAAGTCCCAGAGAGGTGAACAACTGGTTTCTGAGCCTGAATCCTTTCTCCTTTGGAAGGCAATGAAGAATTTAGGGACAGTGAGCTGTCCTAAAAAAGAAAAAAAAAACCAGTCTGTAAAAAGTATGACAGCACAGTAGGGAAGTCTGTAATTTTTACTCTTTAATTAGTGCCAAGACAAGAAAGTTCAAGTACAGCGACTACTGCATTTAGACTGAGACTTTCTATGTTGGCTACAGACTGTCCCCAAGTTATAAACTGAGAAAATATTTGAAGTTTACTGATCTTGAGTGTGGGACCACTGTAAGATGGAATACGCACAAATTTAAACAAATATCCCATAGAATTTTGGACAAAATATCAGTCTCCAACTTGGTCTCCAATCCTCAGAGAATCAATATTTTCAGCTTCTAGGAGCTGTGTAATGAGCAAGGAAGGAGGCTGAGGCATGCCAGAGTGAGACCATCCACAGGAAAGACAATAGGTAGTCAACACAGATATTCCCCCACAGTGTTCCTATGGGCCATCCAACCACAGCAAGCTCTGAGCTGGGGCTTCTGTACCAAATACTAAATCTTAGTGTGCAAATAGAAGGGACTCTTTCAGTCCCTAGCAGCCCTCAGTTGGTTTCTCATCCTGCTGTGGGAATTACTCCCAGCACAGTTTATTTTATTTGGGTCGTTTTATGATTAAAGACAATTTCTAGGTCTTTCTCAGCTGCTATAAATGTCACATTTGTTCAAAAGTTAAGCCTTATTGAGAGGAAAACAAAAGTTACCTCCATTGACAGGTTGTATTTCTACATTTAAATGTTTTCAGGGAATAGATTTGCTCTTTTAACTGATTCAAGGTTCCAGGGCCACTGATTCCTGTGCCTAAATTAGCTAAACAGACATGGGGAAAGTGGAGGAAAAGCTGCTTTTGCTGACTTTGTTGAAGCAAACTTATTTCTGGTCTTCTATAAACGTAATATCTTGATAAGACTGTGAAGATTTACTTATTTTATAAAAAGATGTGTGTACTTTTTTTCCCAAGTCAGGTTATCTGCCTTTTTAGAAATTGCAGCTCCCCCACCCAAGTATTTACTTTTTAGAGTGGGTGTTCCTTTCTATTGCCTTACTTGATTACAGTGGAGTAATCTCAATAATGGTTGTTTATTTGAAAACCAACAAGGAGCCACCTCTAAACAGCAATAACACAAAGTAGATGGGCTGGTGTGTGGATTTTTTTTTTAAATCTTATTTGTGTCTGGGTGACTTTCAGTGGTCTAGAGATTGCTCAAAGTTCTTAGCCAAAAAGAACTGGGCTGGAAATTCCTGCTGATATGAGACAGGCAGTTCATTTGCATGCAGGAAGATCTGATGTAGGGGCAACTCATTCCTCAAAAGCATTTTTTTTTTCTTTCAAAGGAAACAAAAATACTCCACGGTGAAATTTTTCTTAAAAACAATAAAACATCAGCATCTATAAAAGAAAGAAAATGTGGGTTTTGCTTCACCTTGAAACATCTTCCTGCTGAAAAGGATATGTGAGGGAGGGATTTCCCAGGGTCAAAAGAGGAATTAAAAAAAAAAAATCAAGGCTCCTATGAGATAAACTCAGGAAATTGGCCAGGAGAAACAGGGCATCTACCTTCGCGAGCCCTCCCTGTCACCCCTAGGATTCTCCCTTCCCTGAGAGGAACAACTACTTTCCCTCTGGCTTTGGTTATGGTTTGCTCCCTAGGCCAAAGGGCACCCTGCAAACCAGCCTGGGGGCTGGGTACGTAGGGCAGATCCAGGAGGTGGGGGAGGGCTGCATTTTACCTGTTTGGCAGGCCCTCTTTTGCTTTAAAATACGCAGAAGAGGAAGGGGGCAGCTATCAGTCTTTGCCCATGCCCTAGGCCCCCGCTACTCTCGCTCCTTTTCAAACTGTGGCGGCCTCACAAGCTCCTACTTTAAAAGGCCTGAGATGTTTTGCATGAAGCCCTCACAATAGGGGTTGAGGGAATTGACAGTTTCAAAAACAAGGCGTTCAGTCCTTTCCAGCTGCCGGGCCCGCTCTCTCGCACCAACTCCTGGTTCCTCTCTGCTGGTGGCGTCCTCGGCAGCGCGCGGCCTCCCCCCCCCTCTGCCCCCCCAGCCCTCCAGCCCGCGCTCTGGCTGGCCCCACCCCGCCCCCAGGCTGTGTTTGTAAACAGGGGTCAGTGGCCAGGGGCTGCTGGCGCGGGCTTCGGGCCTAGCAGCCTGGGAGGGAAGGCCAGGGACTATGGAGCCGGCCAAGGGCTGCAGGCAAAGGGCTGAGGGGGTTCCAAGGGTTGCTTTCCCCAGCCACGGAACTCTGGGAACTGCACTGTCCCAGGGCAGCTGTGGATTCTCTGACCAGGGCCACCATAGTCACCAGAAAGATGTTTAAGTGCCGCCATTTTGCATGGTGGCAAACACATTTCTTTGTGACTTTTTCCCCCGCCCAGATCTTGCTTTCCTTGAACGTGAGATGATTTCGCTCCTCCAGGCAGAAGAGCCTGCACCCCAGCTCGTCCTGCGCAGCCTCCAGTCCAAGCGGCCAGAAGGCCGAGAGCAGAGGGTGCCTCAGCCGCCTTGGGCCTCCTCCCCACCAGAGACTGGAATGCTTCTCCTCACTTTGCACTTCTTTTGTGTGCCCATTCCTGCGCTTGCCGCCCAGTACCTCTCACCTTCTTGCCCAGGTCTTATCCCTACTCCCCAGGTACAAGGAACCCAGCTCTTTTCATTGCTCAGAGGACTCTAAGGCCTCCAAAATGCGCTTGTGGGAGGCGAGTGGCAAAAGGACTGGGCCAGCATGGCTGCGATCTCCTCCAGGGAAGTAGCTCAGGAGCAGAGGCCTAGCGAGTCGGGAGGGAGCGGGCACGTTAGCCAGGCCCCCTAGTAACTCCGTGAGTGGGAGTAACCTGGGGCAAGGCTTGCTTGCTTTGGCTCCGTGGTTCCTGTCCCTTGGAACTTCTTTCAGTGCGTCTGCAAGTGGAATGATGACCTGGAAACGGGAAACGTGAGACAGTGACCTGGAAAACCACCCTCGGCTGGGAGGTTGGAGTGCAGCAATGCAAACAAAGCTGCTACTGGGAAAGAGGGGAAACAGAGGTGCACCGCAGCATAGGTCACAGGGAAGTGCAACAAGCTTGTTTTCTCGGGTGTTTAAAATGCAGCCCCAGTTGTAAAGTGTGTGAAATTACGCACTGGTCTCTTAAAGAGTGCCTAATTTATAGTAAATAGCAAGGTCTTTGTAAATGGCTTTATTATGTTGTTTCTTGTTAATTGTTGAGAAAATCCCCATTGTTGAGTGTGAAAGGCTTTATGAGCTAACCTGGTCCTCGGCGCAATCAGAGGGCAGTAAATGGCCGCTCGACCTCCAAAGCCTCCCGCGCAAGCAGGCCCGGGCAAAGAGTGCTGCAGGGACTTCTAGAGGTGCTGCTTCGGCCTGGAAAGAAAGTGACAAGGCTGTCCAGCTTTTAATTAATGGGAAGGCGTGTTTTGAACTCGCAAGCACCCAAGAGCAGCTGCCTGAGTACAACAGAGAGAACCTGACTGGCCAGGGCTAGCCAGGACCGCTGAGCCGGGCCTGGGCTCCGGGCTCCGGTCACAGCCCGCAGGGGGTCGCGCCTCAACCGCAGGCTGGCAAGCTCGGGGCGCTGATTGGAGCCTCGCTGAGATGCTTTGGATCCCGGCTTTGTCTCTAGTTCTTCACCAGCCGCTTAGAGCATGAGCTCCGGACCTTCCGCCTCGGTGACAGAACCTCTCCAAAATGCTTGCCTGGCTGGGGAACTGGAGGGTCTGCAGGCTGAGCAGGCTCCAGGGACTGCTCCAGGCCCCTGCTTGGGCCTCCTTGTCTTTTGTTTAAAGCGCTCCCTCCTTCCCTCCCTCTTTTTCTCTTCGTCTCTCTTATGCGCGGGGACACACACAAGTGTCTTCATTAGAAACCAGCAAAAGACTCAGAAGATGGGAGAAATAAGAGGAAGGGGTTTGTTTAATATGGAAAAATAATTTCTTAGTCAAAGATGAAATGTTCCTATCTCCTCTTCCGGTCACCTCCTGGTCCCTGTCCAGCCAGTTAGGATCCGGGATGAAAACAGGCAAAACCAGGCAGGCTCTGGGTTCACTGCTACAAGTTTGAAGACAGAAAGAATCTCAAGTGTCCTGCTGGTCCTGAAAGGGCTGGAGGGCAGGCAGATAGCGCCTCCAGGGCTCGGCCCCGCGGACTTTCCAGGTCCAAGGGAAAAGCAGCTGCTCCCCTCTGCAGCTTCTTAGCTCTGGTACTACACCCTAGAACCAGAATTTCTTCTTGAACTTACACTGATGGCAGAAACCTGGCTTGGACGGACTATAAGTGACGGTTTGGACTTTAGTTGATGCAAATCACAAGGAAATGTTAATTCCAGGGAGGGAAAAACCAGTATTCAGCTGTCTTCCCTTCCCTTCTTAGCCGGCCCTCTGCTTGCGCACTCTCGCTCTCACCAAATTAGCTATTACGTGAAATCCCCCTGGGTTTAGAGCACTTGTTTCGCGGATTGGCGCACAACCCATATTAACTATGCACTTTCTGCTATTCCTCTTGTGACTGTCCCTGCTTCTTCCTTCTTTGCGGAGAGTATGATGCATTTTATTTTAGTCGAATCGATGCGCACAAATACTGGGATAACACAACCCACACATCTGCGGTGGAGGCTGTTTTCAAAATTGAGTTTAGGGATCAATACTAAGTCAGAATGCTCCAAATTGCATGAATTCACCAAATTCAAGCCTTGGGCTCCCAAGCCTCTTTCCTGAGTAATTAACACACTCACGGGTTATAGCTGTGCATCCACACTTCCTGCCTCTCAAAACAGGATGTTTTCCTCCTGTGTATTTGGCTTTACCTAAAGATCACTTGGAAAAACACGACCCCAAAACTTTTGTAGCCAAACCCTTATCATCAGCTTTCATGTTGATATCCTCACTTAATTTTCCTGAGACCTTACAGTAGTGCCTAGAAGTGGCCTAGTGGGTGTCCTACAAACGTTTGCCCAATTTAATATTTCACTGTTGAGGGAGCAGCCACCACTTGACTGCCAGGACTTCTATGTCTGGCGTGGTACAATACACGCCATACAGTACTTTTTTTTAATTTTTTGCAGCCCAGGCCACAACTATATGGACTGGTGCCTAAGGGGAGCTGGGTGGACAGCAGTTGCCCCCTTTGCAAGGGACCAGAGACATGAGTAGCTTCTGAACAAGAATTAGGAGAGCTTGCTGTCCATAAGGAGTGTGTGTGTGTGTGAGTGTGTGTGCGTGTGTGTGCACATATATGCACATAAGCATGTGTGGTCTGAAAGAAATACCTAAGGGAAACGACTAAAAAATCTAGTTGTTTAGTGCGTTATTGGATCCCAGGTTCTTAGCTCTTGTCTGAGCCTTCCTTCAGGTTAGGTGTCTGAAACAATACAGGAGACTGTGGAGAGGTTGGGGATGAAGGAAAGCTTTGAGGTTTTCCAGAAAGATCCATTATTCTAATTGGTGCTATGAATATGTTTGTGCTTGACCTTTTTTGGAGAAAGACTTAGCAGTCAATCGACTTTGGCCCTAAAATAGTAGCAGCTTAGGAGAGGGCTCACAGGTCTGCAAAGGCCTTCCCAGCCCGGAAGCATGCCGGATAAGAGGGGAACAGAAGGGAAACCATTTGAGTGGATGCCACCTTCTTCCCCAAGCCACCAGAATAACAAACAAACCAACAGTCTCCTGGAGAGTAGGCTACTTGGAAGATGCTGGAAGGCTGGGGGAGAATTTCCATGGTTGGTGCTTGCCTTCCTTCCAATCACTTTAGTTAGCTCCAGGAAAAACACAAGGCTCCAGATAAGTGATGAGCAGGCGGGGGGGGGGGGGGGGGGGGGGGGGGGGGGGGGGGGGGGGGGGGGGGGGGCATGGTAAGAGGGAGGACCCGGCCAGACTTAGCAACAGCTCTGCCCCTGTCCTGTGAAAGTTACATTTGACACAGATGCGGGGACCTAGGAGTTCTTAAGGCTACAACCTGCTTAGGGGGTGAGAGGGGAAACATTTCAGCCTTTGAAACCACCTGAAAGGGCCTGGATGCCTGGGTGTACCAGGAATAAAAGCACATTTTGCGTTCAACCCCCTCAGATTTCCCTGGTTTTCCCTTCCTGCAACTGAATACCCTGATTGTTAATAGGGCAGATGTCAAAGATTAGTTTTCTTCCTCTACATTTGGGCCCAAATATGCGGTCAAGAGGATAGTTAAACTTTAAGGTTTTTTTATATCATACCTATTCATTAAAAGCTGCATATTGTAGTAGAAATTGCATGCACAAGTCTGTTTGTACTCTCACCCTCCCACCCTTCCCCTACCTGACCCTCACACTCAGCTGAAGGCTGGGGGGAAAGACCAACATTTATTAAACCTTTCTTCTGGGGTGGGAAAAGGAAGAGCTAGACTTACAGCAGCGGTGAGAGAGGCAACATGGGGAACCGTGCCCACTGCTGAGCTTTCTTGCTGGGATGAGGGGCCAGATCCCAGCCTCTCCTCCTGCAAATGCTGAAGACACTCTACTTTGAGTATCAAACCCAGCATGTATAGCAAACCCAAAGGGCTCCATTCCATAAACGCAAGGCTATCTATCGGTCTAACACAGAGTGTATCGCCGGACATAAACCGTACAGAGGTGCTTTTAATTTTGTTCCAAGTGTTACACATCAAGTGGCAAATTGGCCTTCAGAAAGCCAATTTTATTTTATTTTTCTGTTAATAATAAAGACCACTTAAACAAGCTGAAAGTATGTGATTGAGAATTAAGAGTGCACATCTTTACTACTGTTTCTTATCTGATTTTTAAACGAGAACTAGTACACGGTTTTTTATTTCCTAAGGATGATTTTTTTTTAATGTGTAAGAGTTTGGGTTACATTAGAATTGTTAAGTGGTTCGGCTCTTCACATGCTTTTAAAAAAATAATAAAAATATTTAAATCCTTTAAAAGTCCTTTTACATTTTTAGTGAACCATGGATTTTTTTTAAAGTAAAATAGGAAATTAGTCATATATTCTTACCACCTTGACAAAACCTACCCATGAAAAGTCCACTTTCTCTAAACTACCACCATTTCATATTATCTTAAACATCCCACCCTGTGTTTGCAGTTGTAATATGAGATTACAGGGAAACAGAGCTCATTTTGTGGACCTTACCATGGGGAGGAAATATCATTTATTTTGCAGGGCTACCAGGGATTCTAAAATCTTGTCACTTGCATCAGTGTCTTCTTGGTCTCATTTGATCGGATCTGACACAACAGAAGATTCCCAGGTGAACTGGAAGCACCCTGGTTTCAGGGAACTTTCTATTTCTTCCTGATCTGAATGCTTCAATACTGATCTTACAAGGGATCTTTGAGGGCAGTGCAAACAAACAAAAAAAAATGTTGTTAAGGAAAAGAAAATCAGGAACCTTCTTATAAATACGGTTGGACCATTGATTCCAGTTACCTGCTCTACTGTGAATGGAATCATTATGGCCGGCTGAACCATTGACATGGTTTCTTCATTCAGGATCCTGGCCAAAGGAATAGCATGTCAATGTGTAAACTTCCAGCCAAAGATAATCCATTACAATGGAAATCGCAATGTGCAAAGTCTCATTGAAGCCAATGAAATTGAGTGTAATATCCATACAGCATTCTCATCTGCTTGCTCCAGGATTTAGTATGCAGCTCTGCACTGAAATGAGATTATGCATATAAAATGCCAATATAGAATACACTGCCCAATAAAACATTAGAAGAGCAACTTACAGTCCAGAGACATAGGCTTTACTTAAATTTAAACTTCATATACCAAATAAAGCACAGTACCACCAGAGCACTAAATCTGCACCATGGCCTCACTCTAGTTTCTCATGCTTCTTTCTGCATGACTCCCCCACCTCCTCTCCTATCCAAACATAATTCTTTTAAGGGCACTCTTCAAATCATCTAGCAAGTCCCAAAGGGACCCAGGAGTCTCCTAAAGTGCCTTTCTAAATTAAAAGGCTCCAAACAATTTAAGTGCATTTTTGACCAAACATATATGTGAATGGAATTATATGTGTATGTATATGCACACACACATGTATATCAGTAAGTATTTGGACCTGCAAGCCTATGGTTTTATAAAAAAAAAAAAAAGAAAAGAAAAGAAAAGAAAAGAAAGAAAAGAAAACCAAAGAGAAAGAGGCCCCCACCGTGGATGACAAGGTTATGGGACAGGTCACTAGGAACCGGGAACAGACTCACTGTTAGGTTTGGTCTGTAAATTATGCACCTTTCAGGAAAGGGGGTTTAAGGTCTCTTCACTCAAGGGTTTTTTCCCATCCATTTTGCTATTAATTCTTAACTCTTGGTAGGCAGTTCTTTAATGAGGTTGTTTGTAGCAGGTTAATTTTCTCCCATCTACTGAGTTCCTCTTTTTCCCTTTTAAGTGCACTGCTGCCTAGAGCTTTCAGAAGAAAGCTGTCCTTACTAGAAGAAAACAGAATAAACACGGTGGAGTTCCCTGGGTGGGCTGGGAATTAAAGGCGTTATGTGGACAGATAAACAGAGGGCCTCGGACAGATGGGAGTGGGAGGGCAGGAGCCAGGCTGAGTTGAGGGCAAGAGGGAGAGAATTCGGTCTTAGGAGAGCAATGACCCTAGGAGTGTAATATATTAAATATTGCAGCGATCGATTTCAATACCCCAAGTGGACACGGGAATAAAAATTCACCAACAAGCTGAAGTGATTAGGAATGCTTTGTTACGAGGGGAAAAATGTGATTTTCTTCAAATCCTTTTTGTTCAGGTTAGAAGAGGCCCAGACAATCCAAGTGTAAGCCCCAGACTCCCAGTTTGGGATATAACCCTAAAGGTTAGTCATATCTCAATGGTACTTCTGCATAGTGGAAAGATGAGCTGTGTACCGAGGGGGATTAAATAGCAGCCACAATTACGGGCTGCTGACTCCAGGAGCTTGCCTCCCAAATCAGAAAAGAGGACATTTTGGAGAGCTGAGCTTTTCCTGTGAGTTAGTCTTTGTTTCAGCGCTGGGACAAAGCAGAGGCTTGTACAATTCTTCTTTCATTAAGATCCGGGTGAAAAATGCACACAATATGGCTTACAGAAGGTTGAATCACCATAGTGGGATGTGGAGGCAGCATTTTGTGCTATGCAGGAGAAAAATGTTTTCCAAGAGTCATTCTGGGAACAAAAGTATGAAACTGTCATCCATAGAGGTGCAAATACCTGCTACCATGCATGATTTTCTTAGTGATTTCAGAACTGAGTGGGATTCTTGCTCTTAGATCCTCATGCCATGAACTATTCCCTCGCTGAGTCCAGGAATCTGCTTAGGGATTTGGGGTAGTGGTGGTGGCTGCTTGGAGCAGGGGGATTGTTTTCAGTCACAGACTAATGGGCAAAGCCTGGGCTCTACACACTGGGGACACCAAGTCTGCTGCTGGGGACACATTGCTGGATGACTCCAGGTAGCCGCAGCAGCAGCTCCTGCAGCTGCCTCCTCCTTCAGTGTGGCCAGACTACAAATCTGGGAGAGAAAGGCAGCACCATACAAAGGGTTTCTTTAATGAGGAAGTCTTCCTCAGACTGATGTGACGTGCTGGTGCTGTTTCTCTGGCTCGGCTGGCTTTCCCAGGAAGATGCTTTCCCTTCACGTGATAACTGGGCCTTGGAAATGGCACACCCCACCCCCACCCACTCCCACACAGCACTCCTTGATAACCCACCTACAGACTTCTATTTTACCCTGGGGGGCGGGGGAGACAGACTGGCATAGAAGGTCTGAATGGAGCTAAATTTCTGATTTGGGCAGGAGCAAGCCTCTCTGAATTCCCCCCTCCCCCTCCACACACATAAAAATGCCTTTTTCCTCATCATCAGTGGTCCAGGCTTCTATTCATCACGGAGATGAGTAGTTCTCACCTGCCATGTGGTCCTCAGGAGCAGCTGTATTTCTGTTGAGCATCTCCCCATCATGGAATGGACCAGGGAAGAAGGAACACCCTAAGCTTCCCAGCTCTTTACATCTAATGCAGGCTGAACATGGCGGGTTAAGGCTGAGATTGGTTGTGCAACAGAGCACTTAGGTGCCTGCAGCTTGAGTCGTCCAGGCTTTCTGTGAAGCGCAGAGGGGCTACAGGGAGGCTATTATGTCCTATTAAGCTGTTTATCTCTCTTAAGCTACGTGGCTTCTTCCTCTCTTCAGGTTGTGTCCAACCAGGTTCAGGTATGAAATATCACTCAGAGAGGTGGCCTTGAGAAGGTCCTTTTGGAGACCCGTTATCTTGTTAATGTGGGGAAGACTGATTTTGGGGGAATTTGAGTGAGACAGTTCTTGTGCCCTGTTGTGGATCCCATTTTTACCGTTTTTTATTTTGTACCTCCCAGGTCCCTTTCTACTTTCCTTCTTTTTTCATCCTCTCGCTCTGTTTTAAACCCTGTGAGAAGAATGTGTAAAGGTGTGGGCCTTCTGAGCAGAAACCAGGCCCACCTGTGCCTGGGCGGGGAGGAAAGTCTGGAGATTTCTGATCTTCTGTGACTCTCCAGTGATCTGGAGGGAAGGAATGTCCTGGGGGAAGACAGTGCTCGGGCGGGCCTTTCCTCCCAGGTCATGGAGGTCCAGCTACCGAGTCCAGAGCCAAGCTCTGGAACAGACTCCTGAAGGCTTGATTGATATAGGTACCTGTTGCTTGAAGTGTCTGAGGAGCCTTTGGGTCCCTAACCTATTGTAAATCTTGGGGTTATGTCGGACTCCCCCTGGGGCTGCCGGGTTCACCTGTCATTATAATCCCTGCACAGAGTTCTTGACAAACCTCCACAATGTGGGTCTGCTCAAGGGCGCGGAAGGTTCACTGATCTGTATGTAGAACTTTGCAAAACTGCAAATAAGTGAGAAAATTTGTCTATTCTTGTGAAGGGAGATTTAAGTTGGTACTTAACATGGAAGCAGGAGAAAGGGGGGACATTCTAACCAAAAGCCCCACTGTAATCTCCAGAACATTTTCATTTCCTCTGTGGCACCCTGGCTACCCTGGCCCAGGCCTCAGAAAGGTCAGGGAGGAGATGGAACTGAAGGACGGGGTGAGGTAGGGTGAGGGGCTAGGCCCTCTCAGCTAGGTCGCAGGTGAGAGCTGAGCAGGGCGGTGCCTAGGCAACTGGGAGGAAGGTCGCAGGACGGGGGAGGGGCGGAAGGCTTTGGCTTTTTGCAGAGGGGTTTTTCCTCTGGAATTCGCTCAGCCCGCCTCCGGGGCTGCTTGCTAGGCTCTCCCCCGCCCCTTCTCGCGGAGCTGGTCGCAGGGAGCTCGGGTTTCCACAAGACCCTGGGGCCTCTAGGCCACCGGCTCTCAGCTCGTCGGGAGAACAGGCCTATCCCGCTTGCTGAGAAAGGGAAAAGCGCTTGCGGCGCTGACTCGGCGTGCTGCACGCGCGTCTGTGCCCGGGGAGTCCGATCCTCCCGGAGGAGCCTAGTCGCCACTGGCCGGCTGTGTAGTGCTCGACCTGCGGAGCGGGCTGGAGCCTGGGATCCCGGCTCCCGCCACAGGCCTCCGAGACCTCCGCGCCTAGAGACGCTGCTCGGAAGCCACGGGTAGCAGAGACGGGCAGGCCGCGGGAAGCTTTCCCTCTGTCTTCCGAAGGGAAGCCTGGGATTTTTTTTTTTTCTTTTTTGAACCATTTACTTTAAAGTGATCGATCACGTCCCACCCGATAGTGGCCTTCGCTTTTCACCTCGGCTCTAAGTGCCGGGAGGAGGAGCGCGTTGTGTGCGTGTGGCTAAGGGTGCTACAAGCGCCAGTAGCTCGAGCCTGAGCGATTGTCGCGTTTGCATGAATTCCGATATAAGAACCCAGAGCTAGAGGATTGAGAGGCTTGATTCGTGCTTCCTTGCCCATAACCCTGTAGGTGAAAGTCTCCATCGATCGCTTTTCCCCTGACATCTGTCCCTGCACGCCTGCCTCCCTGCAAGGAAGTCCTCGTAGGAACCGGGCTCCATACCCGGTGCCTTCAGGGAACTGAAGATAAAGGCTCGAGTCCTCCATGAATTAAGTTGATTATTAATTTGGGCTGTTTGGAGCTGGTAACACTTTTGATGACTTCGGCTTTGGGAATTGTCGCGAGGCGGGGACGCAGGCATGAATGACCCAGGGTTGTGAGTGGGAAAAGCGAGTGGCGGAGACGCTCTGACGCCTGAGTGGGCAGGGGAGAGAGCTTCCTAGTAAAGCTTAGAGCTCTTCCTCGCTCCCAAATAAATTCTTAGTTAACTAGTGTAAACACATTAGTATTATTAAATGGGTGAAACATAGGGGGTTGGATGTGGGGGCATGTCAACTGGACCCCAACCCCGTGATACTTTCTCAGATGACAAATCAGTACGCTTCCAACACGAAAATAGAAATGTAACATTCGACTGGACGAATTAATTTTTGACGGATTTACGGTATGATTTTCTTTCAGGAGGTATTCATTGCTTCTTTCTATCCACAGTGCGGTCCAAAGACAGAAATATAAACAAGCACTCTGCCTTGCCCAAGCCCCTTAACAGTATCTCCCAAAGAAAGATCAAGACACTTTGTGAATTTTCCCCAGATAATGCCTCATATTCCGAATGACTGATCAGAGAACTCCGGTATTGTTCAATAAAATGAGAGGAAGGCGAGTGACGTGGGAGCCGAACAATGACATTTCTGAATCAGTTTGCTTGATTGACATTTGGGAGCTTCATGACCGCAGGGAATAGGACTCATTACGGTGAGTACACCAAAACATCAACCGAGATTAGAACTCTAGATCCTGTTCTAATCCCATTTCAGCCTAAATTATAGTGGGAAAATATAAGGTCCAAGAGAAGAGAATTACGCCAGCATATACTGACCTAAAGTTTTAATTGTGGTCAAAGGGAACTGAAGGCGGGAAACTAAAGTACTTCCCAGCCATTTCAGGGCACTGCTGACAATCAGGCAGGATGCTCAAATATGGTAGGGTAGGTACTAAGTGCTAAGAATATTTATGTGGCATGAAATATTTCATAGTGACTTGGGGTGACACATGTTTGGAGGGAGGTATAGGAATGCTTTTTTTTTCTTCGTAGTAGAAAAATATCACAGCCCTTCCAGTGGCTAAAAACCAGGGTATTAGCAAATTCCTGGTGAGAAATAGCCAGACACTTTAAAGCTAGGGTTTACATATCCATTGTTATTTGGAAGACCTTATTGGTTTGGAGAAGATTTTTATGTTAATGCCAAAAGTTGTGTTAACACTAAATTCAGCCCAGGAAATTGCAATAGCTGTTTCTCAGTTCGTATTGGAAAGGGGGAACGTGTTTCACAGTCTGTTTTAATAACAGAAAAGTGTAAGCTAATGCAGGTTGTGGGCTTGATCAGAGTCTGGTGTGTGGCAACCACTCTGTACAAAAAAAAAAAAAAAAACCTTGATTCTTCAGTGGAATTCATTTTCAAATCTTAGAAACTTAAAATACTCCAAGTTTTAGGAATCATGGATTAAACCGAACTAATTGACTCTAGTAGGAAGACAAAGCAATAGTAGAAGATAGTTACAGTTTTGTATTTTAGTAGGTAAATTGCAGCACAGGAAAATGTAATAGGATATGAATATAGAGCAAATTTATTACAAATAGTGGAACAGAAAGGGTTGCTACATGATACAGCTTCACAATCATTTTGAGGGGTGTGTTTTAATGAGAAGCCTCTGTTGCAGGGGAACTAGGAATCGTAAGAATTATTTTTGCATCAAGAAGGGACTAAAATTAATTATTAGAAGCTCAGTAATCACCAAATAAACTCCGAGCTTTGAGGTTAAAAACAGACGCCTATCTCTCCATGTTCAATTATACAGTATCAATTACTAATACAACCGATTTTCAGTGTCTCAGCGCTGCCAGATACCATCTTCTATGGAGATACCTTGGTATTAATTAATGACTTCTTTATTCTCATTATTCACTAGGAAAAATAGGGGTCGTGTCACATTAAAATTAAGATTATCTTAGTTTATCTGGGCTCTTAAACAAAGATCATTCAAACTAATTATATTTTGAATTAACAGAGGTAGGCAATTTATCGCTTAACTTTTTTTTCAAAGACAGGAAAATAAAGATCAGAAATAAGCAGAGTTTCATTTTAAAGACAGAAAGAAGCAAACATGTCCTGACTTTTGCAGTATTTCCCTTGCTAAAGGGGGAATGAGGGAACTGTAAAAGACGTGACTTTGCAAAGTCAAGTCCTTTTTAAAAGACTTGGATCGAAATTCTTGCTATGCAACAAGGATTCAAGTTTGATTAATTTTCTGCAAGCGACGTGACAGCGGTGTTTTAAAAGATTAATTAAAATTGAAGTGATACGGAGCAGGAATTCAACCTGCAGAGGCGTCCCAGGCGCCTTGGCGGGGGGAGGGGGTGCTTTGCAAGCGAGTCCCTAGCCCGAAATGCGGGCTTTCCCGAGCCTGGGACGCAATTCCCCGTCTCCTAGAGAGGAACGCGGAATTTGGCAGGGCGCCCGTCTGGCCGCCTGGCATCCCGAGCTGGCCGCCAGCTCTCGGGGGTGGGGACGGGGTGTGTCCCCCGGAACCCGCTGCGGAGAGAACTGCCGGCGCGCCTTTAGACTAGCCAGTGAAGACCTGGGTCAAGCTAAGAGGCGGGAGGGGGCTCCAGGAAGCCTGCAGCTGATAGCCACAGGCCGCGCTGCTACTCCAGCGGCAGCACCTACTTGGTGACACCCTGTTCGTAAGGAGCCTGCTCCCCCACACTCGGCCGAGCGCAACCGTGCTGGAGTGCAGGGAATGTAGATGGCACTCCGTGGAGATTCGTGCCCTGGGCCGAGGCTTGGGAAGGCTCGGCCGCGCTGCGGTTGCTGGGCCCAGATCCTGGATCCAAGCAATGCTATTTGGTCACCTCGGACCCGGAACCCATGGTAGCCGTTTACAGAGCTGTTGCCCTCCCATCCCCCGCAGTTTCCCGCTCTAGCTCCCCTCCCCCACATCCTGCTCCCCGTGCTTTACTCGGTGCGACGCCTTCATCCGAGTAAGAAATTAAACTGAACACAATTGTAACTGTACTCAGGGAGACACAATCGCCCAAGCCCTTGGGGTCACGCGCGGCAGAGGGGCGACGCGGGTGGCGCCGCCGAGGGTGGTGTGGTGTGGGGAGAGCTTTCGTTTGCAATCAGCTTCCCGGGCGCGAAATACACTGTCTCATTCTCCCCACTGGGGACCTTGGGTCTTCATTACGAGAGGCCGCGGCGCGCCTCGCCGTCGGGACCGTGCGCCCAAGGTCCGAAGACGTCGGAGTTCGGGCCCAAAAGGGTCCCTGAGACTTCTCAGCGCCGGGAATTGGACGTAGTTTCTCTATCCCCTGGCGTCAGTCTTTACCCGTCAGCTTCCAGGAGACCAGGGAGGCGGCGACGAGCAAAGAGGGGAGGAAAAGCCCGCCCCGGGCTGCCTAAGTCAAGGGGCGGTGGGGCGCAGGGGACTCTAAGGGCGAGGGCTGTGGATCGGAAGCCAGGCGACAATCCCTTCCCCTCCGCGTGCAGCAGGGGCACCTCCTCCCCGGGGAACCCACGCAGCCGCTCCCAACCTGGAGAACAAAGGGTCTGGGAAGCACGGTCGGGGTCGGAGAACAGAGGTGGAGGAGGCAGGAAGGCAGGCGGTGGGGGTAGGGGAGGGCGCCTGCCTGCACTTCCTCTCTGGGCCGAATGATGGAAAGCTCCACGCAGCAAGCGCCTCACTGAGGCTGCTTCTCAATCCTGGAGGGCTCGGGTTCCTTACCTAACGGCGGCACTCGCGCCCTTCCTCCCCTAGCGTCCCCACCCCCTCCGGGGACGGAGGCCAGGAAGCTGCGGAGCCTGCTGTGCCTTGGCGCGGGAGGAACCGCGAGGCAGCAGCGCCCCCTGCAGGTGTCAGCCGCTCCCCGGCTCTTAAGGTGGAGCCGGTCTGATTCTTCAGCCTGCTAGTGGCTGTGGGTGGCGGCTGGTAGTCCCCGCTCGGACTCCAGTCTGGCTCGAGTGCCCCCTCCAAGCAAAATGGGGCTGACGGTTTAGAACCCCGAAGTCTATCGCTAACTGCTGCTATTTTCTGGACCCTTGGCCCCACCACCTGCAGGACCTTTTCTGTGGATGTCCCACTATGGATCTCGACAATTCACACTGATAATTCCCTGCAGTGTAAGAGGATGCCTAAATTCCGCGCCGGGGCGGTAAGACCAGAAGGGTGTTTCTGTAACTGGAAAGCAAAGTTTTACTTTTGTTTATTAAACGTAGAAGCAAAGGGTCACCAAGGGTTGACATGAAAATGGAATGAGACTGGCCAATCCCGAAGTCTTCTCACTCTCTGCAAACTCATGGACAGGTGCACGTGGGGGAACGACGTCTCGTGCATCTATGGTGCCTCCGCTTTAGCAAACTTAGCTCGGATATTTTATCTATCCATCCATCCATCCATCCATCCATTTATTTATTTATTTTCCTTGAACCGATTGGTGAGCGCATGAGAACTCAACGCTTCCTGGAAGTGTCCTCCACAAACTCCATGTTCTTGGAGGAAAACCTATGAACAGGAAAGAAACAAGCAAGCAGGTTTCCATGTGGTTCGGTAAATTCCTGACGGCCGCCTGGAGCGTGTTACTGCAGGCAGTTCCTAGACTCCGGCACATCCAGGACCCAGGAGCCACCGAGGAGAGCGCGGACCGGAGAGAGCCAGGGCTAGAAGGCCGGCTGCTGGCTTTGGGCGTGGGCGGGGGGNGGGGGGGGGGGGGGGGGGGGGGGGGGGGGGGGGGGGGGGGGGGGGGGGGGGGGATCGTCCGCACCGTGGGAACTCTCCTCCCCCTGGGCACTGGGCCTGGGCTCCGCCCCACGGGGTGGGAGGTGGACGGTCCCCCGGGTGGGTACTGGCGCCGGAGAAGCGTAGTCCACGCGCTCGGCAGCCGCGGGCGAAGCTCGTCTGGGCAGGTGCCACGGGGTCAGACGCGCCCTGGGGGTTGCAAACCGCAAGGGAAAGTCGAGAAGGGCAGGAGCTTGCCCACTAATCCGTTTTACACTGTGAAAACCGCAGGCCTGTCGCCTAAGAGGCAACTTTTTAATTTGGAAGCACGTGGAGGGAAAAAATTAACATACGAGCACACTTCCTTTCCTCCTTTCCTTACCGTATAGATCCACAGACTCCCCTCCCCCACTCTTCTAACACTTTTCAGCAAAAAGCTACCTTTCTGTTAAACAGGGAAAGTGATCTGTACTTTGGGTTGCAGGAGAGACTCGGGCACGTAGGGAGCGCGGCGGGAATCCAGGAACAAGCTGCGTTTCTGACTGCCAGGTTCTTCCCGGACTTCTCACCTGCGTGTCCGCGGGTCACCGCAGGCCCCATGCTCCAGGCAAACCCCATCCAGTGCTGTTTTTCCTCAGTGGGCAGCATTTGGATATTGGTGTTCCTTGAGAGAGCGTCTGCTCGCTCGGTCTATCAGAAGGGTAGGGATTTGGTTTGGCTCGACTCCAGGGCCTCTGGGAGTCTACAGACGTGAGGACCAGAAGAAACACTCCCAGGCGGGTCTCACAGCTTTTCTTGGGAAAACTACCAAAGTTGTTAGGTGCATCAGGCAGCAAAACTTGATTTACCGCGTTCGGACCTGAGGTGCTTAGGCCCTTGGAGGAACCGCAGGAGAAAGGAGGAGAGCAGCGAGGGGTCGAGTGGGGAATGAGGGTCAAGTGAGCAAGTCCCAGGATAGTGGTTTCCTTCTTCCCCGTTCCTCTCTTAAAGGTCCTATCTAGGAACTCTCTCCCACTGCCCAAATATGTGCTCATGGCTACAGGAAGGGAAGGAAGGCAAAAGAAAACCTGGATAATGACCTTTATTTAAAAAGTAAAACTAAGATAAATTGCTTGGTGACATTGTGGTGGGGGCGGGGGGATGGATGGAGGCAGCTTTTCACTTCATTTGTTCTTTGAAACATAGAACGTTTTTAAAATCCAAGAATGTTAGAGGGCCAGGAAGTCTTGTAACATGTTGATACAGTTGAGAGGGACTGCTCATAATTCCTTTTGAAAGCCTTTGCTGGGTTGAATGGAGATCTGAGAAGGTTCTTTCTCAGTTCCTGTGTGAAGATCAACCAATTCTGATGTAAAGCAAAACTTTGATCAGAATTTCATTAACAGAAAATGTGTATGGGTCTTTATAGTACTCTGGTCTATTTCTGGGACAAGACATAATACATTTAAATGGGGTAACTCATGCATTTGTGACACTCGCCCATCCACCCACAAACACATTGGCGTGTTTGCTTACACTTGAGCGTGCACAAAGCAGTACATATGCGTAGACTTGGGTAGACTTACATTTTTTATCAGTCAGGGCCTGTGTTTCAGTTTTCATTGAAGTTGGGACCTACCTTGTGTATGTACTTTATTATAAAGATCATTTATAAAGATCATTTGTTAGCAATGATTTTATTTGAATTTATTTGTTTGTAACTAAAAGGGAAATAACATTACTGAACTGTTCAAGCCGTGTTTTTGTATCAAAATATCAAAAGCTATTGAAAAGTATGCCACAGTCATTCCAAATGTTCAGAAGGACGGCTTCCCATTTGCAGTCATATTTTGGTAAAGTTACATCGTGGTAATTGAAAATGACTAACCAGTGTGTGCATTCCATAAAGTCAGACTTGTTCACTGCTATATCTCACCAACAACTTAAAACTATTTGGTTTAAATTACTTAAGTACTGCCTACAGAAAAAAAAAGGGTTGGAAAATTAGTAACTGTACAGTTTTTGGGTTTTGGGCCTTTTATGAAGTTTTAATTAAATTCAATTTTGTGTGTGTGTATGTGTGTGTGTGTGTGTGTGTGTGTGTGATGGACACAATTCAAGATTTCCTTAAGTGGTCTTGTAAAACAATCTGTGACTATTTATCAAATTATATCCCCAAGTGACATTTTAGTCAAACTGGACGAACACAGATACAACTATGAAGTGTTTTCTCTCCAGTGAGTTTTTTCTTTCTCACAAATGTAAGGCATATAACCACTCCACTCATGCACTTGAATTTGTTTCATAATAGGAAAACTGACGCTGATTTTATCAGGGCATCTTAGTTATCGGAAGGGGCCATGTCGAAATCATGTGATAAGCATCACTTTTCCTATCTCATCATTGTCTACATGAGATTCTATCATAGGAAATATGCAAGAATATTATATTTGCTTCAGATGCTTGAGAATACAATACACTATAAAGTCCTGAAAATATGATTCCAACTTGACAATATCTTAGAAGTGGCCCATGTATCTCTTTTTGAAATGACTTTAATAATGACTGACTTTAATAATGTCAGGGAGGAAGGATTTCAATGGCAGGCAAGCTGTGATGAATGAGCAGGCGGGACAATGAAGCTATTGACAAAACATGCTAACTTTTAGATTCTAGCTAAATTATTACTTTTCTTTCCGGTGCAGAGGGAGACATGCAAGTGTATCAATGTTCATCAGACTCGGGGTAATAAAAACGTGAGTGACAGTCAATGGTCTGTGACCGTCATGTGATTGTTAGTGTAGGTGAGCAAGGCTCGGCAGCACGCCGTCTTGTTTAAGAGAGCTCCGTGCCCACAGTTGAGATGGGGACTTTGTAGAAAATGGAGGCCGTGAAGGAGGCGAAAGAACAGAGTCTAAAAAAAGAATAGAGCAAATTTCATAATTAAAAGAGATTTGTTTTCTGTTTTAGATTTGACTCTTGTTGGTTGTTCCTGCTAGCTATTTAGATGAAATAAATGGAATATCACTTAATAGACAGAGGCGTTGATACAATTTCCTCTCCAAAGATCTGATCCCTAGCATCTGAAGGCAACGAATTCAAGTTAGTATTGAACTTGAATTTGTTCTGCCGGAGTGCAAATTGGTTCCATTAGGCGTCAGGCACAGAACTCTTTGAGACCTGGCTGGCGCTGTGGCTATGATCTCTCCAACTAGCTGCAACAATAAAGTCTTAAGTAATGCTGGGTGTGCTCCGGCAAGCCATCCAGGGCCGCCGGATTGCTTTTTTAAATTAAAGTTTCCTAATTTTATAGTCTTCATAAATCTGGACCAAGTTTAATTAAGGTCATCTGGGTGGGTAAAGCTTTAAGGAGTGACCACTTAGAGGACACACGGTATTTGGAATAACTTAAAATGTGAAATATTCTGTTATATACTGTCTTTCGCAGGGACTCTTTCCTTAGCATTTTTTTCTTCCCCATTTACCCATACTTCTACTTCCTTCTCATTGCAGATTTCTAGCTCTCTGGGGGAAACCCTGGAAGAGTAGTATATCAGACAGACAGATATACTACCCACAAGCTTACAAGTTAGTGTCTGACTAGATAAATAAAATCTAAACAATAGCTGCAGGAAAGAAGGAAAAAAAAGGTTTATCTTATGTGAACAAACATGCATAATATGTTAAGAGAAATTAAAAAAACACGCATATCATCTATAAGTTCATAATTTAGGGGCTGAAGATGTAGCTCAGTTGGCAGAGCATTTGCTTGGCATTCAGAGACTTTATTCCAGGACCACAGAAAAGCTGTGTGTATGCTTGTAATCCCAACCCTTTCACCCAGAGGCAAAATCAGAAACTCAAGGCCATAGTGAGTTTGAGGCCAGCCGAGGATATACTAAGGGAGAAAATGTTCATATTTTACCTGTAGACTTATGAAATGAACATATTTTTCAGAAATAAAGTATATTGATTAGAAATTGTGGTATATATCCCCATTATGAAGGTATTTGATAGCTTTCATGAAATAAATATGAGAATTTCAAAATTACTAATGAGAAATATTCCACTCAATGGCAAAGTGACATAGTTTTAAATTCTCTTTAATTTATCAATTAAATTTATTTTCTATTCTTTTGAGCAGAAAATTTGTAAATTTACTATTTTTACATAATTTTCTCCTTTTAAGTGTTTAGTTTATTTCCTTGTGAAGAAATACTACTAAGTTAATAGTGCACAAATAAGACAAAAATCATAAAATCTTAGAGGTGGGGCTGGAGAGATGACTGGGGGAGATGAGCACTTCTTTGCTGTTGTCGAAGCACCAGGTTCAGTTCCCGGCACCCGCAGGGCAGCTCACAGTCATTTGTAACTCCAGCTCCAGGGATCCCATGCCCTCTTTTATCTCCTTGAGTGCGAAGCATGCAAGTGATATACATATACACCTGCAGGTCAAAAATTCATTCATAAAAAAGAACAAATAAATCTAGGCTTTAAAAAGAATCTCGCAATGTTTGGCAATAGATAGAATTCATATGTAGATGCCACTTAAAAAGCTTACTGTGGCCAGGCGGTGGTGGTGCCAGCCTTTAATCCCAGCACTTAGAGACAGAGGCAGGCGGTCTACATAGTGAGTCCAGCCTGGTCAACAGAATGAGTTCCACTCAAAGAACAAATCAACAACAAGAAGAACGCTTACTGTGTGTCTGTGTAGTCCTGAGTATCAAACCCAGGGCCTTTTACATACTAGACAACCACTCTATCAACCGAGCTACATCCAAGTTTCTGCATTAGATTTTTTAACTTCTATTGTCTATAATGGCAGATATCCGTAATTTCTTTTTTCTTTTCTTTTTTCCTTCCTTCCTCCCTTCCTCCATCCCTCCACCCCTCCCTCACTCCTTCCTTCTTCCCTTCCTTCCTTTATTTATTTTTCCAGACAGAATTTCTCTGTAGCTTTGGCAGTCCTGGAACTAGCTCTATAGACTATGCTGGCCTCAGACTCACAGAGATCCACCTGCCTCTGCCTCCCAAGTGCTAGAATCAAAGGTTTGTGGTACAGCTGCCCAGCCAGTGTTTTCTTTTTCTTTCTTTCTTTCCTTCAAATTTGTTAATTCATTTATTTATTTAATGTATATGAATGGTTTATCTGCATGTACACCTTTGTCCCAGAAGAAGATATCAGATCCCACTAGAGATAGTTGTACAACACCATATGGTTGCTGGGATTTGAACTCAGGGCCTCTGGAAGAACAGCCTGGGCTTTTAAGTACTAAATAATCTTTTCAACCCCCTCCAGTGTTTTCAATAAGTGGAAAAATTAATGCCATCTTCAACAAATTTGTAACCCAGAATCCAAATTGATCCTATTTTGTGATAAATGGTTAAAAGTAGGTGAAGAAGCAGTTTACATTTCTTTTGCTAAGTGAAAATTGAGTAACATTCCTCAGAATCCATTAAAGTCTTATTTTCCTATGTGTTTTTGTTTGAGTGCGTGTGTGTGTGTGTGTGTGTGTGTGTGTGTGCCTGAGTATATGTCTATGCACCATGTGTGTACAGTGCTCGTGGGGACCCAGAAGAGGGTTTTGGAACGCCTGGAACTGTAGTTACAGATAGTTGTAAGCCACGATGTGAGTGCTGAGAATTGAACCCAGGTTCTCTAGAAAAGCAGCAAATGCTCTTAACTGATAAGCCATCTTTCCAACTCCAAGACTTTCTTTTTCTATTGTTTTTACTTATATAAAAGATATAATGGCTTCAGAAAAAAAATCATTGAGTAACAACAATGGTGACAACAATTTTTTTTATTATTTATTTATTTATTATGTATACAATATTCTGTCTGCGTTATGCCTACAGACCAGAAGAGGGCACCAGACCTCATTACAGATGGTTGTGAGCCACCATGTGGTTGCTGGGAATTGAACTCAGGACCTTTGGAAGAGCAGGCAATGCTCTTAACCCCTGAGCCATCTCTCCAGCCCCATGGTGACAACAATTTTATTAAAAGGCAGTGCCCAGCAGGAGCACTAGTAATGCAAGACACACGCGCAAACAAAACACTCATGCATATAAAATAAAAATAAAGGAAAAAGAGAAAGCCTACATGGCTCCTTAAAAGTAGCTCTAATATTGCACCAGATGTTGCCTGTCAGCATCCTGCTCTTTCCATTTTTCCCCCTAGATCTATTGAAAGGAGGTTGCTTTGTCCTGTAGGAGTCTTGTTCTTCCCAAGGAGTTGGGGAAAATGCAGCAGACAATTGCAGGAGCATAGTCTTTGACACCATGTCCCCCGTGGCAAGTGGGCAATGAAAGTGGAAAACTTAGGCCACTGCTGGGCTAAAACACTGAACAGGTACTATCATAGCTGACTAGAGAAGAGGGAGCTGCTGCATTCAAATGAATTAGGAAGTGAAAGGTTTGTGTGTGTGTGTGTGTGTGTGTGTGTGTGTGTGTGTGTCTGTGTGTTGCTATTTGCATGTAGATTTTTGTACCTCAATTCTTGTACATGCTAGGCAATTGCTTTATCACTGAACTGTAGCTGCAGCCTTCTTGTTTACAGGTATCAGTTACTTGCCCAGGCTGGCCTTGAATTGTGTGTGTGTGTGTGTGTGTGTGTGTGTGTGTGTGTGTGTGTGTATCCCAGACTGGCCTTGAGTTTACAAGCCTCTGAAGATAGTCAAGAACCTCCAGGGCTCACTTTTTTTTTTTTTAAAAAAAATAATAAACATAATTTTCAAATAGCTTTAGTAGATTGTATAGCACATGTAGGACTTTTTTCCTTAAAGTATACACTGAGGATAATCCGAGAGGCAGTTCTCTTCTTGCTCTGTGTGGGTCCTGTGGATAGAACTGCGGTTCTTCTTGGTTTGCTTCCAACAAATCAGCTAGGGTTCCTGGGAAGGGGTGTGAAGATGGAGGAAGTGGTAGATTGAAAGAAATCTGATAGAAATTGAGTCAGAAAACACAGGATCGATTTGGGGGATTGCCAGTTTACTTAGCACAGCAGCGAGTTTATTTCAGAGCCTGTTTATATACAAAAGCAGAGCAAAGCACAGCACAGATGGACAGTATCGAAACACAAGACCACTCCTGTCCTTGAGCAAGCAGTTTCTTCTTCTACCTGGATATGCCCTTGGCTGGCATTCACCAGCCTGTGTCATAGTAGATAACGTGTTCTTTCCCATGGGCTTAATCCGAACTTTCTCACAACCCTCAAGGATGCAGGCAGAGCAGGCTAGCTTGAACCCAGATAAGTCAGAATGGACTCCAGATGGAAACTGAGTCACCTGCAGGCTACAGGTCTTCAGGCTCTGAGCAAGCTCTTACCGGCTGAGCCATCTCATCGTCTCAGAGTTAGAAATAACTAGAGGTTGTGGAAATAGTATGTTGAGCTCCCTGCATGTGCATTATCTCACAATACGCTGTTTTCTTGTTTCGAGACAGCGTCTTGTTGCATAACCATAGCAGGCCGGAACTCTCCTCATACACTAGTCTGGCCTTGACTTTACTGTGATTCTCTAGCCTCTGCTTCCCCAGTGCTTAGTTTACAGGTGTGGTCCTCTGTGCCTAGCTACACAGACTTCGGAGAACACTTAAAGTCAAATTTAGCAACTTTCAACAGTACACTGTTATCAACCATATTCACTGCATCCTACACTAGATCATGAACTTATTCCTCCTATCTACCAGATTCTTTTAAACTCTGTTTGTTGGAGTTCTCTCTTAAGTCTTTTTCCTAGTACTTTATCACATCACCCAGGACAAAGAATGCTCTCGTGTGTGTGTGTGTGTGTGTGTGTGTGACCCCAGGGGCTTGTGAGTACTAGGAAACTACTAGCTTAAATTTTTATTATTTATTTTTAAAATATTTTATTTTGATACAGGGCCAACCTAAATTTCCTAGTGTTTGTTTGTTTGTGTATTTTGTCTGTTTGACACAAGTTAGAGTCATCTGGGAAGACAATCTCAGTGAAAAACCATCTCCATTAGCTGGGCAGTGATGGCGCACATCTTTAATCCCAGTAGTCGGAAGGCAGAGGCAGGCGGATCTCTGTGAGTTCGAGACCAGCCTGGTCTACAAGAGCTAGTTCCAGGATAGGCTCCAAAAGCTACTAAGAAACCTTGTCTCAAAAAAACAAAACAAAGGCCAGGCGGTGGTGGCGCACGCCTTTAATCCCAGCACTCGGGAGACAGAGGCAGGAGGATCTCTGTGAGTTCGAGACCAGCCTGGTCTACAAGAGCTAGTTCCAGGACAGGCTCCAAAACCACAGAGAAACCCTGTCTCGAAAAACCAACCAACCAACCAAACAAACAACAACAACAAAAAACAAAAAGCAAACAAACGAACAAAAAATCATCCTATTGAACTAAACACAATTGGAGAAAAAAATATGTCAACATAATGATGCCTAACAATATTCTGCTATTCTTATAGATTGGTGCCTACCCCAGTTATCATCAGAGAAGCTTCATCTAGCAGCTGATAGAAAGAGATGCAGAGACCCACAGCCAATTGTTAGTCTGAGCTTGGGGAATCCTGCTCAATCAGGTGTCAAGGACACCACAATAAACCCACACAGAATCAACTAATCTGAGCTCACAGAGTCTCAACCAAAAACCAGGGAGCCTGCATGGAACTGACCTACCACCTCTGCACGAATGTGACAGTTACATAGTTTGGTCTACTTTTGGGATTCCTAGGAGTGGGAGCAGGGGCTGTCCTGACACTTCTGCTGGGTTTTGGAAGCCTATTCCTCATATTGGGTTGCCTTGCCCAGCCTTAATACAAACAGAGGTTGCTTAGTCCTATGGAAACTTGATATGCCTTTCAAAACTGAGGAGGAGTGGAGGGGGTGGCGGGCAGAGGCGAGCTGGAGGAGGGAATGAGAGGAGGGAAGGTAGGGATGTAAAATAAATAAATAAATTTAATTAATAAAAAAAGAAAGAAAAGAAAAACCACTTCCATCAGATTGGCCTATAGGTAAACCTGTGGGATCTTTTCTTGATTGATGATTGGTATGGAAGGGACAGTCCAGGGCAGTCAGTGCCATCCCTTGGCAGGTGGTCCTGGGTGTATAAGAAAGCAAACGGAGCAAGCCAATAATCAACACACCCTCATGGCCTCTGCTTCAGGTCATGGCTCCAGGTTTCTACCTTGAGTTCCCACCCTGACTTCCTTTCATGATAAGCTCTTGATAAGGAAAGAAGGCTTTCCTCCCATTGCTCCCGGTCATGGGTCTTCACCACAGAAAGAGAGAACTATCACCCACAAGCTTTGAACTCCTTTATGTAGCCTAGGTAGGTCTCTAATTCATCCTCCTCTCTGTCAGTTTCCCAACTAGCTAAGATTCCAGACATTCACCCCCATCTTGCTTTCAGCATTTTGCTTGGAAATCACTAGAGTTCAATCCCGAAGTTTATTAAGCATATTTACTGACGGTGATATTTCCCCACCCACTTCTGAGTTGTAGAATGCAAATCATAGTTTCCAGACTGCAGCAAGCCTTTCACTTTCTGATATATATATATATATACACACACACTAAGGTTATATATTGGAGGTCCTTCTTTCTATGTGTTGCTTGTATTGGTTAATGAATAAAGAAACTGCCTTGGTCTGATAGGGAAGAACTTAGGTAGGTGGGGAAGATGGAACTGAATTCTGGGAGGAAGAAAGCAGAGTCGGGGAGAGACGCCTTGGATCTGCTGCTGGAGATAGATGTGTTGAGTTTTACCTGGTAAGCCACTGCCATGTGGCAATACACAGATTACTAGAAATGGGTTAAATTAAGATGTAAAAATTAGCCAATGAGAAACTAGAGCTAATAGGCCAAGCAGTGATTTAATTAATACAGCTTCTGTGTGATTATTTCAGGGCTAAGCTAGCCTGGACGAACAAGTAGCCCTCTTCTCCTACAATATATAAAACCTTTTATTGATAGTGTCCTTGCTGCTTTTCCAGTCTCTTTCCTATCCGCAAACAAAGCTCATGTATTTTAGATTTTGTTCTGGTGACCAACTGTAGGATCAGCAAGGGAAGCAGAGTCTTTAGAAGTGTTAGGGAAATGAGAAACTAGAGAGTTGTACAAATGTAAGAGGAGCCAGAGAAGTGAATGTCTGCTAGAAAGATTCAAAGGAGATAGACACATCCAGTCTCTGTGAAGCTCTGGGATGGGTAGGCCAGTTGTTGCTGCAGGGAAATCCTTGATGTGATGGACCACTCAGAGCCTGCATTGGAATCCAAAAGGACTGATCACCGAAAGGTCTTTAGGAGTCTATTGCCTCTGTGGAGCTGTTCTATGACTCCTGGTGACTTGCCTGTTAGGTGGAGGGATGGTGGTTGGGAAGAGGAGCTGGATGCACAGTGATAGAGAATGTTGATCACCTGGGGTCACCAAACACCAGAGATTGTTTTCCATGTCTGACTGAAGACCCCACCGGTAATTGTTGCTGTTTCATGTCAACTTTTCAGTTAATACTTTTTTTTGATGAATTATAACATGAAACATAGAGGGAAGGGCATTCTGGGACTTGTAGTTAATTGAGTTGACAATAGCACAATCCAGCATTGAACCTATATACTTCTCTATGGCTCCTATGGAAACGGCACCACAGAAGACCGAAACCATGTATTTCATGTCCCATATATGTGAAACAGTGGGGTGCCAGTTTTGCAAATTGGTACAAACTGGGCCAGTGAGATGCCTTAGTGGAGAAAAGTGCTTATTGCCTGCTGGGCCAATCAGTTTATAATTAATGTGGGAAGTAAAGATGGGGCAACGAGAATTCCGGGAAGATGGAAGTTTCAGTCTGCAGTCATGATCCAGATGCAGAGGATGCAAGATATGACTGCCTCACTGAAAAAGGTACCGAGTCATGTAACTAATACAGACAAGAGTTATGGGCTAATATAAGTTATAAGAATTAATTAATAAGAAGCCTGAGATACTAAGCCAATCAGTTTATAATTAATGTAGAACTCTGTGCCATTTCTTTGGGACTTAACGACTGCTGGAACCGGGCAGGACAGAGAGCTCAGTCAACAATTGCCAAACATGGGGCTGGAGAGATGGCTCAGAGGTTAAGAGCATTGCCTGCTCTTCCAAAGGTCCTGAGTTCAATTCCCAGCAACCACATGGTGGCTCACAACCATCTGTAATGAGGTCTGGTGCCCTCTTCTGGCCAGCAGGCATACACACAGACAGAATATTGTATACATAATAAATAAATATTTAAAAAAAAAAAAAAAAACAATCGCCAAACATGGTGACCCGAGTTCAATTCTAGAAACCACATAGTGGAAGGAGAGAAAAGACCTCTGCAGGTCATCTTCTGACCTTCACACATATACCATGGTATGCACAATAAACATATAAATAAAAGACAAAGACAATTCATACAATTTGATATTCTGTTGGGGAATAGAATTCAGTTCTATTTTACACCCATGGTTTTCTGTGTATGATTTGACATTTACATCTACACCCAATATTCTGTGTTGCATATTCTTGCCACTCCATTGAAAAGTATCTTGTCAAGGAGGTGAATGACTCTTACATGTTAAATCCAATGTACTTTTTTTTTAAATTTATTTATTTCCAGTGTACTTAAAAAAAACTTTATCTTTGGAGGAAAAGTGAGAATTTACCATTTCTTTCCCTATATCCTTTCTTCCTCCACCTTTTTTTTCTGTATGTAGCATGCCTTATGCGGTATGCACACTTGTGTATGGGGTGCATGCGCCCTGTGTATATGCATACAGGGACAAGAAGAGGAGTTGGGTATCTTTCTCTGTTCTCCATGTTTTTTTTTTTTTTAAAGATAGATAGATTCTCTTACTGAGCCTGAAGGTTGGTGTTCCAGCTTGCTGCTAGTCCAGGGAGCTCCGGCAGTGTGTACATCTCTGTCCTGAGTGCTGGGTACGGACATGCACTGCCCTTATCTGGGTGCTGGAGATTTGATCCTCTTGCTTTTTCACCCCTGAGCCATCTCCTAAACCTCACCTACCCTTTCTTTCTCCAGTTCCTATGATGGAGTCCTCTTTCACTTCTTTGGTTCTGTCTATTTTTTAAACTCTAGTGGTAGGATTGTATTCGAAGCTTTCTTGTATTTAGTGGTGAGCTGGAGCCAGCTCAAAGAAGCTCCCAAGAACCAACTGGGCACATTCCTTCACAACTCCACATTCAGTGATGACAAGCTGGTAGCTTGAAATTGGTGCGGGTGTTTATGCCACAGACACCAGCAAATGCTACAAACGAGGCCTCCCTTAGCTGGAGAGGTGGAAGCTAGACGCCCGAATATCACTGCTTCTATCTTGTTCTTCACGCTCTGCCTGCATAATCCACAGTTACAGGCTCGAGAATCATCTCTGCTGTCGCGGCTTTTCCCTCCAGGGAAGAGTTGTCTGTAGGCCCAGTTTTTCAAGCCCCTTCTGGCTTCACTTGGCTCTTCCACAGCCGATCATATTTCTCCTTAAAACTGCTCTTTCTTTTTTTAATTCTCTCTTGATGATTGGCACCATCATCGCCCTCTCTGCCACCCTCATCTCTCCATTCCTCATTCCATCGGGAGATGCTGTTACTACTCCAACTGTGCGCGTGCGTGCGCGCTCTCTTTCCTTTCTTAAGCTGGGAATCAAACCCCGAGCCTCAGAGATCCTAGGTAAGTGTTCCACCGCTGATCTACACCCTCGGCTCTCTGCTGTTGCAAACACGGGTCTCTCAGTGTTGCTCAGGCTGTACCTGCACTTTTGAATGAGATGACAGCTGAGTGTCACCACACCTGGCAATTCCAATTCTTTCTGAAAGCCCTCTGCTCCTTACACCCACTGCAACAGCCCTCAGACAACGTTTCTAGATTGTTGCAACAACTTCCAAATTGGCTTCCCTCCTTTTGGTCTTCCCTCCTTCCAATCTGTTCTCTACAATGAAGCCAGAATGATCTTTCAGAGGCACAGATATGAACATCTCATCTCATCCCCTTGTTTGGAACCCTTGAATAGTCCTTATATCTGCTGCTCTTAGTGATAAAAGCCTGGCTTGATTTACATAGTGCACAGTGTCCTGTTGCTATGTCCCCACCCACCCACCCACAGGGCCTCGGGTAGGCCATGCTGACCTTGAAGTTCTGTAGCTGAGGATGACCTTGAACTGCAGATCCTCTTGCAGGTACCTCTCCTATGCTGGTATTACAGACGCGTGCTGTATGCCCCACTTATATGGTGCTGGAAGTTGAACCCAGAGCTTCATGCATGCTAGGCAAGCACTCTGCTAACTGAGCTAAGTCTAAAATCTCTCTTTTCAGTCTCATGCGTTACTGCAACTTCTCTTGACACCATCTAATCCATCCCTTTCCCACTAAGAGTTTTCACCTCTTGCATTTACGTGTGGTGGCCTTTGTCACAGATTGATGATGCACACCATTAATCCCAGCAGAGGCGCAGACATCTGTGAGTTCAAGGCCAACCTAGTCTATATAGTGAGTTCCAGGTCAGCTGGGACTATGTAGTGAGACCTTGTCTCAAACAAATAAACAACAGAAAATAAAATGTAAATGCTCAGCGTCTGCCTCACCACAGTAAAGAAATTCCTCCTTCTAGAGTGAGGAGGAGGAATAACAAAGTGTAGATATAGAGGGCACTGCTGGTTTTTTTTCTTTTTTCTTTTTTTTTTTTCTTTTTGTGCAGGGATATAATTCAGGGCTTTGTGTGCACACTAAGCAAATTTTTACCACCAAGCTATGCTCTTTACTCACGTGTGGCGAGCTTTGGCCCAGACAGATGATGCACACCTTTCATTCCAGCACTTGTTCTGATCCAATCCACCCCCTTCACCTTCCTTCCCACGCCCACCACCACTTATTCCTCCAACTTCATGTGTTGTTTTTATTGAGCTACATATTTTTCTCTGCCCTCTCCCTTCCTTCACCCTCCCCTTCTACTCTCTCCCATGTTTCCAATTTACTCAGGAGATCTTGTCTTTTTCTACTTCCCATGTAGATTAGATCCATGTACGTCTCTCTTAGGGTCCTTTTTGTTGTCTAGGTTCTCTGGGATTGTGGATTGTAGACTGTTTTTTTTTTTGTTTGTTTTTTTTTTTTTGCCTCTGTGGGCACCAGGTACACATGGGCATAGATATCCCTGAAGGCAGAACACTCATAAACATAAAACCAATAATATATAACTATTAAAACATAAACATGAGGCAGGGATAAAGCTATGGCATAGAATGAGTTCTTCAGAGGACTTTGATTTAGGACTGCAGTTCCTCCAGTCTTTGTCCGGTGCTATCACCACTGAAGGGGTACAGGAGCAAGCCCAGACATGACTTCCTGGATCCATCCACTAGTCTAGATCTGTGCAGATACCTACAGATGGCCTCCCAGAGAAAAGTTCATAATCACTGGGAACCTTTATTTCTGAGTTCTAAACACTGGGACAAAGCAACTGGATCTGGACAGGCCGGCTACCCCCAGCTTCACACTCCGTAAAAAGCTATTCCTTGTGACGCTCACCGAGGCTGAGTCTCTTGTGCCGTGTTCTTCTCTATCTCCTGGTGAGTTACTCACTTACAAAATTTTGATGTCCTTTGTTCCCACCAGCTCTCCAGCCTTCAGAGAGGTTGCAAGCCAGTGAATCTCAGAGAGATGGGGCAGGGTGTGATTGCTTCTTCCCAGGATGCTTCAGTCCCCAAGCACATTTGTCCCCATGACCAAGCCTTTTTTTTTTTTTTTTTTTTGTTTTTTGTTTTTTGTTTTTCGAGACAGGGTTTCTCTGTGGTTTTGGAGCCTGTCCCGGAACTAGCTCTTGTAGACCAGGCTGGTCTCGAACTCACAGAGATCCGCCTGCCTCTGCCTCCCGAGTGCTGGGATTAAAGGCGTGTGCCACCACTGCCCGGCTATGACCAAGCTTTGAGACAGACTTTGTCAGGTCAGAAAATATGATCCTGGGCCTCCGGCCTCCACCTCGTTGTTAAATATACTTTTGTTATTATCAATATTAGTCTGATCAGAATTTTTTTTTTGAGACAGACTCTTGCCAAATAGCCTAATCTTGCTTTGAATTTTCAATTCACAGCTTCCAAAATGCTGGGATTACAGGTGTTGCCCACTGTTTTTGGCAGTATCACCAAGGTTGTTTATATTATTAGTGTGGAGTCTAACCTACCCTCTGTGCATACTAAACACAAAAAACTTCTTTACCCCTGGACTATACCCCAAACCTTTATCAAAAAATTCTTAAATAGGGGGCTGGAGAAATGGTTCAGTGGTTAAGAGCACGGACTACTCTTCCAGAGGACTGGAGTTCAATTCCCAGCACCCACATGGCAGCTCACAACTGTCTGAAAATCTTTCAGGGGAATCTGACACCTTCACACCAATGAACATAAAATAAAGATAAATAAATCATAAAATTTTTTAAAAAGTTAGGACTATGTAGAGAGATACTGCCTCCAAACAAGCAAAAAACGCTACCAAAAAAGAAAAAAATGCATTAAAAATTCTTAAATATTAGAAACATGTTGAGTTTACAGTGGCATTTTATATTTTCTACAATTCTACTATTTACTTATAAGATTTCATATTTTATCACCAGATACCAACAATGTCAGCTTCTTTCTTGTCCTGGAAGTGGCAGGTTGGCCTCAAACTTTTGATCTCCCATGTATCTTAAAGGACAGGTTGATGTCAGATGAGCAAAGAAGGCGATGTTGGCCTATAGCTGAATTTTGGATTACATACGAATAGCCTGTTGGAATGGCTTAGGATGTTTCATGTCCATGGTTGCCCTTGTGGATCATAGCAGATAGGTCTGGGAGCTTTAGGATGCTCTTCATTCTTTTCTTCATCTAGTTCTGTCTGTCCACTCCTCTGCTCTCTTCCCTTCCTTTGTTGTCTATTTCCCTGAGCAGTTAGCCTTTTTCTAAAGGTTCATGCTTCCCGATTGGAGCTTCAACTACAAGCCCCAAAGCCTTTTTTTTTTTTAATCCCATTTATATTTTATTTCCTAGACAAACACAACCCATTTCTCCACTGAAAAGTTTTCCTATGCTGGGAATAAGAGTAAATTTTCATGCACTTGGGGAGAGTGAAAGGAGTTCTCTGTTCACAGCTGGTGAAGTTGATGAGTATCAGTGGACGTCCATGGCTGAGCAAGGTCAAGCGGAAGCTGTGCTTGTCAGCGTCTGATGTCTGGGCTTTGAACTAGAGGGCCAAGGCCCATAATTCCAGCATGGTAGAGAACACCTTTAATCTCAGCAGGCAGAGGCAGACAGACCTCTGTGAGTTCAGGCCACCTGGTCTACAGAGTGAATTCCAGGACAGCCAGAAGTATTGTACAGAGACAGAGAAAGCCTGTCTCAAACGAAACAAAAACAAAATACACAAAACAAAAGCAAACAAACAAACAAAAGACTCATAATCCCAGGGGACTGGGGAGATGTCTCAGAGGGTAAACTGTATGTTATAAAAGCATGAGGACCAATGTTTGGTCCTAGGCACCTACATAGAAAACACAATATATTTGTTTTCTATGTAGACAAAAATAAATTGGGTGCCATGTTTGTAAGCTCAGTGTTGGGGCCTGGGGTCAGTGTTGCATGAGACGGAGATAGCCAGATACTGGACCCATTGGCCAGTCAGCCTAGTCCAATCCATGAGCTCTTGGTTCAGTCAGGGAGTCTGTCTCAAAAAACAAGGCGGAAAGCAATGGAAAAAAAGCATCCGATGTTGCTGTCTGGCCTCCACCTGCACAGGTGCACATGTACACACACACACACACACACACCTAAAAACATGATAACTGCAGTCCCTCATAATTTTAAGTCTTAACTGGAAAAGACAAAAACCGAGAGCAGTGAGTGCTTCGTTATGAGACCTGTGAAGGGCCTTCCAGGCTCAAGTTTCTCTTTATAATCCTTTCTTCAGCGCTCTGCAAGAGTTATCTTTCTAAAGCACAAACTCCTGTCCCCGGCTTGAATGTCACCTCCAGAATCCAATCTAAGTGATTTAGCACAAGCTCTGGAGGTCTCTGGAATTCTATCTTCCCCCAGGACGGTGTGGTTTTTCCATTCTGTCTTCGGTGTCATCCCCACCTGCGAGGCTATTCTGAATTGTTCCTATTCCAGTTCTTTCCCAGATCACCTGTGGAGTGGAGATCTTGTGAAGGACAATTTCGGAGGACTTTTCACTCTTTCTCATAAAGAACTCTTTACCGGGGAAGGAGAGTTTTGGTTTTATTTTATTTTATTTTGAGTTTTTGTTGAAACCCAGAGCTAGAGAGAGCATGCCGGGCAAACACTACAGCTAAGAGATATGCCCAGCAACATTTAAACAATTTTGAAGTGTTCTATGTTGAGTTTTAAGCGAAACAATTTAAGGATATCCTTCTGATTTTCCCATAAGGCCATCAATCATCAAGTGTGTGTGTGTGTGTGTGTGTGTGTGTGTGCGCTTCCATGCTTACACTTGCTGTCTGAAGTTTCTCCCATGGCTCCCCATTCTCTTAGTCAGGATCTCTTGCTGAAGCTAACACTAGCTTGCTCTGGGGATCCCTGTCTCTGCTTACTGCATGCTGGGATTCCAGCCAGGCCTCCATTCCTACCTGGCTTTTCCATGAGTCAGGGAATTCAAGCTCGGGTTCTTGAGTTTGTGCAGCAAGTACTTTCCCCACCAAGTGAATCATTTCCTCAGGCCAGTTTTAAGGGTCTCAATTCTTATTTTCGCTTTTACCCACTATTACTCAAATCTCAGCAAAAAGCAAACAATTTTAAAATTTTTTCATAAATTTTTATGAGAACTGATGTTCTTAGGAATGGTAGCAGCTTTAATGTACAACAGTTGATCGACTCGAGGAAGCAGACCAACTCCAAAGTCTCCTTGTTCTCATTCTGAAGAGCTGTCTGCCGTTTAAACTGGGTGAATTCCTTAGTTAGTGTTTCTTAGAGCACACCAGTTCAGCTGTTTTTCTATAAAAATTACTTTTTGAAAACCTGGGTGACCTTTCTTTGCCCTCAAATAACTTTCAGAATAGTTAGACATAAAACCTTCAAACTCTACATATTCACGGCCCTCTGGGGAATACAATGGTCGTTAGTTTGAGAAGAAGTTTAGTAATTTTTTTTTTGGAGCCGGATAGCTCTAATGTTACATGTTTGCACATGCTTGGTATGTGACTCTTCATCTGCTGATGAAAATTGATATGAGACTTTTGTATCATATATGTAGACACTTTAAAATTTGTTGCCTTATTTACTATGTCATAGATGTTACAAAGACATAAGAAATTTATGCTGTGACTTCTATATTGAAGTCGAACTTTACATTTTTTAAGCAGTATGAAAACTGAAATCCTACTATGAAATTTCAGCGGCCAGGAAGAACGCTTTATGGTGTTGATTCCTCCAAAAGTGATCTCCATTTTGTCCACATTCCATCACAGGAACTCCATGGCAAATGGGCTTTTGCGAAGATCCATAGAAGATTTTTTAAAAAGGCTTACTTTTGCTTTTTGAGTATTTTACCTACACGTATGTATGTGTAACATGTGTGCTGGTACTTGTGGAGGCAGAAGATGTTATCTGATCCCTAGGAACTGTAGCTACTGATGGCTGTGAGCTGCTATGTGGGTGCTGGGAGCTAAGTCATGTGCTCTGCAAGAGTTAGTGCTCTTAACCACTGAGCGATCTTGTTAGTACCTCTGTAAAAGAGTTTACACACATTCTGCTTAGAGTCCTAAGCAAAGACTGCTGGTTGCTAGAGGAATTAAAAACAATGATTCCACGAGTGGTGGGTGGGTAGAGGGATGGCTCCGTGCTTAAGAGCACAGTGCTGACTGCTTTTCCAGGGGACATGGGTTCTGTTCTCAGCATCCACATGGTGGCTCATAACCACCTATAACTCCATTCCCAGGGGATCTGAGGTCCTCTTCTGGTTTCTATGGGCACGGCACACATGTAGTGCATACACAGGCATGAAGACAAAACCACTATACACATAGAATAAAGAAATCAAGGTTAAAAATAATTTTTATATGAGTTGCATTTAGAATGTGGCGAGTACATTTTGCTGCTTGGACATGAAGTATGTCCTCCTCAAGTCTCGTTTGTCCCTTTTCCCAGTTAAACTCAGAGCTCACAGATGTAGTTTGTCTCGCTTGTTCCAGGGATTCCATGTCTCTACACCTGGCATTTATGAGGGCTCTGGGGATCTGACTCTGTCCCCCTTGCTTGTACAGCAAGCACTTTAAGTCGTGAGCCATCTCCCCAGCTTCTAAAGCCTCATTGGTGAAGGGCCCTCAGCTTGTGGAGTCTGTCATTGTGTTACTCATTGGCAAATTCACCATTGAGAAGCCATGGGAACTAGATGTAGGGCGGGCTGGCTGAAAGAAATAGGTGATGGGCGAGGGCTTTGAAGAGTGTCCCTTTTTCCTGGCCCCTTCCTGTCTTCCTCCTTCTGCTCAATGGCTGCCAGGACTTAAACACTTCCTTTATGTCCTCTGTGCCATGACATCCTCATCACAGGCCTGCCGAAATGGCAGCAAGTGACCATGGACCAGAAGCCCTGAAAATCTTAAGTCTAAATTAATCTTCCTTTAAATAGTCTCTTTCAGATACTATGTGACCATGATGGCAGGCTAGCATATGATTTTTTTTTTTTGTTTTTCGAGACAGGGTTTCTCTGTGGTTTTGGAGCCTGTCCTGGAACTAGCTCTTGTAGACCAGGCTGGTCTCAAACTCACGGAGATCCGCCTGCCTCTGCCTCCCGAGTGCTGGGATTAAAGGCGTGTGCCCCCACCGCCTGGCTAGCATAAGATTAACTAGTATCTAATCCCTTAGTTCCTCCTAGATTGTCCCTGAATGTTTGACCCTTGTTCAGAATACAAGATGCTTGGCTCATTGCCTCTGGTGGTTTGGTTCTGTTTGGTTCCACACTCACCTACCAGCCTAGAATGGAAAGAGCTCTCTGCTATGGTTATCTCCAGGGTATTTACTACACCCTCTATCATTGGGGCTCAAGTTCTAACTCTCAGCACCTCACAATGTGACTGTATGTGGGAAATATTGTTTTTTTTAACTCGTTGTTCTAATTATTACTCTTCACTGATTAATTTATGTGTATGAGTGTACGACATGTATGCCTGGTGTCCACAGATACCAGGAGAGGCATCCGATACCCTGGAACTAGACTTAAAAACAGTTGTAACCTGCCATGCAGATGCTCAGAATTGAACCAGGATCCTCTGCAAGAGCAACAAATGCTTTTAATCAGTGAGCCAACTCTCCAGCCCTGAGAGACGTTATTGTTAGTTGAGGTGCTGGGGATTGAAGTCAGGCAGAGAAAGTATCTTTATATAACATTAAAATGAGAGCATGAAAGTGGATTCTAATTCATTATGACTGGTGTTATGATTTGGATATGAAGTGTTCTTCCTAAAGGTCTTGGTCCCTATTAGCTGTTGGCGCTATTCTGGGGGGTTCTGGAAAGCTTATGAAGGTGGGGGGGGCAAGCTAGAGGAAGTATGTCACTTGAGGTTATGTTATAAAATATTACTTAACCAGGCAAAGATGTGTTACGTTTGTTTATGCTGCATTTGTTTAATGATGTAAAGATGGGTTGCTTTGCCTGCCTAAGGCGCCTGATTGGTCTAATAAAAAGCTGCATGGCCGATAGCTAGGAAATAGAGGGGTAGACAGGGATGGCAGACAGAGAGGAGAAGCTAGAGGAAAAATTTAAGCTCGAGGGAGAAAAGGGAGAGGGAGTGAGGGAGAAGGAGAAAGAGATTCCCGGGGTCAGTCAGTTAGGCTGCTGCCAGCCGTTTAAACATGGAATAGGACATATAGAATGAAACAAAGGTAAAAAGCCCTGAGGCAAAACATAGATGAAAAGAAACAGGTTAAAAAAGTTATAGGAGCTAGTTGGGACAAGCATAAGATAAGGCTGAGCATTCATAATTAATAAGTCTCCGTATCATGATTTGGGAGCTGGTTGGTAGTCCAAGAGAAAGCCTGCTACAAGGGTATATTGAACCTGGCCTGCCCTTATCTTCCTCTGTTTTTTTGTCTGTCATGAGGTGAACAGCTCCCTCTTCTACAAGCCCTAGTGCCTCACAATGGGCCCAGAAATACAGAGCCAAATGACAGTGGACTGAACCCTCTGAAGTCATGAGCAATTCCTCCATATAGGTTGTTTTTGCCAGATGTTGGTCACAGTGAGGCGAGGGTGCCCTGCTACAGTGACTGTCCTGACCGAAGGGGTGAGCTTGACACAGAGACAGATGTGCACAGAAGGAAGACAATGAGGGACCTTGGGATGTCTAGGGATAACGGAACTTGCCACCAAGACCAATGACAGAGTTTGATCTCTGAGCCCCACGTGATGGAGGGAAAGAGCAGACCCCTGTAAGTTCTTGTCTAAACTCGATAACATTCCGTGGTGCCCTTGTCCACACACATACGTGCAGGCTAAGCCCTGCTAACGTCCTGCTCTAGCAAGCTCTGCAACACCTTTATAGAGAACTTCTTCATGTAATGACACCGAATCAACCAGTTTGAGTGTCATCTGTCTCCTATTGGAACTGGCTAATTTAGGACTATAGTTTATCTGGTCTTTTAAAAACTGTGTTTGCTGTTTTATTTTGTTTGTTTGCTTTTCTCTTATGCTACTGCTTACCGAACTTAAGGCCTATCTTATTAGGCAAGAATTCTACCATTGAATTATATCACCTTATGCCTTATTTGCTTCAAGATTTCATTAGCCTCTCTTTCTCCTTTTTCAATGCTGGCTCTCCTGTGTTTGTGCCACTGAGATACACTCTCAGCCCATATTCACGACAGTAACCATGTTGCCACAACAGTCTGCACAGTCAGGATGCTTGGCTTAGAGAATTTTTCTAATATCAGCCCATACCTGCCTCTTTCCATCCTCGTGGGAGTGGACTCTCTTATAGTTATCTGGTCCCCATGATGCTATAATTCATTTGTCACTTTGATTGAAGTCATTCATGAATTGCTTGGCAACAGTCATTCCCAGTCATGCAGATGAACGTAGACCAGTGCTTCTCAAGCTGCCTAATGCTGTGACCCTTTAATGTTGTGGTGACCCCCAACCATAAAATTATTTTTGTTGCTATTTCACAACTGTAATTTTGCTATTATTATAAAATGTAATATAAATATCTAATATGCAAGATATCTGATATGAGATCCCTGTGAAAGGGTTGTTTGACTCCAAAGGGGTTACAGCCTACTGGTTGAGAACCGTGAATATAGATGATAATCAATAACCACATCATTGCCTATAGACAACACATTTGTTGAATGAAAATCTTTTTTGTTGTATAGGGACAATATGTTTGTCACAGAGTTATACTTCAGGCCTTTTGTCTTCATGTTGCTATTGGATTTATTCTCAGAAATAATTTTAATTCTTTTTCACTTGAGACAGGGTCTTACTAGGTATTTCAGTCTGGCCTCAGATTTACTGTCTTCTAACTTCAACCTCCTAAGTACTGGGATTACATGTGTATGCTATTATATATCTGGTCCATTTTCCCACTAGGAATGTCGTCCAGGAGTCAGGCAGTGGTAGTACACACTTTTAATCCCAGCCCTTGGGAGGCAGAGACAGGTAGATCTTTGTGAGTTCAAGGTTCGAGGTCAGCCTGGTCTACAGAGTGAATTTCACCCTGTCTCAAAAAAAAAAAAAAAAAAAAAAAGAAACGAAAAAGAAAGAAAAAAAGAATGTCATCTAGGTAACTTCTGGTTTCCCTGGCTTTCAAAAATGGAACAAAGGGACCTAGAGATAGTTCAGTGGTAGAGTATTTGCCTACTATGTGTGAGACCTCAGTTTCACACACATATACACACCAAGAAAGAATAAGAATACAAAAATGTTTTGTTGGCAAGGCCTTATGCTAGAAACAAAACAAAACACAATTTTCTCTGCCAAGTGAAGGTTTAGTTATGTCAAAAGTAGTGAAATCAAGCTTCAGGTTCCTCTGCCCACCCTAGACAGCTAGCAGGGCAGGTTTCAAACAGAATTAACCTCAGAAGATGAACTGTTCAGTGGGGAAAATAGAGTTTAACAGCCTTGAGGGGAAATGTAACCAGAGATTAAAAACTCAATCTGTGTTACATTTGAGCTACTGAATGTGATTTGACTGTATAGCTCAGTGGCCTGCTCCCCCCAGCCACGGCTCATCTTGAAGCAGGGGCATTGCCAACAGTGCTTGTCATTTGGCTACCTTTCCACTGTGGCTTTCAAGATAACAAGTCGTCCATTTCTAAATAACATTTAACATGTTCATCTCCGTTTGACCGAGCACTTACAGCAAAATTGTTAGTGCTTACAGCTTGCTGTAGACAGTATTTATCCTGCTTTCCAGAGCCACTTTTATCAGTTGGGGGAAAAAAAAAACCCACTGTAGGATTTTGAGCCTTTTAGGCTAACATCTACTCTATTAGCTCCCAAAGAGAAGGACCATAAATAATCCGTCCATTTTGCAGCCTATGCTTTTAGCTGAGGCATTAATCATGGATGCTTTTCCTTTGCCTCATGAGAGAAGCCAGTCTTGGAGTTTTAAAAATTTTGGTTTACAAAATATGGTTCTTAAGGTAGGCAGCAGTAGAGGTTGGAGGATGGAAAGGGGGGGCAGACTCTGCTGGACTTTTGAGGGAAAAACCTGGGGAACAAATGGGTCTTTTCTTTCCAGGGCTGAGTGATACTTCAGAGATCTCTCTAGTAATAAATGTGGGGGGGGAGGGCTTTCTGCTAACTCTTGCAGGTCGGAAGGTGCCATTTATTCCTTCTGCATCGATGCACCAAGCCATCCCTTGGCCCTTGAGCAACGGATGTGCACAAGAAAGAGCTCGGTGTTTCAAGCCAGTGCAGGGGGACTTCAGAACACAGTTAAGGCTGATGAACTGCCTTTATTTTTATGGGGGCTTTTTGTGAAATTCACGAGCATACAATGAAGTTACTAGCTGGGTACAGTGGTCCAGCCGTTCATCCTAGCACTCGGGAAGCTGAAGTGCAGGAACCAGGAGATGGTGAGTTCAAGGCCAGCCTGGGGTATATGGTGACTTGTCTCAAAAAACCAAAGTGATGTGGGTCTTTATTACTACTACTACTATTTTTATTGACATTGAAGTGGGAGGTGTTCTTAGATACAATTTGCTTAGTAAATAAGCATTGTCTTTTTCTAAAAGGTAACCACTTAAAAAAAAAAGCTGATCATGAAAGAATAAGTTTAATACAAATTTTAATTTTCCTTTTTTCTTTTTCTTCTTCACAAAAAGAGGAACAAGACCCCAAGATTAGGAGGGGCTAGATGGTGCCAGATCTGGTTCAGTGACTACCTACGTTATTTCCTTCCTTCCTTCCTTCCTTCCTTCCTTCCTTCCTTCCTTCCTTCCTTCCTTCCTTCTTTTGTTTTGTCTTTTTTTTGTTGTTGTTTGTTTGTTTGAGACAGGGTTTCTTTGTGTAACAGTCCTGGCTGTCCTGGAACTTGCTCTGTAGACCAGGCTGGGCTCCAGCTCACAGAGTTCACCTACCCCTACCTCTTGAGTGCTAGGATTAAAGGCCTGCCTACCACCATCCAGCTCTTTTCTTTCTTAAAATGACTTTTTATTTATTTATCTGTTGTTGTCTCTCTTTCTCTTTCTCCCTCCTCTGTGTCTGCACGTACACCACATGTTTCAGGTGCTTAAAGAGCCTATACTAGATTGTTTCCTGGCTAGTAAAGTCCTAAGTGTCAGAAATTGTGTTAATTGGCACTGGAGAGATATCTCAGTGGCTAAGAGCACATGCACACATGCATGTGTTAGTTAATATGCACACACACACACACACACACACACACACACACACACTGCTGTGTGGGTGGCGCATGCATGCCTTTGCAGTACTCCAGAGGCTAACATAGGATGATCTTGAGTTTGAGATCAGTCTGGACTACATATTAAGACTATGTCTCAAAAATCCAAACAAACAAAACAAAATAGAAAACCCTAAAGCATGCAAACAATAACAATTAAGGCTGGGTGAGATGCACAGGCCTTTCATCTCTGCACTCCGGAGTCAGAGGCAGGTGCATTTCTGAGTTTGAGGCCAGCTTGAGCTATAGAGTGAGTTCCAGGACAGCCAGGGCTATACAGAGAAACCCTGTCTCAATAAAACAAAACAGAGCTATAACAATTAACAGCCCCCTCCTCCAAATAACAGGTAAGAGAACAGATGCCTTATTCAACGGTTAGTGGGAATGTAAATCAGTCTAGTCACTATGGAAATCAGTATGGAGGTTCTTGAACAAGCTAAAAATACATCTCCCACATGATCTAGCTTTGCCCTTTCTGAGTATTTTCCTAAAGGAATTCGAGTCAGTGTACCACAGAATTACACGAACATCCATTTGTTATTACAGCACTGTTCTTAGCAGCTAAGATACGGAACCAGCCTAGATGTCCGTCAACAGATGAATGGAACAAGAAAATGCAGTACGTATACACAGTGGGGGTATTCTACCCTGAAGAGGAATGAAGCCATAGCCTTTCCAGGAGAATGCATGGAACTGGTGATCACCATGTCAAGCTAGATAAACTCTAAGACAAGTGAGACGTTTTTCACTCTTGTAGAATCTTAAAAAATAAAATAAAACAAAACAAGCCATGATGGGCTGGAGAGATGGCTCAGTGGTTAAGAGCACTAAATGTTATGGTTTTGGTCCCTGGTCCCTTAAGAGACAAGCCACGCCCACTCCCTGCCCCATCCGCTGAGGCAGGCTGAACTTCAGCTTCCGGCCTGGGCTCCCTCTCTTTTCCATCTTCCTCTCCGAGAGGCCGCTTCGCTTCTGCCTCTCTCCCCACTTCTCCGCTTCCCCCTTTCTGTCTCTTTCTCCTCTTCTCTTTCTTCCCCCTTCTCCCTTCCCCCTTCATAACCCCTTGAATAATATTCAACCTCACTCTGCAACTCATGTCTATCCATGTTTCTGTCCTCTGCCCACCTGCCATGTGTCTTCCTGCCTGGGACCAGCCACTGCTCGGGGACCGGCAGCCTTCTCTGCCTGGGACTGGCTGCTCCCAGGGCCCGCTGTCATGGCCCGCTACCACCATTTGGGACCTACAGCATTTCTGCTGCCTACTGTCACCCGGGATCTTGCAGCATTTTTTAAAAAAAATTATAAAACTAATTGCTCTTCCAGAGGATCTAGGTTCAATTTTAGCACCCACATGGCACCTCACAACTGTAACTTTAGTTCCAGGGGATCATAACAATGTATATAAAATAAAGTTAAATAATTAAAAGCAACAACAAACAAACAAAAAGCCATGACATGAAAGCAGAAGGAGGTAAATGTCAGAGGTGAGGAGGCATACCAGGGGAGGGAAGAGATGGGTTCTGGATGAAAACAATGGGGACAGGCTCCTGGGTATGGTGGAGAGAAGGGTTATTGTAGATTTGAGGGAGAAAACATCCAGAGGTGTCTGGAAGGATCTAGACTGAACATGACCAGTAGAATAGATCAGGATGTGGGATGTGGGGGCTGAGAGAGAAGAGATGGGGGCAAGGGGACAAGAGAGGTCGAGGAGCAGAGCCAGCCACGAGCTGGAAGGGAAGTGGAAGCCCCACCCCTGAGAGGGAGTGGTTTGAGGTAGAAGTGCCAGAAGGAGCCATTGCTACTGAGTGAGACTTGTCATAGGTTTCCTTGAAATGTGACATTCCAGGCTTTTTGTTGATAAGGAGTGACATTATCTCTCCTGTAACTACTTCCTGCTGAAATTGAGGTGCCTTTGTGTACATGGGTGGGCAGGAAGGTTGGACTGATGGTTGAAGGGTAGGAAGGGAGAGAGGAGTGCAGGTTGGGGAGTATCTGAAGCTGGTGAAATGCAGGCTACTTTAGGGGTAGTCAGGGATGCAGAGGCTCAGTCTGGTTGGGGAATTCAGCCAGAAGTATCTAGAGCTGACTTTTGGAGCAATCTGCAGTGGACTGGAAACCTGTTGGGGCAGATATAGACTAGGGACAGAAGGTAAAGTTAAGGAGCTTTGGGAAAATCTTTATCTTAGGTGTACACTTGAACCCTCCAGGCTCGTGATCCTGCTAGTTGGGTGGAAGAGTCCCAAGACCAAGAGAGATAGATCCCACCCTTAGAAATAGGCATTAGGCAGGGAAGCTTAGGCTTTGACTGGCAGGAAAACTTATTTGGAATCTGTCTGACCTGCCTGTGAAAGGTTTATCTAAATCGACTCTCTGAAGCATTCTTGATTTTTTTTTTCAAGATAGGGTTTTTCTTGTGTCCTGACTGTTCTGGGACTTACTCTGTAGGCCAGGCTGGCCTTGAACTCACAGAGATCCACCTGCCTCTGCCTCCCAAATGCTTGGTTTAAAGGCATGCATCACCGCTGCCTGGCTTAATATAAATCTTAATATAGCAATATCATGGAGAGGGAAAGAAATAAATCTGGAATATTTCTCATTTTTTAGATACCTTAAATCACTTCCTTAGACCTTTACAACTTGTATTTACACACCTTAAACACTTCCTTAGACCCTCAGAACTTACAGAAACTTTAAATCTTTCCTTTTTATCCAGTCATTTACCATGAGAACAAGTGGTTGACTTGGAGAACAGTCACTGCAAAGCAAGTTCCTTTACAGAAAGGAACAGTAGTGAGTTTATCTCTTTTAGTGTGAAGCCTGTAGGCTGTCTGCCAGACTGACTTGTTGGGGATCAGAACATTAAAGCCACCCCACCCCTCCAAGCAGGTCTCTTTGGTATGTTAAATACTTTAGATGAAGAAAAAGGTTCTGAAGCAAGACTCTTCTGAATCCCCCTTACCCCCTTTTTCATCCTTCCTGTCTTTCCAAGGTACGACACAGAAACTAGAACCTTTCGTCCCCAAAGCATCATAAAGCCTAGAAATGTTTCTCTCAGCACCCCTTGTCTTTTGGGGGGTGTGGGTGAATGCAGATTTTCACTTTGAAGCCCAAGCTAGGCTTGAATTCCAGATTGTCTTGACAAGCATTCGCTAGGAGTACAGGTGTATACAACCTTGCCAGGCTTCCCTTGTCTTCTTGCAGAAGAACTCACTGTACAGGAAGTCCCAGACACACCTAGTCTGACCCTTGAGGGTTCCCACTCTGTCTCCAGAAGGAAGGAACCCTACAGAGAGAGGCCAATAGAAAAGTGAGTGAATGACTCTGCTTGAGTGTCCCTTTTCATATCACATCCAGTCCATTCACCCTTGTCTCCCAGTGGCTGATCCTCCCTCGCTGAAATAAGCATTGCAATGAACGTGATTCCTGGAGCATCGAATCTTCACTGGAAAGCTCCCTGTACACGTGGAAGTTCAAGCAGGAAACTGAGCTGTGCTTTTCTCTTGTTAACCCATCTTTTGTTACAGGAGTGTTAGGTGTGACCCCTGTAGTGATAGCAATGCCTTTGTGGCCAGGGCTTCAGTATTATGATGCTAAGATGTGCCTGTTGCTATGGATTTTCAGATCCTACTTTTGAAAACTGGAATCTACTAGGTATGGTAGCCCAGTATGTAGTCCCAGTACTCCAGAAGTGGGGCAGAAAGATTACAAGTTTGAAGCCATCCAAGGCTGAAGAACAAAATTTTGTCTTACAGAAAGAAACCAATTTCCCCAAATCTCGGGATACTTAGATTTCTGCCTTTCTGTCCTTGTATAATAAAAGTAATTAACAACAATAATAATAATAGTAGTAGTAGTAAAGGATTTGTTGTGGTGATATTTTATTTGTTCTATAACTAATAAAGCTTGCCTGAAGATCAGAGTGTGGAGTGAGCCACTAATTAGCCACAGAGGCCAGGCAGTGGTGGCACACACCTTTAATCCCAGCACTTAGAAGGCAGAGGCAGAAGGATCTCTGTGAGTTCAAGGACACCCTGGGCTATACTGGACTGACCCAGTTTCAAAGAGAAACAGCCAGGCAGTGGTGGCTTACACCTTTAATTCCAGTACTTGGGAGTCACACACCTTTAATCCTAACACTAGGGAGTAGAGACAGGAAGGGATATGGCTAGGCAGAGAGAGGAATATAAGGCAGGAGACAGGAGCGTAAGGCACTCAGTTTGAGGACTTAGAGACAGGATACCCCATTCAGTGTGAGGATTTTGTAGAGTTAAGAACTCGTGGCTGGCTGCTCTGTTTCTTTGATCTTTCAGTTTTCGCTCCCTACTATCTGACTCTAAGTTTTTATTATTAAGACCAATTAGAATTTGTGCAACATCATCTGTGTATCTTTTTATTGATTTTGCCAATAAAATTTTCATGTCATCATTAGGTGGTGGGTGTTATTCTTTTTTAAAAAATGATGCAAGATCCCCGCGGCAGTAGGCAGCAGAAATGCTGTAGGTCCCAAATGGTGGTGGCGGGCCATGTGGCAGCAGGCAGTGGGCCCCAGGCAGAGACGGCTGCTGGTCCAGGCAGGGAGACACATGGCGGGCAGGCAGAAGACAGAAACATGGATAGACACGACATGCAGGGTGAGGTTGAATGTTTATTCAGGGGGTTATGGAGGAGGAAGGGTGAAGGAGGGGACAGAAAGAGAGAGAGAGACAGAGAGACAGAGAGACAGAGAGACAGAGAAGGGGGAAGCAGAGAAGTGGGGAGAGAGGCAGAAGCGAAGCTGCCTCTCCGAGAGGAAGACAGAAAAGAGAGTGAGCTCAGGCTCGGACTGAAGATCAGCCTGCCTCAGTGGATGGGGGAGGGGGTGGGCGTGGCTTGTCTCTTAAAGGGACCAAAACCATAACAGTGGGGGTGTACACCTCAAAATTCCAGCACTTGGGACGCAGGCAGATGGATCTCTGTGAGTCCAAGGCCAGATTGATCTAAAAATCAAGTTCCAGATCAAAGAAATCCTGTGTTGAAAAAACAAAACAAGATGTCACGTCATATTTTAATGTTTGATTTGAATTTGAGTAGAGAGGTATTTTGCCTGGTGTCACGGGCCTTTGATCCTAGCTCTGGACAGAGGAGGCAGGAGAATATCAAGTTCAAGTTCAGCCTGACACTTAGCCAGACCTATTTTCACAGTAAGTTAAAAACCTGGGGGAATTTGTTGGTGGCAGAGTCCTTTCCCTGTGCTCCCTATTTAAGTGGAAACCCTACTGGCATTCATATATACATAAGAAGTCTGGGATGTTTGGAATCTCCAGCTCAGAGCTCCATTCCAGACTCCACTGGCAGCATTTAAGAGCGGCATCTTCTTAAACTCTGCCCCTGAGAAAGCCCACCAAAAGTCAGACCCTCCTTGGGGCTGTTCAAGACCACAACTATAGGCTACTTAAGACCTAGTAGCTATATTTGCCATGTGATACCTCTTTTGTCCTCCTGAGGGTCACCCAGGAGTACTTTTCTGTTCATTAAACCTGGATTTATTAATCTGATTGACTTATTACATCAGCAGTGACGAAATAACCGGGGCTTCAAAACCTATCGCCCTCTTCCACACACAAAGGAGCAGAGTGGCTAGCAGTGAAGAGACAGCAGCTGAAAGACCCCCGGTGTGGGGAGACTCTCACTCAAGTCTCAGGATAACACGATCCCCCCAGGAACTCACGAGAGACCGTCCTTGCTGCAATCACATGAGGTTTATTGACAGGTACCAGTGCACTGGGGCCAAAACTCATAACCCATGCAGGGGAGGAGTTCGACCCTGAATAGCTGGGAGAAGGGGTTTTTAAGGGAAGAAACCACAACCCAGTAATTCAAGTCATTGAAAATTCCGGAACTACCAGTGATAATCACAAGGGGGTAACTCCCTGTTTCTCAAGATTATTCTCAAGATTACAATCTAACTTTATCTTCAGCTAGTTCCTGAAACAGAGTCACTGAACTGGCTAATCCTAGATTTTTGGCTCTTCTCTTCCTGCTAGAGGGGTCTGGATTTATCTGGGTCTTTCACAGCAATGAAGTCTTGGAAAGCTCTTCCTGGTTCTGTTGCGTTGGCTTCCTGGTGAGGTGGAGAGCTCTGAGTGGGTGCTGTGATGAGGAACTTGAGTAGTCACAAAAGCACATGGCACAGAGAGAAGTGGCTGGAGGGCTGACTCAGCAGCATGGCATGCTTCTGGGCTTCACCCCTGCAAGTAAACAAACAAAAAGAAAAAAATTACAGCTGGAGTATCAGAATTTAGGTGTTCAGGTCACGTCACTTCACTGGTGTTTGAGCATCTCAAAGAACTTTGTCTCATCTATTAGGACGTTCTCTCCAACTCCTGGGTCTTGCAGAGAGTAGAAAGTACCCTCATATATGGCGGGCAAGAACTGTCCATAGGAGGCTGGATACACACGACTCAGGTTACACTCACTGAAGGTGATATTAGGCTCCAAGTCTTGCCCCGAGATCCTGGGCTCCAACTCCACAACAGGCTGGTCTAAAACAGTGATCAGGAGTGAAGATCAAGACAAGGTCAGTCTCCACTGGATCTTCTTGTCCTGTGTTTTAGGAAGAGCAGGGAATTGACCTTAGGAATCTGGGTTTTATTTTGTCGTCTTGCTTGCATTGAGAAGTACCTTCGGGTTGGTAAAGCTCATTTCTGTGTCTATCTATGAAGATGTCTCCAAAGAAGATTGACTAAGGAGAGGAGACACTGGGTTGTGGGGCCCATCATATAGGCTGAGGGCCCCAAAAAGAGCAAAAGAGGAAGCCAGCCAACATAAGCACCCCTGCTCTCTTCTTCCTTGCTATGGGTCTGATGAACAGTTTTCTGCTACTGTGCCCTTCTGCTGATACACTTCATCACTTCCAGAAACACGGAGCTGGCCAGCCTGACGTAGAGACATCTGAGGCTCTGAGCCGGCATACATAGTTCTTCTGTTTAAGTTTCTTATGTTGGGTATCATGTAATACACAGAAATCACAGAACTGGACGGGAACTAATTGAAGCTATTCTTTTAACTTGAGTAAGCATGTATGTAGTTTGGGCTCAATCAGGGCTTTGACTTTAGTTGAATCGTTTTTCCCTTTGATTCTGGGTATTTGAGCTAATTTCCTGACCTTGAACTTCAAAGCCTACCTCCACTGTAGCATCAATAAAATGGAGATTATATAGTAGTGTCTGTGAGAATTAAATAAGACTCCTGACACCTATAGGCTTTTGACAAATGTGCCTATTAATAGGCTTTCTGTCCCCCTCCCCTATAATAGGTTTCTCTGAGAACACTGTAAGCTAGATGAAGTCAAAAAAGTGCAACAACAGGTTTATTGAGAGCAACTCCTGGGTGGATTCTCCAGCGTCAGAGATTAGGGCCAGAGAAGTTGCACCCCTGAAATAAAGTGGGGAGATTTTATAGGTTGTAGGCGAGGGTTGATGATGAGTTTGCCACAAGCTGGTTTTGTGTCCAAGTACTGTCAAAACCTAAGTGCTTAGATGGGGACTGGGACAGTTGACAACTCAGGTGGGGGTGGGGTGGAAGCTGTAATGACCACCGAGAATTTGGAACCTGGTTTTTTGGTGCCTTTCCTTTGTTCAGAGACTCTCTGAGTGACAGGGTTTGGAGTGGTGGTGGGGGGGACTTTCAGGATTGTGCAGAGAGGAGTGGAAGGCTCAGGAAACGTGGAGGCGGGAGGGAAGAGCAGAAAGAATGACGCAGCCAGAGGGTGCGACAGAGGGCTGTGAAGAGCTGCTCTGAGTTCTGACAGGACGGCCACGCTGACAGCCTCACAGCAGCCATGGGGAAGTCCACGAGTGACTCCAGCGTGGGCAGAGGAAGGATTGCAAGGCCCCACCCCAAGCAGAGGAGATGGCGGCTGGGCAGGAGAGTCATTTTTCTTTGGGGGTGTGGCCACTGCCAGGTTGTTCGTGCTTTGGAGGATGGCCCTAGACCCTGTGCAAATGAGCGGTACTCCAGAGTTAATTGGAGGCAATGAATACATTAAGGAGAGAGAAAAGAAGAAGATGTGAAGTTGGTAGGGAGATGTGTGGGGGGAGGTGGGAAGGAAATGAAAGAGGGAAGTAGGAGGGAGGAACAATTATAGCACAGATATAGCCTCTTAAATGACAAAATGTTTTAGAAGCCTAGGAGGAGAACTTTCTTTTTCTCTTGGATTTTTTGAGGTATTTAAATTTGTCTATGTATCACACGCATTAATTATTTATTGAAGGAAAGAAGGAATGAAAGGGGGAAAGAAAGAAATTAAGGATTAATTATTTTCTTTTTTTCATAAAACTTATATTAGCGGGCCGGTGAGAGGGCTTAGCGAGTAAAGGCACTCACTGAGCAAATGTGATTTGAATTCAATTCCAGGGACCCACATAAAGGTGGCAGGAGAGAATCGATCCCACAAAGTCATTCTCTGACCTCCACAAATAGTCTGTGGGCATGTACATACACACAACTAATATATTAAAAATAAAAAACAATTACATAGGAAAAACTGCCAGTATTAAAAGTGAGTGATCAATTTCATGGTCATATGTTCTAAGTTCGCGTCAGCTAAGAAAGAAAACACCACTTGCTACTGCTGTGTCATTTCAGGGTAGCTATTTCTGCTCGTTTCATAGCAAAGTGTTAAAAATATGACAATGTTTGCAGCGGAGGTGAAACTTGCCATTTGAAAGCATTGTGTGGAACAGACTGTTGGTTGCACGTTGCCAAACCGATTTTTGTTTGCTGGGAAACAGAATTTAATCTCTGACCCCAAGTTTTATAGTGTAATGAGCTCAGTGAATACACCGAGCTGCAGATTTTCGTGGTGCTGTGTATGATTTGTGTACTGGCCTGAACTCTGGAAGTCATTGCAGCTGTCATTGGTGAAGAACAGGAAAAACGGGGGCTTTGGGGAGCTTAGGCTTCTAGCTGATGGAAGGGGAAAAAACCTCAAATGCTAGATTATTTAGAGACTGTCTAAATTGAAGTGGCTATCTTTGACATATTTGTAAGTTTCAGTATTCCTAGAGATTTGTCTTTGGGGACCCAAAATATGCATCAGTAACTGGAATGGTCTGCCAGAAAGATTACTGAATTGGGAGCCTGGAGATCAACAAATGTTCCTAATAGATACTTACTGTGTGTCTTGAGTTATGCTAGATGTCAATGTCCCAAACAGTCAGCACTGGAGGGGATGGTGGAGGGACCAACCCAGTCCTCAAGGAATCGGCAGCCTGACTGGGGAGCCAAGGGCAATAATTGGGAAAGGATAAAAGACTGTATGATTAAGGGCTAAGCCATGTGTTAGGGCTGTAAGTGTAACAGGAAATCAGAGGTAAAAGTCACAGCAGACTTTTGTAGATTAGGGGAGTGCTCAGCTAGAGCTCAAAGACTTAGATGCAGAGAATATACACGCTATCTTGGTTCTCTTGGGCTTCGCTTAAAAAGAAAAAGAAAGGTCTTTGTCTGCCATCAATTTACATAAAATCCCTTTTCTTAACTCGTATTTAACCAGTGAATGGGTCTGATTTTTTTTAAATCCAAGCTTGCTTTGTTGGTAATACCCTAGCCGAGGAGTTCTCACTTCATGCGTAGATTTTGATTTAAGATCACACAGCAAGTACAAAGTCCTGTGCTTTTTGTCTGACGCTGTATGGTGATAGCCACAGTCGGAAATGCTAACCTGATCTCTACTGGTCGCTCACAGACCACTGTAAACCGTGATTGAGGCTGGGAGAGACAGCTCAGCAGTTAAGGATGCCAGCAGATATTTTTCTCCCCAGAGAACCCAGATTCGGTTCCCAGCACCTATATGGTGGCTCATGGCAACCTGAAACTCCAGTTCCTGGGTTTCCACTGAGGATCCAAGGCAAGCACCAGGTACACAGACATACACACACAAGTAAAACACTTGTAAACAAAAGCTAAACAAAAAAAATTTTTAAAGGTTATTATTATTTATACCGATATTTATTGTGGAAGTTTTTGCTTGTTTGTTTCTCGAGACAGGATTTTTCTGTATAGCCCTGGCTGTCCTAAAACTCACTCTGTAGACCAGGCTGGCTCAAACTCAGAGATCCACCTGCCTCTGCCTCCTGACCTGTAGAGAGCTGCTTGGAGCCACACCTTAAAGATGGCGCTGGCTTCCGCCCTCCACGATCCCGAAAGTGAATGCTCTCTGACAAACAACTCCTTATTTGGCTAAGGCCAGACTCTTGTGATCACCACCCGATGATCGCAAGCTGCTTGCATATGCGTGGACCAATGAACGGTGCCCACGTGGCTATCCAGGGTTGGTAGCCCAGGCCTACTTAAGGGCTGGGAGAGGTGTCCTGCCACACACAGAAGATGCTGTTTGGATCCTGCCCTGGCAGGGAGGCAGTCCTCTTGTTCTCATGAGTGGGGAGTTAGAGGATTTTCTTTGTATTGCCTCTTTTTCTGACAATGATGATTTATTGTTTGTATAATTAACAATCAATTCACCAACTTCTTCATCGTCTTCAAAAACTAGCAGGGCTTATATACAATACACTAGTAATAAGAAAGACTAAAAAGTTGTTGAAATTTAATGGCACCGATGCAGGTCAGAGGACGTGGGGATAAATGAAGGGTTGTCCAGCAGATAGGGGTGAGGCAGAGCCATCCGCCGCCCATCTCTCCCTGGGGCTGAGCGGGATGGTGAATGTCACAACCCAGACCTCCCCGCTGGCCACCGGAGAGAAACATACACTGAGCTGGGAGTCTGTCGAAGTAGGATCTCACTTTATTGTATCAGGACAGGAACTTGTATAGGGCTGAGGTAGTGGCTGGAGTCTTGGGATGGGGTGAGGTGGAGTAAGGAATAAGGGCCAATAATATCCTGCCACATCAACGGTGGCTGGGCAGAGGCAGGCCTAGGTCAGGCTGTACTGAGTCACTCCCCAAACTTGCGTTAGGCTCAGGAAGTTGCACTCATGAGGCCCAACAAGGTGGAGACCAGGAATGACAGGACAGTTTTCATATGAAGTGTTTGTGTCTCCTTCCCCTGAATACATTATCAGGATGAATTCCAGACCCAACTGAATAGTACTTTCCCGTCAATCTGTCCTTCAGCTAATATTGATCATGCAAAATAGGACCCAGTGAGGCTGCCCAAGCTAACGTGGGTCACCAGTTTGAAACAATATGCAATGCTTGTGTGCTGGACATGGTGGTGTGCACGAGTAATCCGAGCACTCTGGTGGCAAAGGCAAGTGGAAGAGCAGCAGTGTCCTAGCCCACTGAGCCATCTCACCAGCCCCAGGAAGGTATGGCTTTAATTGCTCTATTAGAACCTAGTGTCTTAGTACCGACATTCTGTGGACCGCTCCTGTATGCTGACTGGGGCTTATGTTGAAAAGGACTGTATAATACTCAGAGGTAACCCAGGGAATCTTTTAAAAAGTATTTATTTTCGATGTGTTTGTGAATTCATACACACACACACACACATACACACACACACACACACACACACACACACGGTATCTTGTGTGTGGAGAACAGAGGAGAACCCTAGGGACTCAGTTCCTTCTTGTTACCGTGTTGCTTCAGGCACCTGAACAAGTAGCCTTTACCAATGGCCTCTACTGGATGAGCCAGTTTGTTGGTCCAGAGTTGTGAAATTTATACACCAGAAAATTCTCACTTTTTAGAGATGACTAGCTTATTATAAGAATTTTTTAATTTGTATTTTAAAAAGACTTATTTATTTTTGTTTTATGTGCATTGGTGTTTGTGCCTCCATGTGTGTCTGTCTGTGAGGGTGATAGATCTCCTGGAACTGGAGTTACAGGTGATTGTTAGCTGCCATGTGGGTGCTGGGAATTGAGCCTGGGTCCTTGAAGAGCATCCAGTGCTCTCAACCCCTGAGCTACCTCTCCAGTGCCTAAATGTTGAAATAGGAGCGGCAGGGCTGCGTCCCCGGCACCCGGCCGCCCACATGGCTAGTTTATACCCAGAAATAATTACACGGAAACTGTATTCTTTCAAACACTGCCTGGCCGGCTAGGTCCAGTTTCTTATTGGCTAGCTCTTACATATTGTTCTAACCCATTTCTAATATTCTGTGTAGCCCACGAGCTGGCTTACCAG
>NW_026067958.1:1947490-1990311 GCF_014885135.2 Alexandromys fortis | reverse complement strand
TTATGGCTAGCTCTTACATATTGTTCTAACCCATTTCTAATATTCTGTGTAGCCCACGAGCTGGCTTACCAGAGAGGATCTTAACCTGCATCTGTCTGGAGTGGGAGCATCATGGCGACTCTTCACACAGCTTCTTTTTCCCAGCATTCTCCTCTGTCTACTCCGCCTACCTAATTTTCTATCCAATAAAATGGGCCAAGGCAGTTTCTTTATTAATAAGAAATCACTCCCACATCACCTAAATTTGTATTTTTTATGTCTGAGGCTGGATCTTGCTCTGTGGAATCTAGGCTGACCTACATCTTCCGGATTTGGCCTCACAAGGACTGAAACTGGTGCTACCCTTCCCAAATCACTACTGGAGACCGGTTAAAATTGTTCCTATCACTGAAGTCTAGAAAATATCCTTGAAATAGGAAGAACACGTGCAACAACACTGGAGCTAACGCCAAGAGTGACATGGTGTCAAACTGCCGTCTAAAGTGTTGCTCTGGGGCTGGAGAGATGGCTCAGTGGTTAAGAGCACTGTCTGCTCTTCCAGAGGTCCTGAGTTCAATTCCCGGCAACCACATGGTGGCTCACAACCATCTGTAATGAGGTCTGGTGTCCTCTTCTGGCCTGCAGACATACAGACAGAATATTGTATACATAATAAATGAATAAATAAAAAAAAACAAAAAATAGATAAAGTGTTGCTCTTGTACCCATAGGTTAGCGCTGTTGTCCTCTTTGGTCGGAGAGGCTTCTCTTTGCAGTAGCTGATGGGTAATGCAGACTTGAAAGAGGCTCAAGTGCAGAGAACAAATGACTGTTGAATGCTCACCCTACACAGGATGTCTATATCACACCCTCCAAGGCTCAGCACACAAATAAGAACAGAGGCACAAAGGATGTGGGAGCCAGAGGGTGAGGAGGGCCATGAACTGCTGTCTTCTAGACGTGACGTGGCTGTTAAACGTAAGGGACACAGCATCTGTGATTACCTGCACAAGACCTGATGTGGCAGGGCTGCTCAACATTCTACAGTGGATGCGGAGCGGCTTACCAGGTCCTAATCCAGCTCTGAGGAGCTGTAGACAATTAAAATTGCTGGGGTGGAACATTTCCTTCTTTGGGCCACTGGTAAGTTTCCCACACTCTAGCAAATACTCCCCACCCCATGTTTATGCAAGCAACCCTAATTAGTGGGTCATAAAAACATACAAACATAGAAAAAAAGAGATGAAAAAGGAGGGGACTTGTTGGGAAGGTGAAAGAGGTTCAGTAGGAGTGGGAAGGGGAAGAGAGGGAGAGAAAATAACCAAAATGTATTCTGTCCATGTATGAAACTGGCAAAGAATCATAAATATAAAAACAAACCAAAAGCAAACCCCCAAGTGGTGAGTTTTAGAGGAAAGAACTGAACTTGTCCAAGAGTTCTGGCTTTTGAGCCAGGTGGTGGTGCACACTCAGCACTCAGGAGGCAGAGGCAGGTGGATCTCTGTGAGATCGAGGCCAGCCTGGTCTATAAAGCAAGTTCCAGGACAACCAAGGCTTATACACAAAGAAACCTGGTCTGAAAAAAAAGTTCTGACTTTTAACTTAGGATCTTGTAATATTCTGACACGTAGGAACACTTGCTTTTCTGAAATGCTATTAACGTGAGGGCTTTGGATCATGTGGGATCAGTTTGAGCTCCTGAAGTACTAATGACCAGCGATGAGTCATTTGGGTAGTCAGTTACCCCAATAAAACCATGTATACTGAAGCCCGAGCTCTGTGGATGGTACATTGTCTACAGCGTCCCACACTGTGAGCAGTACCCATGATGCTATGGGTGCTGATAACTGGAAACTTCAATTTGAGGCTCTCTGACTCCTGTCTTTCCTTTGTGGATGTTAGTATGTGTGCTTAGCTGTAGTAAACTATAGCTCTGAGCAGCTTCCAGTAAGTTTGCGAACCCTTTAAACAAATCTGTAAAACTAAGGTATTTTGGATTACCTAAAACTAAGGTAATTTGCAGGGTCAGAATTAAGGGTGACTTTGTAGTATTTGTTTCTCATGGAAGTGTGGTGAAATAGTCTTTTTGTATGTTGTGAAGATTTGTCACTTGGATTGGTTTAATAAAAAGCTGAACGGACAATAGGTAGGCAGGATTTGCGGGCAGAGAGGATGCTGGGAAGAAGGGCGGAGTCTCAAGAGTTGCGAGTCAGAGGCAGAGGATGCTGGAAAGTACAGAGTAAAGGTAATAAAACCATGAGGCAGAAAGTAAATTAATAGAAATGGTTTAATTTAGGTTATAAGAGCTAGCTAGAAACAAGCCTAAGCTATGGGCTGAGCTTTCATGATTAATGAGAAGTCTCCATGTTGTCATTTGGGAGCTATCAGGAGGGACAGAAAAATCTTCTTCCGTGGAAGAGTGTCACCTTGAATCCCTACTGATCCTTGGGTGTCAACTCCTCCAGAATCACGAGTGACCACAAAGCTGTGTGTGGCACTTACTGGCTGACTTCACGGTAGGCTGGTGTTCGGCAGACAGGCTCCAACTAGGTCTCTGTTTAGGGGCTGATCAGATTCTGTGGGAAAAGAAAGACAGTAACCCTTTGCTTAAGGTAGGTGGTCTTGTCCATGTTCTGCATGCTGAGAGGATGCAGAAGGGCACAGTTTCCTATCCTCAGTCTTCTCTTGCTTCCTGTGACTCCGTGGTGCAGAGACCCTCCTCATTTCCCCCGAAGGACGCAATTGTTGGATGAAGCTTGTCTATTGGTTGTTGTTATGGAGTTGAGGAGTCGATGCAGGTCTCCAAACAGTTCTTTTCCTTTGATTCTCTCTTCCCGTGCCCTGTGACCCCACGTCGACTCCACTTCCAGAAGTGTCTGGTGCATCATTTCCTGGCTTTTGGCTGTCTGCTGCTCAGAACCCAGTCAGTTCTTGACTTTCCTCACTGTCAGAGTAGGATTTAGTTTCTCAGGATGTTAAATCATTTATCACTCAACTGCCTGCTGTCCAAACCTTGGCACCTTGTTTCGTCTCGATTCTTCCCGTTCTTCTGGGTTTGTTTATTCTTTTAAACCCTCGGAGTGGCCTGGGTTGCTTCTATTTGGCTCAGTAAAGGCTGAGTTTAGCATTTCCCTTGATTTCGTCTGAGATTTTTACCGCTGGTGCCAGAATCGCTCTCACATTGGCAGAAATGTGTAAAAGAGCTCTTTGCACACAGGGTAGAGCCAGACCTGGAGGGAACTCGGTGTCGAGCAGCCGGAAAGGGGCGGAGCTAGGACTGAGGCCCAGGTCTGGTGTTCTTAGGTCCACCAGCTTCCCAGAGATGAGAAGGAAAAGCTCACCACCATGTGCAGCCAAGGATTTTGAAAGTAGCCTCCAGCTGCTTGGGGATTCTGCTATATGCTAGTCTAGAGTGTCATTTTGAAACAGACTTGCAGTACTAATGCCTATATTTTTTTTCCAAATTTTATACTAATAAAGTATTTTTTTAAAAGTTTTTAGAAACAAGATTTTTCTGTGTAACAGTCCTGGCCGTCTTGAAACTTGCTCTGTAGACCAGGCTGGCCTTGAACTCACAGAGATCCACTTGCCTCTGTCTCCCGCTGGGATTAAAGGCAGGCACTACCATTACTCGGCAAAATATTTTTATTGGACTGACAATCCCTATTATGAGCCAGTAAGATGGCTCAGCTGTTAAGCCTGATGATTTGAGCGTAAATCTCTGGACCCACATAGAGGGAGAGAACCGGCTCCTGCAGACTGTCCTCTGACTTTCGGGAGCTCACCCTCCAAGCAAACAAAAAACTGCTGTCTCTCTGTGGCTGTTTTATATGATTTTAGGAGGCATTAGACTTGCTCAGCCATATTTATTCAGAAGTCAGTTCTTTTTATTTATTTATTTTTTTCATGGCCTGCTCATGATCTAAGGTAGGAACAGGGACAGAGAGCTGAATGACAGGGTTGTTTGTGGATGTGTGTGCTCATGTGTATGTAGGCCAGAAGACACCTTAGATGTTGTTCCTCAGGCCATCCGCCTTCTTCTTGGAAACAGAGTCTCTCATTGGTTCAGTAGGCTAGGCTGGCTAGCCAGCAAGGCCCGGGGATCCACCTCTCTCCATTTCCTGATTCTGGGACTGTAAGTGCGTACCAATATGCCCTGATTATTTTTTGTGGGTTCTGGGAACTGAACTCCGGTCCTCATGCTTTACATTATGAGCAATTCCCCAATCCAACAGGAGTGGTCGTGACTAACTTAATTGAGGAAGGAAAATAAACCCGGGCTACAGAATTGATTTCTCATGGTTTGTTTAACAGTGATAGAAGTCTTGAAGTTCTCCCTTGACAACCATCTGTGTTGATGTTGCTTAGTCTTTTCTAATGAATGGGAAGAAAAGAAGCATCCTGGGGAAGAATGAGTAGAAACTGCTGAGGATACAAAGGCATAGGGAGGAAGGGAGGAAAAGGCTTCCTCCCTCAGGCATCTTCTCCCACATCTGCTTCCTCTCTTCCCCCTTTCTCTCTTCCTTCCCCTTCCTCATCTTCTTCCCCTCTCTCCTCCCCCCTGCTTCCCTCCTCTCTTTCCTCGAGGAACACAATCCAGAGCTGGGCAGGGTGGCACGGTACGTGTAGTCACAGAATCCAAGAGGCTGAGACAAGGCAGGAAGATCCTGGGCTACAAAGTGAGATCCTGTCTAAACACCAAACCAAAGCCAAACCAAGATAAACAAAAAAAATCCAAAAACAAAGCAAGAGAAAGTGTTGTATTTTTTAAGTGCCTCTGCCTTTCCTCTTCCTCCCCCTCCGGTTCCCACTCCTGGTGTGGAATGTTTGTTTAGCCAAGCAAAGATGTGTTACATTTGCTCATGCTGTGTTTGTTAACTATGTAAAGCTGTGTTGCATTTGTGTGTTAATTACATAAAATTAAGCTGGGCTCAGAGAGGTGGGGTTAGCATCTGGTTGACAGGAAGTAGCAGGGAGGAGCTTAGTGTGTATTTTTTTTTTTAAATTGGGGTGGTGTGGAAGGGAGTGGTCTTGGGATGGCAGCAAAGGGAGGAAGTTAGCCAGCTGCTACTGGAACAACTCCAGGTTTTCTCCCTAGCCTTGGCAATCTTGAATTTTATAGCCACTATAGAGATGTCTTTTAGTGGCAGCAACAGAGCCATTGTCTGGAGAACAGACCCCCTTCCCCAAGGCCTTAGCAGCCTGGCTTCTAGTCTGTTGTAGGAAGGTAAAATAGCACCCCCTCCTATACCTCAAACTCATTGCTATATCATTTATATTTTGCTTAGAAAGTAAACAACTTTAGTTAGCTCATTGCAATGAGAACCATGGGTACTGTGGTAAGGGTATAAACTGTCTGCCTTGTCATGTTCTAAACATTCAATTACATTGAATTATGGCCCCCTTTTGGCTGGTTTGAGCAAACTAATCATGAATGACTAATTTTGAGCAAAATTAATATACAGTATTACTGTGATTACATAGGTATTGGCCTAATTTTTATAGGTACATTGATATGTGATGTTCTTGAAAAAAAGTTAAAACATTATTGAGCCAAAAAAAAAAAAAAAGGAAAGAAAAAAGAAAAGAAGATGAGTAGATGAAACAAGTATTGCAAAGTGGCTCCAGTCTGGAGAACGGTTTGATACATTTCTCTATTTGCAATTTTTCATGATAAAAGTTTTTTTCTTTTTAGAAAATGCCTTACTCTGTTAGCCAAGGCTGACCTAGCACTTTCAGCAATCCTCCTGCTTCAGCCTCCCGAGTGTTGAGATTGTATGCCTGAGCACTGAGCAAACAAGTCTGGTCCAAAAAAAAGTCATGTATTTATTTAAAAGAGTTTTATGTGAATGGGTGTTTTTGCCTATCTGTATATATGTGTGTGAAGTAGCCATGGAGACCAGAAGAGGGGGTTACACATGGTTGTGTGGGTGCTGGGAATCCAATCTGGATCCTCTGGAAGAACAGTCAGTGCTGTTAACCACTGAGTCATCTCTCTAGCCACTCCTCCCCCAAAAGTTTGACATGATATTTAGGGATCTGCAAGTCTTGATAGGTACCTGAGGATGACCTTGGATTTCTGACCCCCTTGCATCCATCTTGAAGGTGCTGATATTGATTATAGATGTCTGCCAACGTGCCCTGTTTTGTCCCATGCTGGGGATTAATTAGTGTCATGCATACTAGGCAGACTACAACTGAGCTTCACCCCTGGACCCAGAAATTGTAATTAACTAATTAATATTATATGTGTATATGTATGTTGAGTGGGCCATGGTCACTTTACCTTAGTGTAAACGTTAGATAAGTTTACCTTAGTGGGGAGATCAGAAGACAACTCTGAGTAGCTTGTTCTCTTCATCCACCTTATAGGAATGGGACCCTTTTCTGCATGCTTGCTAGTTTTGAGGTGCTCCTTCCGTGTCTGCCACCCATCTTTCTGTAGAAGTGCTGGGCTTACAGAAGGGAGCCACTACATCAGCCCTTTTGTTGGATACCAGGGACCAAACTAAGACGTTAGGGTTATAAGGCAAGTGCTTTTTCTACTGAGTCGTCTTGCCAGGCTCAAAATTATTCTTATTCTTTGTAGATCGATTCTAATTAGTCTTAATAATAAAAACCTAGAGTCAGATATCGGGGGTTAGTGCTGAAAGATGAGAGAAGTAAAGGAGCCAGCCGCTAGAGAGACTTCTTATCTCTATAGAACCCTCAGACAGAAGGGCTGAGCTCCTGTCTCCTCGCCGCCTTATATTCCTCTTTCTGCCCAGCCATATCACTTCCTGTCTCCACACCCCTAGTGCTGGGATCAAAGGTGTGAGCTCTGTTTTTCTTTTAGACTGGTTAAATCTAGAGCCCAGTGTGGCCTTGAAGTCCTGATCTTCCCACTTCTACCTCCCAAGTGCTGGGTTTAAAGGTGTGTGCCACCACTACTGGCCTTTATGGCTAACTAGTGGCTAGCTCCTTCCTCTGATATTCAGGCGACCTTTATTTGTTAGAGCAGAAACAAAATATCCCCGCAATTATTATTTTAGAAGAGTTATTTTTATTGTGTGACTGTGTGCTACACATATGCCGGTGTTAGCGGAGGCTGAAGGACTTTTGGATCCCTTAAAGCTGGAACTTTGGGTGATTCTGTGTGGTTTTAACTTCAGCACAGTGGCTGTGTCTTAATCTACTGTTATTCCAGTCAGCAATTGTGACTCCGCAGTTACCGGCCTGCTTCTCTGGCAGTGGCCCAGCCGCTCAGGCCTCAGCCTGGCAGGAATTCTGTTCCCTTGGGCACTGGCTCTGTCACTAAAAGTATCTTTAACCGAATCTCTATCGGTCTATTTTAAAATAAGACTCAAGATTCAAAGGCTGGGGTGACAACCTGCTAGCTCAAAGAGCTGAGTAGCAACTAGCTCCCCCTCTCTCCTTGCTAATGTCTCCCAAAGAGGGCATGCTTCCACTCCACCAAACAAAAGTAGTCACGCCACTCCAAACCCCTCCTGCTCCTTCTGGTGCCTCTCTATCTCTTCAGGTGCCTGCTGATGCTCTATGATTATTTTCTATCAACTAGTTGCTAACTCAACCTCCTGACCCAAGGTTAATTTTATTTAATTAAGAAATGCAAACTTGGGTTCACAGTGTGATCAGATACCCCCTAACAAGTCTAAGCCTTCAGTCATCGGTGCCAGGTACTGAATCAGGTCCTCTGGAAGAGCAGCAAGTGCTCTTAACTTCTGAGCAATCTCTCCAGCCCAGATTACCACTATCATACTATTTAAATATTTATGTTTATTTAACATTTAATTAATTATAATTATACATATGCTTACACATAAATATAAAATAAATATAATTATATATTTAATAACCTATAGTATAGAAATTATGTGTATGAGTGTTTTGCCTGTATGTGTGTATGTACTCTACATGCATGCTTGGTGCCATTGGAGGTTTGAAGAGGGTGCCAGATCCTCTGGAATTACGGATGTGTGTGTGATCCATCCTGTATGTACTGGGAGCTGAACCTGGGTCCTCTGCAAGAGTACCAAGTGCTCTTAGCCACTGAGCCGCCTCTTCAGACCCCCAAATTATATTCTGAATACACAAACCAGTTGTTTTGATCAAAGAGTTCTTTCTTTTTTGACATTTTTACATTCAGGAACTCATGGTTATAAGACCTTTACAAGACCAAGAGAGTAAAAAGAGCCAGCATTAGTGGGGTACACCTCTCCCAGCTAAGGCCCTAATGGCAGCTGCTGGTTGCTGAAGGAGGGAAAGTTGCTTTGGGAGATGGTGGCCATGGGTAGGTTACCCGAGCCTCAGTGGATGACTCCACAAACATAGGCTGCACTGGAGGAGTTAGGAAGCTATTGAAAAATGACATGAGGCCAGGGAGGACAGGAGGGACCGGGGGTGGGATCGCATCCTCTGTCATCAGTAGACAATGCCAGGTAGTCTGGTCATCCTGTGTCTGTGTCCTGTCCCCTACCCCATGTCCCCCACTGCAGTCGTATGTGTTGTACACAGAAGGCAAGTGTTGTTTCCACAAGGGGAGGGAGAACAGTTAACTGGCCAGGTGGTTAAGCTTCAGCCCAGGGCCACATTGTGTAGGGATTGAGGCCTGGCCTAGTTTTACTCTTACACTTTTCTAACACTTTTCATGAGACGGCACGACTACAGTTCAGGAGCCTACTACAACACTATTTTAATTTTAAGTCCATTTATTTTATTTTTGCATTTATTCATTTTTGAGACAGGATCTCCCTGTGTAGCCCTGGCTGGCCTGGCACACAGAGACCACCAGGCTGTCTTTCAACTCACAGGGATCTGTCTTGTCTGTTTCTGCTGTTTATTTATTTTTGAGGTTAGGTCTTAAGGCAGGTAAAAAGGATAACCTTGAACCTCTGATCCTTTTTCCTTCACCTCTCAAGAGACGAGATAACAAGCAGGAGCCACCACACCTCACTTACAGGATGCTGGGAACAGAACCCAGTACTTGCTTCCTCTTAGGCAAGAACTCTATCACCTGAGCTTGTTATTTTACCTCTCCCCCCTCACCCAAGGCAACAGAATGGTCAGGGAAATTAACTGCTGGGGAGTAATATAACACTGAACAAAAATCCTCTAATCAGAAAGTGAACTCTACCTGGGAAAGCAAAAGCAACCTATGGGGGAACTCTGTCTCCCCCCCCCCCCCCAATATCTGTCTCTGTACTCAAAGTCAGCAAAACTCCTCTCACAGGGAGAGTGGGAGTAGTCTTACACAAAAGTGCTGGTGATAATTCCAGCTCTTGGAAAGCTAAAGTAGGAAAACTGCCACAAACAAGTTCAAGGTCAGCCTAGGCTACACAGTGATTTCCTGACTGGCCAGGGCTGTTTAGCAAGATTGTCTCAGAACAAACAAATCTCACTCACATCATTCAAGAAGAAACTTGAGTGACTTTTAAATATATCTGAATCATAGATACAGTGATCTAACAATCTCTCAGGGATGCACCCCGTGCTTGCGATGTGATTCCAGACCTGAGACTCTGTGTGTGTGTGTGTGTGTGTGTGTGTGTGTGTATGTGCGCGCGCGCGCGCGCGCGTGTGAGAGAGAGGACAATTACAGGACAGGAATTGGTTCTCTTCTACCATGTGGATCCTACCAGGGATCAAATTTAGGTCCTTAGGCTTCGAAGTGCTTTTACTCAGTGAGTCATCTTGCCAGCTCTCTTGTTACTTTTTGAAATGAGGTCTCCTAAAAAGCCAAGTTGACCTTGAACTTGTAATGCCCAGGATGGCCTTGAACTCCAAATCCTCCCACTCCGACCTCCTGACTTGGGGGATTTCAGGCCTGCAAACCCGCCCCCTTTTGTTTTTTCAAGAATAGGACATGAAGGAAGCCAATCATGTTGATAGGAGACAGTTAATGTCATAGGTGTCACCAGCCAGCATTTGAGTTGTCATTATTGCAGACAGAAAGAGAAGAATGAAAATAAAAACAAGGAATGAAGAAGATGGAGGAAGATTATAGGTTCAGCCTGTGCTGCTTCTGGCAAAGGCAAGTGGTGGAGCCTGGCTTTGGATAGACTCTGTGCAGGCTAGAACGGCAGGTAGTAATTGACAGTTATATAGACTTTGGCTAAACTATGCCCATCGCCCACATTATCCCGTAATCTCTGGGGTCAGCTCTGCCATTATGTGTGATATGATCTGTTTCACAACAGGGGCTACTAGTTAGAGAGGGCTGCGGGATGGTTCCAGAAATGCCCGATGAGAGGAAAGGACGAAAGAACACCTTTGAGGCACAGGAAGAATCTCAGAAACAGTTTGCTGTTAGTCTCCTAAGTGTGCCTGGCCATGCAGAGGGGAGGCTCGCCAGGGAATTATTAGCTCATTTCCTCCCCAGGACCTATGTGATAGCGGACAGAGGGCATTTTCGGGAATAGGGTGGCAGTGACTGCATTTACTGTAGATTTCTTTTGCAGAGACTTAAGTTATGTCCTGTATGGCTACTAATGCGATACCAATAAAAATCAGCATTTACTGAGCTGATACATAATTTAAGGAGAGTGAATCCCCAAAGGAGCACTTGATGCACAGATTGAAACAGCAGAGACTCGTTACGTTTTTTACTATCCCCTTTCGTTGAAAAAAAGAATCGGAGGGCCAGGAAGGTTAAGTAACTGGGTCAAGGTCACACACCTGGCCTGCAAACACCCACAGCTTGTCTGATTTCTACACCCAGGCTCCTGACTCTATGAACAATGGATATTTCCAGGAACAACATTAACCTCATTTAAGTATAAACACCAAAAGATACAGTAATAGCCAGGTAAGCATGTGACCCGAGTTCTGGTTCCCAGTACCCATGTGAAAAGCAGAAACTAAATGGCAGATGGTCTTAATGCTGGGGAGGCGGAGACAGGATCGTCTGTGGAACTCACTGCTCAGGCAGTGGAGCTGAATTGCTGAGTTCCAGGCTCATGGAGAGACACATTCTAAAAACAAAAAGAGAAAGACACCTGACATCAGCTTCTGGCCACACACACACACACACACACACACACACACACCTTCCCACATGCCAACCTCTCCCACAAAGATTGTCTTTGGAGTTGAGGTTTCTCCCATTATAAAACTCCATTTGTAGTAAATCCTCCTTAAATAAAATCTGAGCTTACCATCTTAAAAAACAAACAAACAAACAAAAACCATATTTAACCTTTGCTGGCTTTGCTCCTGTCAGGATACTCCTGCTCCTAGTTTCCCAGGCTGATACTTCTTCCTCCACAGCTGTAACAGCTGGCCCCTTCCTACTCCCATGCTGATGCTCAAAAACTTCCAGGTTTCAGAACAATCAGAACACTTCTTCCTTCTCTTCCCTCTCCCTCCTCCCCAACCTCTCTCTCTCTCTCCTCTCTCTCTCTTTGGAGACAGGGTCTCTCTAGGTAGCCCAAGCTGTCCTAGAACTCATGCAGACCAGGCTGATCTCAAACTCACCAAGATCCACTTGCCTCTGTCTCCTGAATACTGGGATTAAAGGTGTGTACAATCATGGCTAGCTTGATTTATTCTTCATTGAGCTATTGAGATGCTAATCCTGAAAAGACATTCCTCTCTTTAAAAATAGACTCTCTCTCACACATCACACACACACACACACACACACATACACACACACACACATACACACACACACACACATACACACACACACACACACACACACAGCCTAGGCTGCCCTTGAACTTGAGGTCTTCTTCCTTCAGCCTCCCAAATACCGGGATTACAGGGTTTTGGAACATTTTGGATTTTGAATTTCTGGATTAGGGATATTCAACTAGTAAAACCTGTGTGAATAGTTCCAGAGTTGGAAAAATTCTGAAATCTGCAGTGCTTATGGTCGCAAGCCTTTGAAAGGTGTGATCAGCAATTGGCAGTGTCTTCAGCTGACTGTGCAAAGAAGGGAGTGTCCAAATGCTCCTGCTCCGTGAAGCCAACTAGCAGCTTTACTGTATTCCAGTTCCAAAGTGTTTGTTACTGTGAGGTTTCATTGTGTGTGGTCTCCTGTGTTCTTTCCTTGAGTGTGCTGAAAGTAAATGTGTTCAGGTTATCATCATACAGACATTCTGCTGCTGCATAATACATGACCCCAGACCAAGTGTTAAAGAAATTAAAAAAAATTTTTTAAAGGTATTTGGCCTACATGTAATTCTGTGCACTGTCTCCGAGGCCGGAAGAGGGCATTGTATTCTCTGGAACTAGAGTTACAGACAGTTTTGAACCACCATATGGGTGGTGGAAATCTGGGTTACTGGCTTATAGATCTAGGTTGGAGAGATGGTTCAGTGGTTAAGAGCACATGTTATTTTTTTAGAGGACCTGAGTTCAATTCCTAATATCCATATCAGATGCCCCATAACTGCCTGTATCTCCAGCTACAGAGGATCCCAAACTTCTGATCTCTATGTACACCTTCACTTAAATGGACACACACCATACATTTAAAACAAACAAGCAAACAAACAAAAAAATCCGAAAATTTTGGCAAGGGTAGGTGATAGTGGTGCACATCTTTAAGCCCAGCACTTGGCAGAGACAGGCAAATCTCTCTGTGAGTTCGAGTCCAGTCTGGTCTATAGAGTGAGTTTTAGGACAGTCAGGACTGTTACAGAAACTCTGTCTTAAAAAAACCAAAACCAACCAAACAACCACCACCAACAACGAAACACTAAGAAACAAAAAATGAACCAAAACAAAATAAAACTCCAGGTCTTTGCCAATGCTTAGTAGGCATCCTACCAGAGTCAAAACACTCCAAGAATTCTTGTTTCAGTCCGGACCTTCTTGTTCCTTCATGAGGCTGCAGATGCTGAGGGCAGCGTCCTAACCTACCTACGTAAGGCATTACGGGCCTGATGCATTGCTCCTACCTCTGGGAGCGTGTTCAGGTACGATTTTTTATGTCCTTGTCTATTGATTGTAGAGATGAGTGAGGTTTTCCCACTAGCATAGCTTCAGGAAGAAGGGCAATCTTAACTTTTTGTGGCCTTATTCCAAGCAGAGAAAAAAAAATATAAATCACCAAATAAAATGTTAATTTAAATCTTGTTTACTATCAAGTATAAAATTTCCACCAAAATAAGTATCAGGAAATAACTGTCATATCGAGTAGGTAAACACAAAGAGATTTTTTTTATTATTCAAGTGACTACAAGAGGTTTTGAAGAACATTTTGAAAATAGAGAGGCCTGTTCAAAAGAAAACAAACAGCCCTCCTGTCCAAAGATAGACAGGTTAATTTGAAAAAAACTCCTTTTAGACTTTTTAAGGACACACATTCAGTTTGAGGAGGGCCCTAAAACGACGGAAGGTGGACGGGGCTCTGTCTCAGTAACACAGTGCTTCCCAGTATCCACGAGGCCTGGGCTCCATTTTCCTGTCCCAGGGAGGGGTCGGGCAGGACCTCATGCTTTTCCGTTTCCTCCAGCGTGTGTTTTATTCCAGTTATGTTAAAAGTCAACAAGGGAGAAACTGTCCATTTCCTTTTAGACAATTACATAATTTTTTTATGGTGTTTGCCTCATCATGCTTTGAGGGAGAGGATGAAATATGATCCTTGGACCAGCAAATTTAGCTGTGTGAGCTCCATCCTTCTATGGTGTAGACTAAGCAAACATGCCACAGTTCGTTTGAGCCAGGAGGATACAAAAATACAGACCTGTCGATGGCCATGACGTCAGTTAAGTAGCCTGTCAGCTGACCAGGATTTCCTTCTCCCAACTAAAGAGCAGACGGATATTGGTTAGCGTTCTCAAAGAGGTGACTCTTATGCCCAGAGAATGGCATTGGCTCAGTCTGACTCACACATGCTTTGAGGCATTCACAATTTATTGGATTCTGAAATGAAGACAGTGAGCCTGCTGCTTTAGCAAACATATGGCTTTCATTAGACATCACCATTAATCTTGTCCTGATTATTTACTGGGATGTGTTAGATTGCAGTGTTTCCTTAATCTATTGACGAACTATCACCTCAGAATGTGTCACTGAAGTAAAATAATTGTTGCACATTAATAAAAACCACAAGATAGGCCAACGCTGCCCCTCCCTCCTAAAATCAGGAAGATGAAGAACTTGAGAAGAAGGATAGCTATTGAGACATAAGGCAATGGGCTTGGAGATAGTATAGTGGGCATAGTGCTTACCTAGCACATAGGAGGCCCTGGGTTCAAATCCCAACTCCTCCACCACCACCACCACCACCACCACCACCACCACCACCACACAGAACACCAAAGCTTAGGAGCTAGAGAAACTGACTTCCCATGGAGGGACCCTCAGTCCAGTTCCCAGTCTCCACACAATGCCTGTCTCACAAACATCTGAAACAGTAGTTTAAGGGGACCTGACGCCCTCTTCTGGCCTTCAAGAGCACTTCACACACATAGGACGTTTATGTGAACACTCATACACATAAAATAAAACAAATATTAAAAAAGAAATACCAAGTAACACTTTGGAGTAATTTTGTCCTCTCTGAAACAAACAAGAGTGTGTACATAACCTGTTGTCTCACTTTGATTTGTTCTGTGGTTCATAGTGAGGAGCTGAGTTTTACAGAAACAATTAAGTTTTGTTTTGTTTTGTATCCCTGGCTGGCCTGAAACTCACTAAGTAGACTAGGTTGGCCTTGAACTCACAAACACTAGCCTGCCCCTGGGGAACCTCTTTCAGCCTATGACCTTTAAGAGGTTGGACCAGGTTAGGGCATGACCTTTTGGGTACCCAGAGAAAAACTGCCAGCCCGCCCAGGGCTCTCTCTTTTTCTGGTTCCCACATTACACACCTGAGGTAGGGCTTCTTGTTCCTGATCTGTGGGTTTCCCCCTTATAATAAAGAAAATATCATTGGACTCTTTTGGAGTTAGCTTGGTATTCTTTGACCTGTGCCCTCACCCCCAACATGCCCCTGCCTCCCCAGTGCTGGGATTAAAGGCGTGCACCAACATACTCAACTCTGGGTCACAACATTTTGTTTTGTTTTGTTTTGGTTTTTTGAGACAGGATTTTTCTCTGTATAAAAGCCCTAGCTGTCCTGGAACTAGCCCTGTAGACCAGGTTGGCCTTGAACTCACAGAGATCTGCCTGCCTTTGGCTCCTGAGCACTAGGTTTAAAGGCCTGGCTGTGAGATTTAGATTTGAAGATTCTATCTGCAACATCTGGAGGACACATCTTAAGTATAAAGTGAAAGGCCGTAACATGAGGGCCTGCTTGTCACCCCAGCTGCCCAGCTAGCTTAGCCCCGAAAAAAAATCATGGTTCCCACAGCCCCTATGTCCCAAAAGAAATCACACAGATGTCCCCATAAGATATAAACTGATTGGCCCCTTATCTCAGGCTTCTTATTAACCTTAAAAACACTTTTTATGATTTATTTATCTTTATTTTATGTGCATTGGTATGAAGGTGTCAAATCCCCTGGAACTGGATTTTCAGACAGTTGTGAGCTGCCATGTGGGTGCTGGGAATTGAACCCCCAGTCCTCTGGAAGAGCAGTCAGTGCTCTTAACCACTGAGCCATTTCTCCAGCCTCTTTTTGTTAACTCTTACAACTTATATTAACCCATTATTCTTATCAATGTTAACCACATGGTTCGGTATCTTTTTCGGCGGGGCAGGTCACATCTTCCTTCTTGTGTGTCTGGGCAGGACTGCAGAGGAATGGGCTTTCTCTTTCCCAAAATACTCCTGTTCTCATTGCCTCGCCTCTACTTCCTGTGTGGTTGTCCCACCTATACTTCCTGCCTGGCTACTGGCCAATCAGCATTTATTTAAAACATAATTGACAGAATACAGAATTGTCCTGCACCAAAAGGCACTAAGATGACTCACAATAGTGTCACATGAAGGAAAGAGGCTGCAATCTGACCCCTAGCTTCCTTTCCTGGGATTGGGTCCCCTTACACATGCAGAGTAACAAGGGAGAGGTCAGGCAAGTGCACACTTGTAATCCAGGCACTCAAGAACAGGGACTGGGTGTGGAAGCAGGTTCAGTGCCAGCTTGATGTACATAGGGAAGGCTAGACAGAGCTCAATGGCAAGACTGTGTCTACACACACACACACACACACACACACACACACACACACACACCCCAGTTCGATTTTGGCTGTTCAATTCTTGTATTCTCTTTGCATGTAGTGGAAAAAGTCTTAGTAAACTCTCTTTAAAGAATAGTCAAGGGATCTGAAAACAGAGATGCTCAGAGATTGCCTGAGTCAGTGAGTCAGTGGAATAGCTCAGAGGCCCAAGCCCCAGCGCTCAAGTATCATGTTCAAGTCCTTGCTAGTTATCCATGGTCTCGTACATTCTATGCAAGCACTCTGCCTCCTGGACCTCATTCTCAGCCCTATAACCTCACTATAACACAGTGCAACAGTGTCTCTATGCTCTGAGTGGGGAATGTGGACACCTTTTGTCTTATTTTGGGGAAGATAGTAACGACTAGAGGAAGGCAACTAGGAATGATTCATCCTGGGGTGGTGCAGTCAAAGTTTTCTCCCGGACTCCAGCTCACAAATAGCAACATTGAGACTTACTACTAATTATGAAAGCCTGACCTTAGCCTTGGCCGGTCCCCGCTGGCTCTTATACCATAAATTAACCTGTTTCTATTAATCTGTGTTTTACCAGGCGACTTTTTACCTTCCTTTCATTCTGTATGTCTGACTCCCTCCATGTCTTGTTGGCATCTTGCTGGAGTAAGCCTGGAAGCTTTCTTCTCCCTGGAAATCCCTGCCCATCTCTCCTGCCTAGCTATTGGCTGTTCAGCCCTTTTTTAAACCAATCACAGTGACACATCTTTAAACAGTGTAAACAAATTTTCCACAACAGGGTGGCTGTCACAGTGACACAAACAGACCATGACTTCTCTGTAGCTCACATTTCCTCACACTTAATACTCAAACACGGCACACAGTTATCTTGAGGATCAACAGGATGAGACGTATAAAAGCCTTAGAAGAAAAGCTTTGTAAAATACATAAACCTCCATGGAAACTGATTCCAGGGGGAATAACTGAGATTTACACCTATCTCCCACGTTCTTGTGACATTAGAAAATTACTGAAAACTTTTTATTTTGATTATTGACTTTCCCAATGTAAAATTGAAAAAATGCAAGATGCTGCTTTAAAACTTATAGACCAGTGTTTCTCAACCTTCCTAATGTGGCACCATTTAATACAGTTCTTCAGGTGGTGACCCCAACCACAAGATGAATTCATTGCTACTTCGTAACTGTACTTTTGTTACTGTTATGAATTGCCATGTAAAGGCAGGATATCTGATACACAACCCCTAAAGGGGTCACAGCTCACAGACTGAGAACCACTGTTATAGACACTTTTTTTCCAAGATAGGGTTTCTCCGTGTAGTCCTGGCTGAGCTGGAATTCTGTAGACCAGATTTGCCTCGAATTTATAGAGATCCATCTGCCTCTGCCTCCCAAGTGCTGGAATTAAAGACGTGCACCACCACTGCCCAATTCAGGGATTTGGCTTCTTTCTGGAGTGTGAGGCAGTGTTATTACAACAGTTTAGGATAATTAAAACATAACAGACCATTGCCAATAACTAGAAACTCATCATATTTTCTTCCTGACAAAGGCTACTATCAGCCTTAACCGAAGAATCCTCTTTGTGGTGAACCAAGGTGGATTCAGAGACTCGTGGCCACACAAGATTCTGAGAATAAGTTAAGGGCTTGGTCCTAAATGATACACTTATATCACTTTATCTAAGATTTGGAGAACACTGCAGAAGAGAGGAGGAAAGAATGTAAGGGCTGGAAGAGAGAGAGAAGTCTTGTCTAGGCCATCTTCTGAGTATGACGTGGGCACAGCAGTCATGAGCTCATAGCAATTGTGATTACTGACACTGGGCCAGCACAAGACTGGTTTGGCCAGTAGTTAGACATGGGTGACAAGGGGCTTATGGGACCCTGCCACTTCTTGTTGATCTGTTGACAAGTAACCAGTTCTGGGAGGAAAGAGACACAGTCTCCAGATATTTGCATAACCACTGTGAGTTCACCAATGGAGAGTTCTGAACCCAAGGTTACCCCGCCAGGTTAAACCCATTAGGACCCAAAACAAAACAAAAAGTTATGAATCTGGGGGAAGGAGAGAGGGGATGCTGGCAAGGGCAGGAGAGAATTAAAAGAGGGTGGGCAGTAAGAAACCAGAATCTATTATAGACATCTATGAGCTTGTCAAAGAACAAACTTTATTAATAAAGAATAAAAAATTACAAATTATGTCAATAAACTGCAAGCTACGCTCTTCAGGAAGTTATTTTCTGAAAATAACTTTCTCCCATAAGAACAGTGACTATCTAAACCCATTCCAGGTTGGTAAACACAATTTTGAAGCATATTACAGAATTGGTCCTTATTAAACATCATAGCAGCGTGGCAAGCGTTAGAACTGATGGCGTACATCTGTTTGCAGTTTATGGTGCTTACGGTTCTTCAATAAGATGCTGGCCTTTTCCTTCTCCTGACTCTATTTCCTTTCTGTTTCCTATTCTTTTTATAGATTGTTTCAATCTGTCTCACTTCTGAGCCCCAGGTTTTGAGACTGGGCTCCCACTTGGGATCCTTCACTTACTCATGCTTTGCACACACATGTTTCTGTAAACATGTACACAGACACATGTGCACAGAGAGCTAATTATACAAGGCCTCCGCTTAAACCTTTAATCACATGTGTGCATATGAATAACCAGAGCACCCCTAGGAAATCATGAGAGTGTTTTCCTGTGCTGCTTGCTGAAGTTAATCTCTCTCCTTTCTGCTCCTCTGCAATGTATTTCCTTGACCTCTCTTGAAGTGCACACACTGTATTTCCTGATACATATAAGTCTAGAGCTGGTCAAGATGTTGGAAGCTCGGTTATGCAGGTTTCTATTGCTGTGACAAAATGTCTGAGGATTTCAACTCACAGGAGAGAAAGCTTATTTGGCTTACAATTGCAGGAGTTTTCATCAGTGGCTGGCTGTCTTCAGCTGTTGCTGGGCCTGTTGAGGCAAGAAATCATGGTGGAAGGGCAGAGAGAAGAAAACGTTCCTCGTGTTGGGCAGAAAGCAAAAAGAGAAGAGGCAGGGAGGAAGACGCGGGGAACAAAACTTACTTCCTCTGAGGCCTCACAGTGAAGCCTCCCACACCCACAAAAGCCTGTTAGGCCATGCACTCATCCATGAGGCCTTGACCCAGTCCCCTGTCAGAAGCCTGTGGCTGAACACTGCTGCATCTGGGACCAGCCTTTAACACATGTGGTTATGTTGAAGAAGACATTATGTTTGGGGGGACATTTTATGTCCAAACCACAGTGGAGATCCTAACCTTACAGGCAACGATACCCACATATACAATAACAGGACATATCACCCTAAAGTGTGGCACTTTGACAACTGAATATTCCTTTTGTGTTGTACTTAATTTCTTGTACCTGAATATGTGTGTCTGTGTATTGGGGAGGTCAAAAGAGGACATCAGGCCCCCTGGAGCTGGAGCCACTGGCTTTTGTGAGACATCAGATGTGGATGCTGGGAGCCCAAGCTGGGTCCTCTGGAAGAGCAGTATGTGCTCTTGGCCTCTGAGCCACCTTTTGAGCCCCAGATTGGATATTTGAAGCTGAAAGAATTTGAGAGAATGGAAGAGGCAGCAAGGTCTCCCTGACCATCCCTCTGCTCCTCTTTCTTGACCTAGGTCGTAAGAGGCATGTGTGAGAGACACATAGACAGAGGGACTGCAGGGAGGGGGCTGTCCCACCTCTAAAGACATGGCGACACGGAGAAGACCCAGACAGCGCGGGATTTACTGAGTTCCTGATTTATTACTGCTGACGTGCAGGCTTTGGCTCTATCATGCTTCTCCACTTTTCATCGAACCTGCTAGAAAAACTCTTCAGGATCAGAGATGTAGCTCAGAAGTGGGGCGCTTGGCTGGGTGTGCAAGTCCAGGAACCAACCCCCAACTCCCCAAACAGAAAAAAACAGGTTTATAGTTTCATTGGATCGCTTATCCTAAGCCACGCATGTAAAATTATGTAATAAATAAATCTGTGTGGTTTTCTCTTGTAATCTGTCTTTTGTTATTGAGGTGTCAGTCATGGGCCTAGGACGGGAGAGAAAAAGATAATTTTTCACTCTGGTACAATAAAATCAAGATTATCTAATGTTTGCAGTGAACCTCGTTTGAAATTCTCTCTCCCTCTTTCTTCTTCCTCTCTCTTTCTCTCTCTCTCTCATTTTTTTTCTGCCTTTCCTCCTTTTTTTTTTTTTTTTTTTTTTTTTTTTTNGTTTTTCAAGACAGGGTTTCTCTGTGGCTTTGGAGCCTGTCCTGGAACTAGCTCTTGTAGACCAGGCTGGTCTCGAACTCACAGAGATCCGCCTGCCTTTGCCTCCCAAGTGCTGGGATTAAAGGCGTGCGCCACCATTGCCCGGCTTCCTCCTTTCTTTGAGATAGCATTGTATCCCAGCATACCCTTCAACTTACTATGTAATTGAGGATCATCTTGAACTTCTGATCCTTCTGTCTCTAAAACCCAAGTGCCAAAACTATGTACCACCACTCAATTTATGGGGTGCTGGGACTGGAAGCCAGAGCTTCATGTATATGAGGCAGGTGCTATACCACTGGAGCTACACCCCAGCCATCTTCCTCTTTCCCTTTGCTGGTGCTCCAAGCACATACTGGTTTTCTTCTCAGATCACCAGCTCCCTGGTTACCCATAGCCACACAGCGGCCACCATTCACTTCAAGCCTCCCAGGCTCCAAGCCTCCGTCTTCCCAGTGGTAGTTTGTAGGAGACATCTATTCACCACCCTTTTCTTCTCCTCCTTTTTCTTCTTACGGCCCAAGTTTCTTAGTGCAGACTCTTCATCCAGTGGGTCCCACTCCTTTGCTCTGGATGCCTCTGTATTTATATGGAATCAATTAGCAGTATTTAGTAGAGAAAGAGACCCCAAGATTGTCACTCAATATATACTGCTTAGTGTTGTCTTCTGGTGGCAGGGTGTGATACAGGGGCACATAATTCTCATTCGTTCGTTCATTCATTCATTCATTCATTCATCTGTTCTCTTGAAGGGATGCAGAATATGTCTCAGCTACAGCTGCAGAAGGCACTTTTTCTGGGCCTACCTTTGTAAGAGAAAAGCCTTCCCAAAGCAATCCACTGCCATCAATCTTATCCTTGAAGCATCACAACCAGGTAGATTGATTCTTGTTACAGAAGCAAAAAAATCAGCCCAGGTCAGCACCTGGTAGGAAAGTTACCTGAATAGACATCATCATAAAACTTACTTTCTGAATGTTTATGACAGCAAAATTCATATTCTTGTTCCCTGGTGAAAGGGTATTTTGAGATGGAAGGTAATTAGGTCAAGAGGGTGGTACCCACGTAAGTGGGACTGGTGTTTTAGTAAAGAGGTCCTTGTGAGAGTCCTTGTTTCTCCACCACGTGAAGCTACAACAGTGATTATATCTCTCAGGTAGTCTCAAGATTTACTTCCTCCCTCCCTCCCTCCCTCCCTTCCTTCCTTCCTCCTCCTTTCTAACTTAAACAGTCTTCAGTGAAAGTCATGCATGAGACGCCTCCACTCCTGTGTCTTCTCAGTCACTTCTCCCTTGTGTTTGCTCTTTTCCTTTCCTACTTGTTGAGCCTTGGCTTCTCTTGCAGGATTTTCTTGTGGTCTTTGTCCAGCTTTAGTCTGGTAATAACCACCTTGCTGGGAGAGTTGTGCTGTTAGCCTTTTCTCACTGGACTTATTCAATGTAGATGATACATTTCTTCCTGTATATCTGGACCACTTTATCAATCTGCTGGTCTTTGTAGAGTTTTTGTCAACCTGAACATCATCATCCTTTAGAATGGGCATAAATTGAACATTGTACTTCTGTCTCAGTTCTGGAAAGAAGGGAAGACTTGGTCTTCCTCCGAATATGAGAAGATGCATTGAAATACCGTTTGCTTCAGTCAGAAGTCACAAAGGGATTGAACTTCAATTTCATGGTTGTCAATCCAGCAATGGCCACAAAAGGAAAGAGGTCTAGACATGACTTCTGGTTCTGTGTGTACTTTTTTCTTTCTTAAAATTCTATCTGTGCCTATTAAGATGGCAAATGTGGTAGTTTGAATGTATTTGGCTTCCATAATCTCACAGGGAGTGGCGCTATTAGGAGGTGTGGCTTTGTTGAAGTGGGTGTGGCCTTGTTGGAGGAAGAGTGTCACTATGGAGGCGGACGTTGAGGTTTCCTATCCTCAGGATACTGCCCAGTGTCTCAGTCCATTTCTTGTTGACTATAAGATGTAGGACTCTTAGCTACATCTCCAGCACCACATCTGCCTGCATGCCACCACACTCTGCCATGATAATGGACTGAATTTGTAAGTCACCTCAATTAAATGTTTACCTTTATAAGAGTTGCTGTGGTCATGGTGTCTCTCACAGCAGTGGAAACCTTAACTAAGACAGCATATATCCCACTAATTTTGTCCCTTAGTCACATTTATTTATGAACACCTACGCATATACAAGTATATAACTAAATTGACTTCCCCTTTTGTTAACCATTTGTTCATTTAATTTGTAGGTCCCCAAAACAGAGGGATGAGGGGAGAAGTAAAGGTTTTACTTCCTGATATTTTCATTCACATACTCAATTGTCTTATCTGTCACTCAGTGAGCAGTCTCTAAAGGTGGGAGATGCCCTGGAAGTGAGGAGAAAATGTCCCCTAAGACACTGCCCTTTTCTTTAAGAAACTCGGAGCAGGGATTATTCCTGATGGCTGGGGGTTCAATTCTACTGAAATAAATCGACAATAGATTGCCAGGAGAAAAGGCATCTGAGTTTATTTAATGTGCACTTGGGCATGGGAGCTGTACAAAGTACAGTTTAAAGAAAGGCCATATGGTTGAGGTTTAAACACTTGCTTCAAGGGAACAGGGAAATGGGGGCTAAAAACAATTTTAGAGGGCTAGGAAATGATCTCTTGGGCTGGTGGAAAGCTGAAAGAATGGACAGACACCTGGGACAAACCCTCCCTGGAGTTTAGGGGTGGTGTTTGGTTTTCAATCTTCTCTGGGGGTTCATATTTACTGGTTGATGAGATTTCAAAATAATTGCATTTCTTTTGGGTAAGGAACTCCCCTTAGCTAAACAGAAAAGCAAAACGGGCTTTTCCTGTCATTTTAGGAAAGATAGATGAAGAATGTTGGGGAAACGGGGATGTTAGAGTTTGGATCTGAAATGTTCCCACAGGCTTGCGTTTTTATTTTCATTTTTAAGGCTTTATTTTTATTTTAAAGGCTTGGATCCTTCAGGAAGTGAGACTTCAGGAAGTGGATCACTAGGGGCGGGCCTTTGAAGATTGTACCACCTGACTCTGATTGCTCGCCTGCCCACCTTGTTTCCTGGGTTGCCACCAAGTAACCAGCTAGCATCTCAGGCGGTGCTCACCACCACAGACGGGGGCCGTTCTGCCCCGCCTGCCCGCTGTGATCTACTGGAACCCTGGGTCAAATGTTTCCTAACTGAATTGTTTCTGTCCCATGCTCCCTTCCCGCTGGCATGAAGGTAGTCAGCACAGGGGGAGAGAAGGTCAGAGAGAGACCTGGTTGCTCCGTCAGGGACTGCAGTGCTCAGGGTACGCAATCACATGCCAAGGTGTGGTCAGAGTGATGGAGGGGTACCCAGAGGAGGAAGCAAACAGCCTCGCCTAGAGGGAAAAGTCCCATCTTTCCCTTTATCCCTGAAGAACACTTTGGAAGGCTGGCTCCAGGGAATCCTGGATGTTCTGACTGGCACTGCAGAAGTATGGACGTCCTTTAACGAACAACGTTGGCGTGAGCTGCGAAGAAACAATAAATTCAGATATTTCTGGCCAGTTGAATTTCCAGCTGTTTCATGTGTCTAGAACAGGAAGATGTTTTTACACGTTAAGAATGGTTTTCCTTCGCGTATCTCCTCTTTAACAGGCATTTCTTCTTTAAATGTTATACAGATGACTGACGTGTCCCTGGGCTGAGAGCAAGTAGAAGCATGTTCACTGCACATTGATGGAGAGTTTTGCTTTTGGATTCACTGTCTCGTGAGCTTATAGATCCAGAATCTTCTAAATCGGAAATGGACTTGTAATGGGGTAATGGCGCAGCTTCACAGGCTCAGGGCTGTAGGCACAGGGATCCCATTGCGGTTTCTTTGCCACTCTATGGTTGGCAGGAAAGGCTTTTTTTTTTTTTTTTTTTTTTTTTTTTTTATAAAAAAGGAATCTGGAACTAGAATGGGCTAATGCTATTTCACTTACCTCTGGTCAGGAAATGATTTTTCTTCTAAATCTTTTTGGCTGTTGATGAGACTTGTCACTGGCCTAGGAGGGTCCTCATAAGCTTGCATGAGGACTACGTGGGAGAAGTCTCTGGTGACAGTCCTGGTTTGCCTCTCTCTGCTGCTGTGATAAAGCAGGACCAAAGCAACTTGGAGAGGAGTGGGTTTATTACAGCTGATAGGCTGCCGTAGGTGATCGTCATCGAGGGAAGCCAAGGCAGGAAGTCAAGCAGGAACCTGGAGGTAGGAGCTGAAGCAGCTAAGCAGAAGCAGGAAGCAAGCCCGTAAGCAATGCTCCCCATGGCTTCCTTATGTAACCCAGCAGTTTCTGTCTAGGGATAGCGCTACCCACAGTGGACTAGGCCCTCCTTCATCAATCAACAATCAAGAAAATGCCCCATGATGTGTCCATAGGCCAATCTGATGGAGGCAGTTCCTTAGTTGAGGGTCCTTCCCTCTGGAAGAGTCAAGTTCACAACCAAGATTAGTCAGCAAAGTGACATTTTCTTGGTTTGTGTTTCTGGAGGGGAGGGTTTAGAAACTGAAGCTGAGTGTAAAGGGAAGGCTTTAGGACCTGGAGAAGTCAGATGAAGTATTTCTAGATTGCAGCCCCTCAGCAGGAGGTGGGATGCTCAGGCCTTTGTGAGGCTTAGAGATTGTTTCTCTCTGATGGTAGTTAACCACTAGTCAGGGTATTTGGAAATGGAGCTTGACTACCCAGTCAAGATAGGTCCTTTGGCCCAGTTGGAATTGCACTCTTCCTTCTAGGTGCTGGGGACCTCGTAGAGCTCTGTTGTGATTAGGTTGTGGTTTGTCCCCTAGAGGTTTGTGTGTTGCAAGAATGGTCACCTGTTTTTTCCACCCAGGAGTCTGGGGATAGAAGTGGTTAATACCTGGTGATTGACACTGTATCAAGTTCCCACAAGCAGGACCAGAGGTGCCTAACAGTCTAGGTGACCTTTGCGTTATCTGTACAGCCGGGGGCTCCCCCAGGCTTCAGGGCAGGAAGTGGTTAATAGCTTAAATGACTTCTCCTCCTTCTTCTTTCTTGTCTTTTTTTTTTTTTTTTTTTGAGACAGGGTTTCTTTGTATAGCCTTGACTCTCCAAGAACTCACTCTGTAGACCAGGCTGGCCTCGAACTCACAGAAATCAGCTTACCTCTCCTTCCCAGTGCTGGGATTAAAGGCATGTGCCACCACTGCCCAGCCATTAAATGACTTCTATGCTGCCTATATAACCAAGACCACACCAGATCTTTCATTAGGTCCTTAAGATAATACATGTAGCCTATCTTAGAACCCATCTTCATGGAAGAAGTGACTTTTACTTTGAGTTTCAATGTAATTTTGCCGCCTTGTGCACATGGAATAGAATTACACGAGGGGACATTATTCCAAATTGTACTATGCTTAAATATGCTTACAATAAACTGCTTGGGGTCAGACTCTAAAAGTAAGAACCAGCACTGGCCAACTACATTGTGCTGAACTGGATTTTCTTCTTGCCTCTCACCGATAGTCTCTCTGCTAGTCAGCATTGTGGGGATCCCCACAGGGTTCTGATGTAGTATTGAAAGTGGTCGAATCCTTAAGAAAAGGGACCTGGTGGGAAAGGTTTATAACATGTGGCACTTACTCTGGGAAGAGGTTAAAGGTTATATTGTGGGACCGGGTTATTTCTGTCATGAATGGCTTAGATATAACAAGAGTGAGGTGTTAAGTCAGTATATGGGGATATGTGCCATAGTCCCAGTACTAGGGAGGCTGCAGCAGGAAGATCATTTGAGCCCAGGGATTGGAGGTCAGCCCGTACAGTATTGGGTAGCCTGCCTGTTTAACACCAAACCAAGCCAAATCAAACCAAACATAGATCAGAAAAAGAGAGTGTTGATAAACGCAGGTTATCCCACATGTCTGGCCTCTGCTTTGTTTGCCTCACGAAGGAGGTCTTGTTGGTTGTCCCATCCACATTATATGAAGTGGCAGTAGGACCTGGCTACATGTGGCTTCCAAGCGTGGGGGCTTTTAGTTTCACAGCCTCCTTTCCTTAAAGAAGGTGCCTGTCTTGTTTTAAAGAAACAACACAAGCAGATGAAGACAAACATGTACAGTGCCAGGTCCTTATTGGGTGCAATCTCTCCATCTCTTTCTCTTTCTAACTAGCTGTCTCTCTTTTCTCCACCATACATAGTAGCATTAATGCACACCATACACACACACACACACACACACACTAGTGGAGACAGACTTAAATGAGCCTTTCTCTTTTACAGTGAGGATGCAGTCTCAAGTGACTTAAACAAAAGTATGTAAAAGAATAATCTAGGGCACTTGGGAGGCAGAGGCAGGTGGATCTACGAGTTCAAGACCAGCCTCGTCTACAGAATGAGTTCCAGGATAGCCAAGGCTACACAGCTATACAGAAACCCTGTCTCAAAAACAAACAAACAAACAAAAACCCCAAACCAACCAATCAACCAATCAATCAAACAAAAACAATACTCTAGGGGTTGGTGAGGTGGCTCAGCAGGTGAAGATACTAGCTTAGGTGAGTTGGTGCCTGTAACCCACATAGAAAGCTGGACTTGGTGGTGACCACGGGTAATCCCAGCATTTTCACAGTGCATAGGAGGGTGGAGGCAGGCAACTCTCTACAAAGACTTACACACCAGCTGTCCTGGAGGATAGCAGAAACAAGAGAGACTCTACCTCAAAGCAGTGGAAGACAAGAACTCTCTCAAAAGTTGTCCTTTGACCTCTTCACACACAAGTGCAGGTGTGCTCTCAAGCGTGTAACACACACACACAGGGTAGGGGTTGTTACAGCTCAGTGGTAGTGTAGAGTGCTTACCTAGCATGCCTAAAGCCTCGGGGTCCATTCCCAGCAACACGCATTCCAGTTGGAGGACTATAACTTTTTTGAAGACACATAGAGAATCATGTCATCTTTACACTAATAATAATAGTCAGCAGGTCTGGGCCTGGGCCGAGGCCAAAGGCCCTATTTGTGCCTATAGCCCTGCCACAGCTGTAGTTTGTGTTGATGTCCTTGGCTCCCGATACCATGGAAGACAGAGAGGATAGGGCTGCACAGAGCTGGATCTGCCCCTCACTGCTGTAACATTAGGGAGGACTGGTCCTATCCCCTACTGGTGACAGCAGAGAACGGGTCCTGCACCTCACTGGGGCAGTAGAACAGAGATGAGCCTTGGGTATGGGCAGGCTGTCCCTGAGGGCCTGAGAGTGGGAGGCCTGACCCTGCCTTCCCTGGGCATCACAGTAGAGCCAACTCCATTGGCAGAGGTGGGGTGAGCCAGCCCTGAGCATGTGAGCTTGAGAGACCTGGCCCTACCCCTCACCTACCATATGGTGGCATGGGCAAGGGAGAGAAGCATCCTCCCCTATGTCCCTCTAGGCATGTGACAGGTGGGGGAGTTGTCCCTGAGGTCACCAGAGCAAGAGCTCTAGCCATGCCTCTTACCACATTACACCTGGCCTAGGCAACACAGTAAAGCTGGCCTGGTGGTGTGGGTGTGGGTAAGCAAACCCCAGGATAGGAGAGCAGGAGAACCAGCCCTGCCCCTTGCTGCTTACTACATAGGTGAGCTAGCCATGGCTGTGCTGGAGAGCTCAAATAGTGTTGAGAATGAGGGAGAGCTGGCAGGCTAAACTAAACCAGCAACCCATCCAGACCCAGACTAGTGTTCTGAGTTGACCTGTTCCATCATCCATCCCAACTGTGATCTGCTGGAGCCCGTGAGGGGACTGGTCCTGTAGACCCAAAGTGCAGGATCTCCACAACACAAGACAACAACAGGATATCCAAGAAGAGCCCCAGTGAGGGCCTTGTATTGGTGATGTAGTGTAGTAAGATGAGTGATGGGTAGATAGCTTAGCCCCGAAATAGTTACACAGAAACTGTGTTCATTTAAACACTGCCTGGCCCATTAGCTCTAGCCTCTTATTGGCTAACTCTCACATTTTGATTAACCCATTTCTATTAATCTGTATTCACCACGAGGTCATGGCTTATTGGCATGAGTCTAACCAATGTCCATCTTGGGCAGGAGAATCATGGCATCTGCCACACTTCCCTTCTTCCCAGCCTCCTGTTCTGTCTACTCCACCCACCTAAGGGCTGCCCTATCAAAAGGCCAAGGCAGCTTCTTTATTCAGCCAATGAAAGCAACACAAATATAGAAGGACCACCTACACCAATGTAGCAAAAACCAGACAAATGATTCATTGCAATGAACACGTGCAAGTAATAATATATGGACTGAAGGGCAAACCACGTGACTCACTGTATCACACTACAGCTTCCACAATGAGTTTTTTCTTTTCTTTTTTTTATTTTTCTCTCTTTTCTTCTAAAGTCTATATTGTTTATGCTGGGAACCTGGGAAGGTAGGGATTGCAAAGGCAGAGAGGGTGGATGAGAAGAGACAAGGAGACAAGTGGGACGGAGTTTATGATGTGGAATCCACAATCAAGCCAGAATCAATGAAAAGTTAAATTTGGAAAAAAAATAAAAGAAATTATGTATAGTGAAATTTCAGTTTGAATTATCTAATTTGCATGTTACTTCTGTGGCTTTTCTCCAATTTTTTGAAAACTATTCAAGTAAAAGATATAAAATGCAAATAAATAAATAAAAATAAAAAAGAAGAGTCAGCAGAACTTTGTGTTAGTTCTCTGGAACAGTCATAAGAACTTATTCTTTATGTCTTTGTGTAGTCCTGGCTGTCCTCGAACTCTCTATGTTGACCAGCCTGGCTCGAACTCACAGAGATCCACCTACCGCTGCCTCCTGAGTGATGGGATTAGAGGCATGCGTGTGCCAGCGCGACTTGATTTATTCTTCACTCTGCTGTTGAGGGTTGAGGTGCTAATCCTGAAAAGGTACCTGCCTCTTTTATACTTACCAAGCTCCTAGATGTAAAAGGAACCTGAACAAACTTGGGTAACTTTTGCTAATTCTTCCTTTCCTCCCTCCCTCCTTCCCTGGAACTCACTCTGTGGACCAGGCTGTCCTCAAACCAGGCTGAGATCTGCTGCGCCTGCCTCTGCCTCCCAAGTGTTGGATTCAAAGGGATCGAAGGCATGCACCACCACTGCTCACCTTTCTCTCTCTCTCTTCCTCCTTCCCGCCTTCCCTCCCTCCCTCTTTTCCTTCCTTCCTTCCTTCTTTTCCTTCTCCTTCTCCTTCTCCTTCTCCTTCTCCTTCTCCTTCTCCTTCTCCTTCTCCTTCTCCTTCTCCTTCTCCTTCTCCTTCTCCTTCTCCTTCTCCTTCTCCTTCTCCTTCTTCTTCTTCTTCTTCTTCTTCTTCTTCTTCTTCTCCTCCTCCTCTTCCTCCTCTTCTTCTCTGTTTTTTCTTTCTTTCTTCTTCTTTTTTTTTAGTTTTTTTTTTCAAGACAGAGATTCTCTGTGTAGCTTTGGAGTCTGTTCTGGAACTTGCTCTGTACACCAGGATGGCCTTGAACTCACAGAGATCTGCCTACCTCTGCTGGGATTAAAGGCATGTGCCACCACTGACCTGCCTGGCTTTTTTTTTTCTTTTTTTAATTTTTCAGGATTAAAACCTGGGAAGGCCAGGATGCTGGCACAACTATATAGGCCCAGGTATTCATGAGGCTGATGCAGAAGGCTTCTTTGAGTCTGGGGAACATGGTGCAACCCTGTCTCAAGCAACAGACTGAGGGAGATACTTTCTGATTAGAGCTAAATAAACACCTTCTTCCCCTGTAGGAAAGAAACCCCTGAAGAGCCAACCAAAAAGAGTCAGGGAAGGATGGCTTTGCTTAGGACATTTCTTTTAGGACTCCCCCCAGCCGTTTGGTTTGGGTAAATGATAGATCTTTATCATATCTAGCTACCAAGTGCTTCTCTGCTTGGCTGCAGTCAAGTCATCAGAAACAGCCTTGGTCTATGTACACACTGCTCTTCCTTAATAGGAACCTGATGAACTTCAGAATTTATTTGAAATATGTATTCAATAAACCACTCTTCATTTTTTCCTTTTTTATTGCAAAAATAGAGTCAACAGCCTTATGGTTTCCACCCCTCCCCCATTTTTCATCTTCAGAGCAGGCAGAGTGAAAATATTGATAACCATGAAAACATATTCGACTTCCTTAATAATCAAAGAAGTGCACATTAGAATGAGATACTACTGCTTCTCTATCACGGGGACAGGAATGAAGGGTATCAATCATGCCCATTATTGGTGAGGAAGTGTGACAGACCTCAGAGGAGGCGTGGCCTTCTGTCCGCACAGCTATTCTGCTCTGCTCTGAGACCTGGCTCTTTCTGCCCCCATGGTCTATAAATCATCCTGTAAGCCTGCGACCAATCCTTGTTCTTCTTTTGCTTTCGTTTGAAAGGAACTTAAGTATGTACTGCGAGCGAAGAGTGTGGCTCTTCCACGGACAGCCCGCCTTCTTTCCAGCCTGTGCTCTCCTCCTGGCTTCATTACTGTCACCAATTGACTCCACGCATCTCTTCTTTTCTCTATATTAAAGATAAAGAAATGTTTCCCCGATCTCCTCCCACCCCCAGATCCTGAATAGAACCATTTTTAGTTGAAGTTATTTTACAAAATTTTTTGAGGGCCTTTTTTCCCCTTCTTTTTTTTTTTTCTCTAAGTTTGATTTCACAGACTTCAAACGTCCCCCTCCTCTCTCTTTGGAACTTCAAACAAAATGAGATTTTCTAATTTTTAGGGATTGCTATCAGATCAAAGTATCAATTGCTTTTGGCTGTACTCACTGTATGCTTCTCCTTATATCTACAGCTAGGCGCAGAGCTGTGGGCTCAGCTCCCTACCCCTGTTCTAAATCAGCTCGCTAATGGGCCTCTTGTGGTACTCAGGCATGAAGCATTCCTACCCTCTGTCCCCAAACCTTTGAACCAACAACTGTAATTCCCATTGGAGCTGTAAATCCCAGGGAGGGCCATAGTCCCCATCATGTATTGCAATGCCTTGATGGACTGCTACCTCTATTCCTGCCTCTGACTCACCCTTATAGGGGGGAAGAAAAGCAATTTCCTTGTTACCTTTCATGGAGGGGGCACAAACTAATATCTGTTTCTAACCCATTGCAAGGTTCACAGCAGAGATCTGTAACAAAAGACAGACTAGCAAAAGTATTGAAATTTGGCATAAGTCTTGCATGACATAGGGGCACATGTGACACCAGGAAAGAACACTATGTCTCTTTATACTTAGGTTTGATGGAACACAGACAGTGGTGGGGAAGAATAGGAGGAGCGTCCTCCTTGCCAGAGGCTAGAGATGCCAAGAATGTTTAACTCAAAATGTCTCTAGTTGCCGGGCGATGGTGGTGCATGCCTTTAATCCCAGCACTCGGGAGACAGAGGTAGGTGGATCTCTGTGAGTTCGAGACCAGCCTGGTCTACAGAGCTAGTTCCAGGACAGGCTCTAAAGCCACAGAGAAACCCTGTCTCGGAAAAAAAAATGTCTCTAGTTCTGCCATTACCAGAAACTGGAGCTACCCGGAAGCTGGGAGGCAGAGGGCAGGCGGGGGGTGGGGGTGGGTTGGGGGTGGGGTGGGGGGGTGTCTTGCTTTTTCTTTTCTCTTTTCCCCTGAAGGAATGCCCTTTCCTGAAGATCATATTGAAGACTGAAACTACAAGGCACCTCATCTCCTCAAGTGGAAACTGGACTGGCCTACACATCCCTGGACTCTAACATTCAGTGAAGCCTAAGTAACTATACAGAGGCTCAATGCTGTATTCTGTTGTCCACCATGCTCCACCTCCACCTTAAGGTTCCTCCTAGGCTGGAGAGATGGTTCAGTGATTAGGAGCACTGGCGTGTTCAACTCTTAGCACCGCATGGCAGCTCACAACTGTCTATAACTCCAGTTGCAAGGGATCCAACACTCTCAGACAGACATACAGGCAAAACATCAATGCACATAAAATAAAAAAAAATGATAAATAAATAAATATTATTAATAAAAAGTTTCCATCTGTGAATCTATAATAAGCTCTCTAAAACTCACCCGCTGTGGCCCATGAATTTCGTTCTTCAAACTCACGAGAAAAGAGCTCAGAAGCCACCAGATGGGGGTGGCTTTGATGGCCATTCAGTTCCCAGGACCCTAGCACCCTGTGACCCTCTCCATCATCCTCAAAGATCCCCAGGCTCCCGTGTCAGCAGTATGCTTTAATGCTGAGAAACTGGCATTACTTGTTTAGGTTCTGCATCTTAGTGTCTGTCTTGTGGGGGTCCAGTTGCTGGAGCTGAAGGCTGGGGAGTCCCCAGAGTCAGAGCCAACTGTGAGCTCTACTTAATGTTCCCGGTTCTCATCACTGTCAGAGAAAGGCTTCAGGGGAAACAAAGTAAGGAAGTGGGGGTCCGTTCGCTTACAGAGAGAAAGGCGCACACTTGAAGGGTGGTGTAGGCTTCTCCAGGAGGGGTTCATTGTCTGCAGCTGTGGGTAGCTCCTCTGAATGGATTATTTGGGGAGGTGAGGAATTCCAGGAATGGGATGGATTTTCTGGACTAGGGCTCACTCCCTTCTCTGCATGTAAGGCTTTTGGATATGTCATGGTGTGTGAGAGGCATGATGGGAAGTACCAATACTGTCAGGTTAATAGTGTCATTATAACGAAGCAAAGGACATAATTCCTGTAGAATTTACATGTGGAATTTACGTCTGTGAAGATGTAGTGCGTCTTGGCTCTCATAATTTCCTGGCAGACAGCATAGCCATTCGGGGATTTGGTTCTGGCGGTCTTGAAGTAAGTTATTTAGTATTTTGGTAGCCAGACACTTATGGTCTCTGAGACGGGAAATAGATGTGGAAGAGGTAAAATATGTCATTTTTTTTTTCAGTCGGGCTCTAGTTAGATTTCTCTCAATCCAGTTACAACAGCAATAGGGTAGGTGGAAACTTGTAGCAGGTAGCTGGCACTGGTGATTTCTGTCTGGGTGATCACCAGAGAGAAAGGAAGTTGATGAGAAACCCAGCCATCCTGTGTAAACGTTCTAACAATGTCTTCTTGGTGTGAAATCTGCCTCAATGATCCAATGATATCTTCCTGGTGTGGAGTTTACCTCAGTCTTCATGCTTCCTCATAGTGGGCACATCTGGACTAACCTGCAATCCACATCCTCTGCTCTCAGCTAGCTGGTGCTCTTTCATAGCAGGCACATCTGGATGGACTAACCTGCAATCTGCATCCTTGCTCTCAGCTAGCTGGTGCTTTCCCATAGTGAGCACATCTGGACTAACCTGCAATCCACATTCTTGCTCTCAGCTAGCTGGTGCTTTCCCATAGTGAGCAATCTGGACTAGCCTGCAATCCGCATCCTCTGCTCTCAGCTAGCTGGTGCTCTTCCATAGTGGGCACATCTGAATAGACTAACCTGCAATCCACATCCTCTGCTCTCAGCTAGCTGGCCTCTTTGCCTGCTTCACTCACACCACTTTTCTTCCTGGCAGGTTTTCTTTCTGCTGAGTTAGGTTCTTCCACGCAATGCTCCCTCTCCTTCATGAAGTTGTTTTGCTTTGTTTTGCAGCACAAACTTGCTGTGAAGCACAGGGTGGTTTTAAACTTGTGGTCCTGCCTCTGCCTCCTGAGTGCTGAGATTAGAGGCATGCCTCAACAAGTCTTTTGATAGCCTCCTCAAACACCGAAATACCTCCTTCTTCTCTTATTTCATCTTTGCCTCTGAGACAGGGGTTTTGTGTAGTCCAGGCTGGCCTTGAACTTGATATACAGCTGAGGATGATCTAGAACTTTTGGTTCTCTCGCCTATTCCTTCTCAGTGCTGTTTTGCTTGGTTTTACACAGTGCTGCAGACTAAACACAGGGTTTATATGTGCTGGGCAAGCATTCTGCCAGCTGAACTCATCTCTAACTCTTTCCCTACAGTATCATCTGTTGGGAGCTGTGGACCCCCAGACGCTGAATTTCTTGTAAACAACTTGTTATGCTTGCAGCTGCTCTGCCCTCAGGAGTTCCTAATGGCAGGGGAATGGTTTCTGATGGGTTTGGCTAGAGCATTGCTATTAGTCAAGTATCCCTATATAAGCTTCCCTGGAACACAATGAAGGGGACAGTCTTGGGGAATGCAAGGATGACCCATGTCTCTGTCTCTGTGTGCTTGTGTGTGTGTCAATCTCCAGGCCCTTGCCCAGCTCACAAATGGCTCCATAGTGGCTACAGGCATAGTACCATAGTACACGTAGTACAGGGGCTACAGGACCATAGTACATGTAGTAGTACGGGCATTGCAATCATCTAACCTAGATGGGCTTCAAATTCGCTGTGCATCTACTCCAAAGCGCTGGGACTGCATGTGGTACTCCCACGCCCTGCTCAAGTTCTCTGTTTTCGTTTGTTCATGGGTATTTGTATATATTCACATGGTATAGTCTGAATATGAAGTGTACCCCCAGAAGACATCATTGAGGGCTTAATTCCAAGCCAGTGGTGATGTTTGGGGGAAATTTTAGAAGATGGGGCCTAGCTGGGAGAAGTAGATTGCCGAGGAGCGTCTTTGGGACATAGAGCTTGCCCTGGCTCTTCCCTGGATTCCTTTCTGAAACTTCCTGCTCTCCCTAGCAGAAAACATCCTCTGGCATCCTGCTGCCATCCGATGTTCTGTCCAAGTGCGTGCAGCCAAATGTCCCAGACAGAAAGAAGCCCTGAGACCACGAGAGAAAGAAACCATTCCTTCCTTAGGATTGTGTCAGGCATTTACCATGACAATGAAGAGGCCTGACTAACACACCACACTTGGGAAATGTGGGATTCTCCAGAAGGACAGACAGACAGACAAGGGGAAGCAACTCAATGAAAGTACAGTCTTTTGGGGGGAGGCGGGGCTGAGATCGTGTTGCAGGATATTTGATCACATTGTGAGTCCCAACATTGTGCTATTCAAATAAAATCAACCATAGGTCAAGAGGCTGAGCAAGTAACTGGCTGACTGGAAGTAATCATAGAGAGTGAGAGGAAATTAGTAGGTGGGGGTGGGGCACACAGGAAATAGAAGGGAGGGACATCCGGTTGCTGGAGTTTTGTTTCAGAGGACATAAGAGAGAGCCTACTTTCTGAGATGATGGCTAAGGAGGAAGGTCATTCCACTACTTTCTCCACTTCTCTGAGCTAGCAGGTTTTCACCCCAACACCTGGCTCCTGAATCTTTGTTGCTAAAATAGAACAGCAGAGCCAACGACATTTGGCTCCCAATGTGGAGGTGGTTGAGCAACCGCAGAGGTGGCAGTGGAGGGACATGAAGGCTATAACAGCTGGGTGGCAGCTGCAGAGGCACAGTTAGTAACTGAGACAGTGAGAGGATCAGGTGCAGGCACTGTGCTGCAGACACACACACACACACACACACACACACACAAAAGACAAGGTTTCTCTGTGTAGTCCTGGCTGCCCTCAAACTCACTCTATAGACCAGGCTGGTCTTGAACTCAGAGATCCATCTGCCTCTGCTTCCCGAGTGCTGAAATTAAAGGAGTGCCCCCCCCCCGTGAAGTACAGTTTTTTAAATTATTTTTATTGAGCTATGTATTTTTCTCCACTCCCCTCCCTTCCTTTCCTCTCCCATGATCTCCATGCTCCCGATTTATTCAGGGGATCTTGTCTTTTTCTGAAGTACAAGTTTTTATTCAGGGGAAAAACTTGCAGAAGTTATCTTCTGGTGTAAGAACCCAGCCTATTGTCTGCTTACAGGTCAGGATACTTAGAGGGCCGAAAGAGGGGTGTGAAAAGAGTCAAAGTTTGCACTTTTGGTCTGTTGCCAAGGGTAACCAGTGGGTACTCAGTTAAAGAATGCTAGGTTGATCCATAGGCATCTTTCCTGGTGGCCATCACTGAGTGTCAGGGGGTAATTAGGACAAGAATCTAGAAGATGAGTTGCTGTAGCTCTGAGAACCAAGCTACCCATAGTTTGAGAATTGTCTGAGATCAATCAGCTGGGGGAGCTTTACAGAATAGTGTCCTGGCCAAGGAGAATCCCCACAGCAGATAAGGCAGGTGTAAGCCTGTGTTCAGGGGACTGAGCATCTTGGAGATTTTGGTATATCTATTCAGTTTCTCCTCCCTCCCTGCTCCTTCTCTCCAACTCCTTCCCTCCCTCCTTTCCTCTCTTCCTCCTTTTCTTTTTTTATTCAGGGTCTCATATTGTAGCCCAGGCTGTCTTTGGAACATTCAGGAATCCTCCTGTCTCAGTTTCCTGGGTGCTGGGATATGAGTTACCACATCTGTGTTTGACAGTTATGAGAAGTCAGAGAGTTTGGTTGTTTCTTTGGTTTATGCATTTATTTTGATTTTGTTTTTAATACAGTTTTCTGTGTAGCCCTGGCTGTCCTGGAATTTGTTCTGTAGCCCAGGCTGAGCCTTGAACCCAGAGATCTGTCTACCTCTGCTCCTGAGTGCTAAGATTAAAAGTGAGAACCACCTGTGTTTTTGTTTTATTTTGTTTTTGAGACAAGAGTTCACTGTGTTGCCCTGAATGTCCTGTAACTCCCTCTGTAGACCAGACTGGCCTCAAACTCACCTGCCTGCCTCTGCCCCCGAGTGCTGGGGTCAATGGTGTACTCTGACACACCCGGCCTTGTTTAATTTTTCTTAGTGCTGGAGATTAAACCTAGGGCCTCATACATGCTAGGCAAGCATTCTACCTCTGAGCTACCTCCCCAGCCTCATGCTTACTTAAAAAACAAAAAACCATTTCTTTTCTTTTTTAATTAAGTGTGTGTGGCATGTGTATGGGGGGGGGGACGTCTAAGCATGTGAGTGTGTGCATCTGCCAAGGACAGAGGTGTCTGGTCTGCTGCAGCTGTAAGTCTCCTGACGTGTGCTCTGAATGGAATCTGAGTCTTCTGCAGGAGCAGCACACACTTTTAAACCACTGAACCACTTCTCTAGGCCCCATCCTTTCTAATGAGTGTAATCTGAAGAGGAACGAGCCAGATGGGGGGAACGTGGACAAAGGAATCCCATGCTAGCTCCTGATACGGTATAATAAGGGTAATATTAATAATAATAAGGTATAATAAATTATTAAAAGAGAACTCACTGATCACAACGAGGAACAGAAAGAGAATCCTGCCACTGCTCCAGAGCCATGCTCCCTGCCATGATGATAATGGACGAAGCTCTGAAACTGCAAGTCAGCCCCTGGTTAAATCCTTGCTTTTCCTGGTGTCTCTTCACAGCAATAGAACACTGACTAAACAAAGCCCAAGTCAGCTGACTCCCCCAAGATCGTTCGGGTGAATAGAAGTAGTGGTGTCAAAGGGGAGGGTTGGGGCACTGAGGACACGCACCAGCTAACTTTTTGGGCACCGAGGACACGCACCAGATAACTTTTGGGGCACCGAGGATGGGCACCAGCTAACTTTTGGGGCACCGAGGACGGGCACCAGCTAACTTTCGGGGCACCGAGGACGGGCACCAGCTAACTTTCGGGGCACCGAGGACACGCACCAGCTAACTTTTGCATCAAAGTGGCTAGATACCTGATGAAACAACCGACTGGGAGATTGCTGTTAGCTCCCAGGTCACTATCATGGGAAGACATGGTAGCATTCACGGTGGCAGGAGAGTATGCAGGTGAGCCTCATCACGGCAGACCAGGTAGCCCAGAGGGTACCAAGAGCAGTGTCTAGATTATAACCTTCAAACCCGTCCTATCCCATCCCATCCATCCCATCCCATCCCATCCCATCCCATCCCATCCCATCCCATCCCATCCCATCCCATCCCATCCCATCCTATCCATCCCATCCCATCCCATCCCATCCCATCCCATCCCATCCCATCCATCCTATCCCATCCCATCCCATCCCATCCCATCCCATCCCATCCCATCCTATCCTATCCTATCCTATTCTATTCTTTCTGCCAGCTGGAGTTCACATCCTGAAGTTTCCAGGCTTCCAAACACCACCACCTGGCTACAGACATTTAAAACATAAACCTGGGGTGTATATTTTAGATTCAACTGTAACAAGGCCTTACCTATGATAGGGAGCTTTTCAGAACAAGAAAAATCATGATCTGGAATCTTCCTCCTGGGGATCCAGTGCTACACTGCCCAGATTTCCCCTTCAAGGTTGAATTTATAGCTGCTGGGAGCCCTTTGGGCCTCTGAGAGCTGCTACCAGGTAAACCCTGGGAGTTACCTGGGAGGACTGAACCTTTGCCCTAGGATATGTGCATATTTTCCCAAGCATGCACGTGGCTCTGTGTGTGTGTGTGTGTGTGTGTGTGTGTGTGTGTGTGTGTGTGAGAGAGAGAGAGAGAGAGAGAGAGAGAGAGAGAGAGAGAGAAGCTGTCCAATGGCCCTGGTCTAGGATGATTTTGAATCAGACTTTAGAGGTCCTACTTCACAGCCTAGCTTCTCTGAGTACCAAGTCGTCTGTCCTCCTTGCCTCCATAAAGAGTGAGCACAGCACCTGATGACCGCCTTTCCCAAGTCTCCATCTCAGTCTCAGTGTGCTGAGGAGGGCACCTTGCCACCCACTGATGGAAACCATTCTTTATTGCATGTTACCTGGCATCTTTATGAACTGCTCTGTACTCTCTTATGCTTTCTTCTATGGGCAGTGTGTGCCCCTCTCAAACTCACAAGTTGAAATCCTAAATAGTGTTGGAGGGTGGGCCTTTGGGAGCCGGTTGGGTCACAGGGCGGAACCCTCATAAATAAATGATGCCACAGAGAGCTAGAACATTTTTTCCACTACATAAGGCCATGGCAAGAAGGCACATTCCATGAACCAGGAAGAAGGTCCTCACCAGACACGAGATCTCAGATTTCCCAGTCTCCAGAATAATAAATTTCTATTTGATAGAGGATACCCAGTCTATTCTGACACATCTTCTAAACTACACACACTCCTCTATGTCTAGAAATCTCACTGGTGTCTAGCCCTTTTCCCAATCGCAGCACGAGGCATATAAGTATCACTCAAAATTATATCTTCATTGACGTATTAGCCCCAGTTGAGAGACAAAAGTCATGCATATCAAAACATTGCTGTTTTAGGTGGATCAGAGATTTCATACTTCATGAGACCTATTTTTCTTATGTTTTTGGTTGTGAGCCTAGCCTTAAGCGGCTGAGCCATCTCTCTAGCCCAAGACTTGTTCTTTTTCTTAAAAAAAAAAAGTTTCAAGCTGTGGTCAGTGCTTGCCCCCAATGTTTATTGCTTTTACCACCCAAGGGCCACCTTCACTTCTGTCTCCAAAGGTGCCTGCCACCTTACCACCCTCCAAAGCATGCGTAAGTCCATGGCATTAAGACATGTTTGCATTCTTCCTAAGTACACGCATGTGTCGGGTAGAAGAATGTGTCTGCTAGACTATGACATCATACGTCTCAGTGCCTGTATTTGGTAACTGACTGGGTTCAAACATCTCTGTGTGCTAAGAAGAATAGACTCCCAGGCTTTGATCTTTTATGTAAATATTTTCCTTTTTAAGAAGAGGGGATTTAGGAGTAAATCACCATTACCTTTTCATTGATCTCAGTTCTAAAACTAACATTTGTTTTAACCAGAAAACATGTAGTTAAAAAGAAGAAGAAGAAGAAAAAAAACCCTTGATTTCCCAGTCTTTTCGAGGGCTGCTAACACCGCTCCCCGCTCAGAGCCCACTCTGGCAAAGGGAAGTTATTACTGTTCCTCGTCGGTTTCTGTCGGGGACTGATAAGGTAATAATATTTCATTGAGTTAGCCCAGGATGCAAGCACATTTTCTCCTCTCAGCACACATGTGTGGCTTCTTTTCATTCTGGGAAAATCATGCTAAGAGCCCAGCAAGGAGAAAACTCTGTTTGTCCTCCTACAGGCAATGCACTTTTATGATATGTTTCTTAATTGATTAAGAGGAGGGTAATAAATGAACATCAGATCCAAGCTTCAGCAAAGGACTCTTTATTGGCGCACGGGCTCTAGAAAGTTATTTTAGGCACATGCCCAGAGGCCACTTTCGAAAGCGGGAGGCTGGAGGAGACTATGATTCTAATGAATGCTGGCGCTCCTCAGAAATAAATTAAGGGTTTCCTTCCAAGTAGGGTGGCTAGCGGGCTGGGAAGACATATTTTTAAATGGTGGGATCCAAACATAGCCTGCGTTTGCATCTTTTAAGCCCATGGCTTGCTTTTCGCGTTTAATTTCTCTCTCCTAGTGACTCTGGCATGGTACTGTCAAGCTGTTCTTGCAAAGGTACCTTGGGCTCTTTTTATGAGGTGTGGAATAGAGGGAGAGCCAGCCTTGGTGCTCTGCCTGGCCGAACTCTCCATCCTGGTTTAAACCACCTGGGAAAAGTCAGTGTGATTTACGACAGCAGTTCCAACTGCCCTTTGGCTTAGCCAGGGATAGTCTTGTGCTATTAAAAAACAAAAACAAAGAGAAGAGCAGGGCGTGTAGGTCAGTGGTGAAGAACTTGCCTAGTGTGTGTGAGGTTTTGAGTTCTGTCCCAAGCACCCTGCTCCCAAAAGACACATTTTTGAGCCATTGTCATTCCTTCCTATGTCTCCATACTTACCTGAGCAATTTGTTAATACAGTTGGTTCATGCAATTAGAAAGAAGACGGGCATCTCAGTTACTTTTCTGCTGCTGTGATGAAAAGAAAAAACAATGCGGCTAAGGAGTTAGAGCAATGGCTAAGAGGTTAAGACCACAGGTTGCTCTTCCAGAGGCCTAGGATTGGATCCCCAGCACCCACGAGAAAGCTTGTAACCATCTGTGACCACGCACAGATCCAGGGCATCCAGTATTCTCTCCTAGCCTCCCAGGACACTGCATGCACTCGGTATATTCAGTCATATATTCAGGCAGAAGACCCATACACATAAAACAGAGCAAAACAAAAGCAACAAGACAAACATACAAGCAAACGTTCAAAAACAACTCAGAGGAGAAAAGGGGTTATTTTGGCTTATGTTTCCAGAGGGGTGGAGTTTGTCATGGCCGAGAAGGCATGAATACAGGCAGGGAGATATGGTGGCAGGACAACAAGCTGGTTGATCACATTTCCATCCACACACAAGAAGCATAGAGATGGACAGGGTATGCCGAGGCTATAAACCCTCAAAACCGGCCCCAGTGACATACTTCCTCCTGTAACCTTATACTACCAACTGGGGGCCAAATGTTCAAACACATGGCCCTTGTGTGTGCATGTGCATGTGTGCGTCTGCATTTCTCATTCAAACCACCGTACTAGGTGACAGATCTCTTCTGTTTCTAGCTAAATCCAGTGAGATCTTAGACAGGGAGGACCTATCAGATCTCTGCTGAGAGGCTTCCTGGCTATTCTCGTGAATCATGAGGCAGGTGCTGGCCTTCCCGGTGGGTGTTTTAGGCTTGCAAGTCCTTGAGTGGAGATGAAAATAGACACACACAAGCCAGTTCTAGTGGCACACGCCTTTAATCCCAGCACTTGGGAGAGAGAGGCAGGCAGACCTCTGTGAGTTCGAGTCCAGCCTGGTCTACAGAGTGAGTACCAAGACAGCCAGGACTAAGTAGAGAGACCTTGTCTCAAAAAAGAAAAAGAAAAGAAAAGAAACCCCCAAATGCTTCTGAAAGTGATGGATGCCAGGCATGTGTTTTTCAAAGCTCACTTGAGATGACTGTCAACATTAATCAGTCTCTTTGGTACCCTAGGGTGCCTTTGCCCTACAGTAACTTACTGGGCTTTCTTCATTCCAGGTATGTGTTGGGAACAAAAATGCTGCCTCTGTGAACAGAGGGAAGCCAGATGCATCTCCAGCTTTGGTACTGTGGCACAGTAACACCCGAGGACACACTTCCTGCTGTTGATGAAGACAGCCTGCCTCCTTTCCCTTGCCAGAGCTGCAAGTCCTCTTCACCTTTCCCAGACGCAGAAGCAAGCTGGTTAGGAAGCGAAGCGTTAAGACGAGATCATGGTTGGTGAGTTTAACACCGCAAACCCTTCTTTTCTTGTTCATTTTTAAAGAAGGAAGTATCTGGAAGAACTGAAGTCAGTTTCTTTTTTTTTTTTTTAATATTTTTTGTGGTTTATTTAACTTTATTTTATGTGCATTGGTGTGAAGGTGTCAGATCCCCTACAACTGGATCTTCAGACAGTTGTGAGCTGCCATGTGGGTGCTGGGAATTGAACCCGGGTCCTCTGGAAGAACAGTCGGTGCTCTTAACCACTGAGCCATATCTCCAGCCCCTGAAGTCAGTTTCTTGTGCTGGTCTCGCAACAGTTTCCACGCCCACGGTGTCGGGGACTGCTCGGTTAGGCCAGTGACGCTGGAACAATCCATTTTTGTAGTATGGGATTTTTAGTCATTTAACAGGAAAGTGTTTGCCGATTTCCCCTTTCCTTTCCTTTCCTTTCCTTTCCTTTCCTTTCCTTTCCTTTCCTTTCCTTTCCTTTCCTTTCCTTTCCTTTCCTTTCCTTTCCTTTCCTTTCCTTTCCTTTCCTTTCCTTTCCTTTCCTTTCCT